>NW_027413123.1:6559318-6871363 GCF_048544455.1 Silene latifolia
GATTAATGACGAATACGCGGTAGATGTGACAAATAACAGATGAAAACTATATCAAAGACGAATTCCAGAGACCCAATATTGATGAATTGAATCTCTACAACCCGGAATTGAATTTAATGACGAAAACCCGCAAATATTGGATTATAAGGGATTTAAGTCGGATTTGTGATGATTAAAACATACTAATGATGATGAATAATATACATGTGAAATGATAAACTATCATGACGAAGAATTAACAAACAAACGAAACAAAAGAAAGAAACTTGACGAATAACAGAGGACGAACGAAGAAGAAAGGAAGCAGGAACTGCGGCAGCCTCACGAAGAGGCGCAGCAGGAATTGCGCTCCTTCGAAGAGGCGCAGCAGTTGTTGCGTCCTTTCTCGACGGTTATCTACTGGAAATCCGTAAAAAAGAGGTTTTTAAAGCATGGTTTTAGAAATCGGTTTTAATGGTATTTTCGACATAAACCTTACAATTGTGATACAATAAATAAAATAAATAAAAGAGAGATTACACCCTCAGACTTACATGTTGACGAAACGAGAGGGACTAAGATATCGATTAGTGATGCTCGACGCGAATGCAAAGAAAGTGCCTTCGTAAGAGGAAAACGATTAGATTAATTAAGTTGATTGATGTGGAGTTGGTCAAATTGGTCGGTCATGCAAACGGGGAGGCTGGTACTCAGAAGGATCCGAGCTTAAGTGGTCGAAAGTTCAAGCACGTAGACGCCAAAAAGTAAGAACAAAGTCTAGAATGCAAAGGGAGAAGATAAGGGCGGATACTCTCGTGAGAAATATGAAGAGCGAAGGCTCCTATTTATACTAATCCCGTGAAGGAATTAGGGTTTCGGAGACTCTTTGGAAGTGAATCTCGGAAAGATATGAAAAAGATACGTTAAATACGCAGAAAAGGGCCTGGGAAGAGGCGCAGCAGCCACTGCGTCTCTTGGAAGAGGCGCAAAGACCCTGCTGCGTGCGTTTCCCAAGGGGTTTCCTCCTGCGGAAGAAACATTTCCGTGTTTGAGTTATGGTAGGACGGAAATAATTCGGTTTTCCTTAATATCTTATGTGAATATTACGGGAAATTGTTTGCCAAAAGATAAAATTTATGAAATATGGAATAGAAATATCCGGAACATTCCAGAACATTCTGACTCGGGATTTAACGGTTATCATAAAATGGAGACGGTTTTAGGCCCGGACTCCGAATGTACTCTAATTACTGTCAAAACGACCGTATCGGGACGTAGATGACAACTAAGAGGTAGACATTAATATTTGAGCAATCACTTGACGATAATCTTTCGAATTGTCACAAATCGTTCCGTATAGAAAACATGCGGCCCAATCATCACCGGGTGGTTTGCGAGAGGTGCAGAAATGAGGTATCTACAGAGCCCCCACTTTGACTCAGGCTTGGACAAGGCGAAAGTCAAAGTATAGCCATCAGGTCAATCGAAGATTACAACCTGACGACTATGGCGACGCGAGGCGGCTCAAGTGGTCTGAGCCAAGGACCTGTCGTCGGGAACATTTTAGAGTCTGTCGACTATCGGGGAGGGTCGTTTAAAGTCCATTAGACTACGTAAGGAAGCTCTTGACCATAAGAAGAGATCATACCTGAGACTTCTTTCTCGAGATGCTTCCGGAGGTGCGTAGGAGCTAAGGTTAAGCATAGGAGCTAAGGTTAAGACCTAAAGGATATATAAGGATTGTGCTAGGGTGTGGGACCCTAAAGGAAAGCATCGACGGGAAGGAGGCCAAAATAAGTTCAACTTAAGGGTAACTAAAGCTTGGGTATAGGAAATCTATTGGTTTGGGAACTTCTGGAGAACGACACCTTCGTCGAACTCCGCGGGGAAACACGAAATATTGGGTAGCAGGACACAGGCGGGAGCTGCTGAGAGAAAACTGCTTGGGTAGTCTTCGAGAGATAATTGCGAGTAGCAGGACAGAGGCGGGAACTGCTGATGGGAAATCTGCTTAGGTAGAAGTTAATCCTCACGTCTTGAGAGGGACAGTACGTCCGCTTGCTCTCGCTGGAGACATGATCGGGAATTATTCTTCTTGTCATGAGAGGGAAAGTGTATCCGCTTACTCTCGCTGGAGACATAGTGAAGGTGTGTCGAATTCTGTGAAGGAATAAATGCTCGTTGCGACAGGCAACAGGTCTTGGAAGGAATAAATGACGTGCGACGGTCTGCTGCTGGCTTGGAAATACGGGCCGAAACGAAAGAAAATCGTCAAACGGACCAAAAGGATAAAATAGCATCGGGGAAGAGGCGCATCAAAGATGGGCCCACAAATAACGAACTCATAACGAATTTTTGAAAATCCGTATGGAGGGAACACAGGGAAGAGGCGCAGCAAGAGCTGCGTCTCTTAGAAGAGGCGCAGCGCCTGCTGCGTCTATTCCCCAAATTGTCATTTCTGCGTAAAAACGCGATGAACCAGAGGTTTATGTTCATTTGTTCGAAACACAATTCACACGATTTCTCTCTCAAATCTTCACCATTTCCGCCAAGGTTTGATCCAAAAGTTTGCATTAATCATGAATAATCGAGGTATGTGTCTCATTCTTGCATTAATCTTCCGTATTTGACGAATTTTGAGCCGAAAAAACTAGGGTTTAGACCCATTTGATCGAAAATTTGGGGCTTTGCCCCCAAACGCATTTTCCATGTCAAATTGACATTAGAAATGGATAGTAGGTAGTGTTAGGAATATAACCATGTATTTGTCTCAAATTTTTGTTAAGTTTTGAGCCTATGAGTGAAATTTGAGACGGTTTCACAGCTAAACCGTAAATTGCTTCGAAAATAGCCTTAGGATTGCCCATTTGCGATGAAATTTGATATTTGGGATCCTTGAATGATGGGTAAACTTTATACTATATCGGAATTTTGGTTTGTGACAGCTTTTTCAGGACACTTTTTACGGCATAATCACAGTTATAACGAAATGCTGCCGAAATCTCGACTCGAACCCGAGACTAGGCTTCAAATTAGGCTTGACTTGACCTAAATTACCACATGAGTGATCGGGTTGGTGGGAATATGGCCAAGGATGGCAAGAAAAGTGCGATTTCAGGGCTTCCGAAGGCTCGAAAATCCCTTAATCAAGGCTTGTCGTCATGTGACGCGGCCTAAATTTGCTTTAATGTTGCAGGTGATGAGGCTTCTACTTCTGGGAGGGCTCCCATGGAGATAGACGTTGTTACTGTCGAGGAGGCTATGGATCAGGCCTTCACCGCTGCGGTGATGGCTGCTGGGGACGGGGTCCATGAGGAGGAGGAGGCCGTCGAGGAGGAGGAGGCCCCGAGATGGGCCAACGTCGGGCGAGGAGGTCGTCAGTTGAGAGGTGCTCCTGCGTGGGCTGAGACTTGGGAGAGCAGGCACCTGGTGTGGGCTAGGGTCACATGTCCTACAGGACGGTGAAGAGTTTGGTAAATAGGAATTCACTACTCATTACTCATCCTCTTTCATTCATTTGTTCAAATTCCTTTCAAATTTTATTCAAAATTAAAGATAGCTTTTGTTTCAAATCACAATAGGAGGCCGAGAACATCAGGTCGTTCTCGGGGTACACGACAGCGATGGAGCACTACGAGCGGCTGTCAGCGGAGGAGCGGGCCATGATCGATCGTGGAGCGTTCTGTCCCTTGGCTCAGGTCTGGAGGGCTATCGCGAAGAGGAAGTTGCAGGCTAACCTTAGCCTGGTCCGCGCTTTCTTGGACCGATTCTGGGATACGACTTCCACGTTCCACATGCCTTTCGGTGAGGTGGGAGTCACTCTGGAGGACTACGGCATGATTTCTGGTCTGCCGTGCGGGACCGAGGAGGTGGAGTGGCCCGAGACTGCCATGAGGGTGGACTCGACCGAGGCGAGGAGATTGATCGGCTGGAACTTGTCGCCGAAGGCTGTCACAGTGCCGGGTTTGATACCCAGTTCCTACATTCGAGACTACTTTGCGGGGAAGACCCCGGCGCTGGTGACGATTGACGGGAGGGAGACGGCTCTTCCTCCTGTACAGCTGAGCAGAGGGCTCGTTTGTGGCTCTGATGGTTTCTGTCTTCGATTTACCTCGGAGACAAGGGCGAGAGGCTGTCAACGAAGCTTCTTCCCTTCCTTTCTGACCTGAGTTCCCTAGGGCGTTGGGACTGGGTCACTGCTGGTTTTGCGATCCTCATCCGCTTCTTGAGGGCCATGGTTCGTCCGGAGTTGATTGAGAAGGGGACTTCTCCTGGTGCTGTTGGACCTGGACTACTGTTGGAGGTATGAACCTTCCTTTAGACCAAAGTAAATTCCTTTTCTTTATCAAATCACGAAAGATCATCATTGATTATTCTGCTTTACAGGCCTAGGTGGACTCCTACTTCCCGAGCCTCGCGCCCAGAAGGACGGAGCCGCTGGGGAGGGCCTATCCCGTGGTGAGGGATTGGGTGATGTGTCGGACGAAGAACAAGCGTTCTTCACACAACGTCTACCGGCGGGACGTGAACGCTCTTCCGCTGAGCAGCGTGAGTATCTCACTTATATTTACTTGCTTCTTATATTTTCTTTTAATTGATCATAGGAATGATCCCTTTTATCTTGTCACAGTGGGTGCCCAGACCTTGGGCGGAGTACGCTGGAGCGCCTCCTTTCGTGGCTGAGGTCCTTCGGCCTAGGAGCTCGAGCCGACTGCTGTTGAGGACGTCGATGGGTCCTGTGTGGTACTTGGGCGAGCGCTTGGCTCGTCAGTGCTCTCGGGACGCGTTGACGGTTCCCGTCGATCCTCCCAGGACGATGTTAGGGAGCCTTCTGAGGCTGAGAGGGAGGCGGACTTGGCTGGTGCTAGTGGTGACGCTCTTCTTCTTCCTGGCGAGGACTACTCGGCGTTCCTTTACAGGAGGTTGGCATACTGGCCGGTAGTGGTGAGCATCTTTTACTTTTCCTCTTGATTGGATTTTGAGATTTATGATGAAAGATCATCGATTAACGAAACCATTTGTCTTTGTAGGAGGTTGAGGCGGCGGGCATCGAGCCCCCAGAGTACCCCGAGACCCTCGAGTACATTAACGCGACCGGGAGGACGACGATCTCCGAGCTGCGTGACTTTGACGTAGATGTGACGGATGCTGGCCTGGACGATTGGCAGCATCTGATTCGGAGGCTGAGCCTCTAACTTGTATAACTTTTGTGTAAGAACACATTTGATTGAGTTTGTTCAATTGTTGAGAATTTCTTTTTGAAAATGCAGGTTGTGCCGTCTCGGTTCGTGGCGTTGTGGAGGGTGGCCAACCGGCTGCGAGCTACTTCCGTCGAGGCACTTGTCGGCGGTCGAGGTCGTCAGGTATGAACCTTACACCTATTTCCATGGTCGATTTTTTTTGACTTTCTGATTTTGCTTGAATCGATTGACATGAGCCAATTTATTGTTTATAGGGTGACCGTGGGCTGGAGCGAGAGTTGACCCAGTCTCGGGAGGAGACAGCTCGCTTGTTGAGGGAGCTCGAGGTTCGGGACGCCGAGATCGCCGTTCTTGCGGCGAGAGTTGCAGAGTTGGAGGGCGCCTAGCAGTAGTTTTGTGTAGCTTTTTTTTGGTTTGTTGGCTGTATTTTGTACATTTGTACATTTGGACCATCATTTTGAACATTTTCTGGACTTTGTTTGGGGCTCGAGCCCACAGTTTGTTCCACATTTCCTTTGTTTGGTGTATATACGACGGCCTGAGTGCCTTTGCTGCTGGGTTGTGTTGCTCGTATCTGCAGGTTAGTTTTGAACAGGTTTGGTAGATGACGGTTTGTGCCGTCATGCTGCCGAAATTTACATAGAAAACACGCAAAGCATACATTTTTTATATACATATGGCCTCAATTAGCGCAAAATGAGTGACTCAAAAGAATGCAAAAATGCAAAAATTTTGTCGGAAATGACCGGACGGTAGGGAGGGTTACCCCCTAAAAAAAGAAAAAAATTGAAATCTATAAGTTAGAAATGTAGAAATTAAGAAATTGAAATTAGTATAGAAATGCTGGGATTTGGTAAAATAAATGAATTAAATGAGAAATATTAAAACGAAAATTATTCTCTAAAATGATGAATTAAAATGAAAATTACTTCCTAAAATGAAAATATACAAGTGGGATAAAATGGGAAAATGTCGATGTCGCCTTGAAATGCGTGCCCGCGAAATTAGGAAACCTGAAACATGGTAATCTTCTCTTATTTACCAAAATAATAACCCGTAGGAATAGGAAATTATTCGTCATAGAATTAGGAAAGATCCAACGCGGAAAATCACATAAGTGAAGTTGGGGAAGAGGCGCAGCATGAGCTGTGTCCCTTTGAAGAGGCGCAGCAGGTGCTGCGCCTGTTCCCAAGACGTTCTGTTCTGGCGGATTTTTGGAAACAGAAATTAGTATAAATAGAAGCGTCGATGGAGCTTTAATTCGCACAATTCTTCCGTCTCTTCTTCGTCTATTTACATAAAATTCTCAAAAGAAATTTTTCATCATGAATACTTTGGAGATCCGCTTGAAGGAATGGACCAACGAATTTTCGAATATGGAGAAGCATGATATGGGTGCTTATAATTTTGGGTCTTTGTTGAGTTTAAAACTCATCAAGGTTGTTAAACCTTTCTTGGATGCTTGCCTTGACTATTGGGACCCGAATTACCATGTTTTTGCGTTCCCTGGAGGTGATATATGCCCATTTCCTAAAGAAATTGCTGCTATTGGTGGATGGGATCCTGAACATTTGTCTGCCATTCCTTCTACTTCGCAGGGGTACAAGAGCAAATTTAGAGACTTGCTTGGATTGACTAGACTTGAGGTGGACCGTCTAGTTACCTCGAAAGGCGTGAGAATGTTGGACTTCATAGATCGATTCATCACATGAGCCGACCCCACCGTTTCCCATGTTGCTAGGCGGAGGGCATTTGGCTTTTGTTTGTTGCATGTGTATGTCTTCCAAGGGCATGTTGATGAAGACTTGAGAGGTGATCCCCGTCTTTTGGGCCTTGTTGAGCGAGATGGAGTGCGCGGGATCCCAGCTTGCTTATGCTTAGGGGAGATTATTTTGGGTTTGGATAGTAGGAAATCCAACCGCGATCTACCGTATTTGGGAAGTCCCGTCCTTCTGCAGGTAAAAGACGTTTTTTTAATTTTTTTTTTTTTTTTCTGATGTCTAATACCTGCTTTTTGGTAGGTTTGGCTTATGGAACGGCTCCGATTGATCAAGCCCCCAGTTCATGTGCTTTCCTATCATGCCCGCTCGATTGCGATGAGGACGAGGTTGTACATGGTGGACTTCACTCGGGTCTATGATTATTGGAAGAACAAGCTGAAAAGCGATGATAGCCCGTTGATTAGGTGGGTCGTACCGTGGTGGCACCTTAAATCTGTCACTGGAGTGTCTTCTTTGGATCCCACTAGGTCCGTGCGCATTCCTGGATTGGAGTTTATGGTGTGTATCTTCCCGGAAAGACTGATGAGACAAGTTGGTCTGAAACAGACGATCCCGAGGCTTGATACCATCCCTTGATGCTATGGCGCTTACTACAGAGAGCCGAAGAGAGTGGGCCATTAAATGGGCCCAAAGAAACATGTGGTTCTTGAATTTCTCTGCCAATGCCTTGTGGGTGTCGGATTCTTATCTGAGATGGAGAAAGGCTACTACTCCGGAAGAGCGCGAGAGACTGAGGAAACGCGAGCCTGTTGACTACAAGGTGCGCGAGGGAGAGAAAGAGAAAGAGAATCATCTGACAGAGGGAGAAGAAGAAGCCGGGTTTCAAGTTGTTCATCCTTCAAAGAAACCGAAGACTACTCTTGTCGCGGAAATGGTGATTGGCAAGAATGGAAAGGCTAGGCCTCGAGAAAGACCGTTGGTGATTAGGTCTGAAGTGGCGCAAGAGCGTCCGGCTCGAGGTCGTGACAAAAAATATGATAGGAATGACAAGGGCAAGGGGAAGATGGAGGAATAGCCCGAGTCTTTATTTATTATTTGATTATTATTATTTATTGTTGTTGTAATAAAAAGGTGGGGTTTTTAGAATCCTAGCCTATTCTATTTTTATTATGTAGCATACTATTATTATCAGAAAATGAATGAAATAAAAAGGTTGAATGGTTATGAAACCGTTGTGATTTTCTATCTATTATTCTTGTCGAATTTCAAATGCAATGCAAATGTCCTTCTATTTACATTTTAGATATAATGGGTTGAATCCTGTGAAGGATTGCCTACGTATTCACTTAAAGAAGTGAAATCAAACCCCTGCGCGTAGTTCGAGTAAATGTAAAAGAATAATTGTTCTAAGCAAGAGCTTGTAATGAACGTAGAAAATAAGCATGAGCTTTTGCTTACTCTGAAGGTGCGAATTTAGTTTTTTTTTTTGATGATACGAGGATGACAAATTTGTCAAAATGCAAGAGCACAGTGACATTTAGCTTATTTCAGCTTGGCCAGGGGCCGTTTATTTAGTGCCAAAAGAGCGACACGTGGGGTTACGCGAGGCGCGTTTTTGTTCCTATTCTAGGCATAGTACCGTTTTAGTTGGTCAAGGTTTGTTGGGTTTGAAAACTCATTCCCATATAGGTCTGTGATTCTAACCGTACCTCCTGGGAGTATGGATTTGACTAGAAATGGTCCGGCCCAATTAGGTTTGAATTTTCCCCGTGGGTCGACAGGTAAAAGAGCTCTAACCGATTTGAGTACTAAGTCTCCTTCTTTGATGTTTCTTGGCCTAACCCTTTTGTTGAAAGCTCGTTTGATACGTGCTTGATATGTTTGGACATTATGTAAGGCGCGTAGCCTACGTTCATCCAGGAGGATGAGTTCTTCATATCTATCCTTCTTCCAATCGGCTTCCGGAATTTGACTTTCTAGGAAAATACGCAAGGATGGTATTTCTAGCTCAACTGGTTGTACAGCTTCCATGCCGTATGTCAAATAGAAAGGAGTAGCCCGGTGGGCGTGCCCCTGACGAGATGATGTACGATACCCCCACAAAGCAAAGGGTATCTTGCTTGGCCAATCTCTATAGTTGTCAATCATTTTCTTGAGAATTGTGACAACATTCTTGTTTGCCGCCTCTACCGCACCGTTAGTCTGTGATCTATAGGGCGAAGAGTGGTGATGCTTAATCTTGTATTTGGCTAGCAATTGCTTGGTCTCAGCTTGGAAATGTGATCCGTTCACTAATGATTTCATGTGGGCAACCATATCGACAGATGATGTTGTTTTGTATGAACTTTGCCACATTCTTAGCTGTAAGACTAGTGTAGGAAACCGCTTCTACCCATTTGGTGAAATAGTCGATTGCTACTAGAATAAAACAGGTGACCTCTGTTACTGGGGTTATCTTCCCGATTATGTCAATTCCCCATGCAGAAAATGGCCAAGGGGATGTCATTGTATAGAGTAATGAAGGAGGGCATGTTGTACATTCCCGAAGATTTGGCAATTGTGGCAATGTCTTACATATTTGATGCAATCGGATTCCATTGTGGTCCAATAATACCCCAGACGTGTGATTTTCTTTGCCATGATGGGCCCGCTCGTGTGAGGACCGCATTCTCCGTCGTGGACTTCTTCCATCACCTTTCGTGCCTGTGAATGATCAAGGCAACGTAGGACTACACCAAGAGGTGTTCTTTTGTACAATTCTCCATACATGAGAACGTATTGGGAGGCTAGTAGGCGTATAGCACGTTGTCCCCTCGTGTCCATATCCGGTGGATAGGTACCATTAAGCTTAAAATTCAGGATTGCTTGGAACCAGGGTTCCTGCGCGATTTCTTCTTCATCGGTGATTTGGTGGACGTAAGCCGGCTCTGACTGTCGTTCGATGCACAAAGGCATTTCCATCATGTGATCCGGCATATTAATCAGAGATGCGAGTTTCGCAAGAGCGTCTGCAAATTAATTTTCTTCCCGAGGTAGGTGTCGGTAGGTTACGTGATCAAAGAATTGAGCGACTTGGTCTTTTCTAGCCTGATAAGGTGCGAGGCTTTCGCTTCAGATTTTCCAAGATCCTGTAACTTTGTTGATGATCAGTGATGAATCCCCATGTACTCGGAGGTTTTTAATGCCTAAACTTACTGCCGCTTGTAGTCCAATGAGACAAGCTTCGTATTCTGCAGCATTGTTTGTCACCTCGAAGTCGAGTTTGACAGCAATTGGTGTATGCTCGCCATCAGGAGAAATGAGCAACACTCCTATTCTGAATCCTCTTAAGTTCGATGCTCCATCAAAGTACAGGTCCCAGGAGTCTACATCAGTTTGGAGTATATCCTCATCTGGAAATGACCAAGTATCTATTGTTTGTGCGTCATTGATAGGATTTTCTGCGAAAAATTCGGCGACGGCGCGACCTTTTATAACTTTCAGTGGCACGTATTTGAGGTCGAATTCTGAGAGCATCAGGGTCCATCTTGCTAGACGTCCGTTGAGGACGGGTTTCTCGAAGAGGTATTTGACTGGATCCATTTTGGAGTATATTTTTGACGGAGTAGCTAAGCACGTAATGGCGTAGCTTCTTCGTTGCCCACACAAGAGCGAGGCATGTCTTTTCGAGTTGTGAGTATTTGCACTCGTACTCCAAGAACTTCTTACTAAGGTAGTAGATAGCTCTTTCTTCACTTCCTACAGTTTGAGCCAGCAGGCACCCATGGCCGTTTCGGTTACTGTGAGATATAAACCAAGAGGTTGATCTCGTTGTGGTGGCATGAGCACTGGTGGTTTAGCCAATATCTCCTTGATTCGGTCGAATTCCTTTTGACAATCATCATCCCACATGGTGTGGTCTGTTTTCTTGAGTTTCTTGAAGATAGGCTCACAAATCATTGTAAGTTTCGATATGAATCGACTGATGTACTGCACTTTTCCCAGGAATCCTCTGACTTCTTTTTCTGTTTGAGGTTGTGGCATTTCGATCATAGCTTTTGATTTTGGAAGGATCTATTTCTATACCTCATTGGCTAACAACGTATCCCAGGAGTTTGCCAGATGTTACCCCGAATGTGCATTTCTGAGGATTGAGCCTCATGTTGTACTTTCCTAGCCTTGCGAAGAACTTGCGAAGGTTCGCAATATGTCCCTCTCTTTCCTTGGATTTGACAATCATGTCATCTACGTATACCTCAACTTCTTTGTGCATCATGTCATGTAGGAGTGTAGTTGCGGTGCGTTGATATGTAGCTCCGGCGTTGATCAATCCAAACGGCATTGCCGTATAACAATAGGTTCCCTATTGGGTGACAAAGGCGGTCTTATGCATATCTTCCATGACCATCTTGATTTGGTTATATCCCGCATATCCATCCATGAAGGATAGTAACGCCTGGTCTACAGTAATGTCCACCAATATGTCCATGTGAGGTAGAGGGAAGTCATCTTTTGGACTTGCTTTGTTTAAGTCCCTAAAGTCAACACAAACACGGATTCTCCCATCCTTTTTGGGTACGGGTACTATGTTAGCTACCCAGTCAGAATACTCGGAAACTTTGATGAACCCGGCTTTGAATTGTTTGTCAACTTCTTCCTTAATCTTTAGAGCCCATTCTGTTCTCATTCGTCGAAGCCTCTATTTTATAGGTTTGAAACCTGGCTTAATCGGAATCCTATGTTCGGCGATATCCCTGTCGATCCCTGGCATGTCTTTGTAGGACCAAGCGAAAACGTCTTTGAATTCATTTAGGAGGCCTATAAAATCGGCCCTTTCGGTAGAGCTCAAGGTAGTCCCTATCCTAAGTTCTTGGGGTTCTAGTTCGGTTCCTACATTGATGGGTTCGGTGTCCTCTATTACTGGTCCACCTTCCCCTTCCTGTAGTATTTCTTTGGCTATGTAGGGAGGTATTTCGATCGAGTCTGAGTCTTGGTCATCCTCAGTATCATCGTAAATAGAATTGCACTCAAGATAACACAAAGAGTAAGCAGAACCTGATTTATTCATATCAAAATTTGAGTAAAGTTGAAACAAAGAAGCCAACTGATCCATGGTCAGTGGCGGCAAAGGGACAGTGGTTGGGGCATTTCCCGAACTACTGTGACTACTCGAGGCTAAGCTAGGAGAAACAAAGGGAGTGGGGATGACGACAGGAGTAGACTCTCTAATGACTCCTCTAGACTCCGACTCTGACTCGAACTCATCGTCTTCTGGTTCTCCTTTGAACATCTCTCCTTCTTCAGTGGTGAGCTTGAAGAGTCTTCCTTGATTGTTGGTCCATTTGATTTATTTTCTCCATCCTTTCTGCTGTCTTGCGTTGGTTTACCAGGAGGAGGAGTAGGGCTCCTCGACCGACCAGACGGACGTTATAAAATGTCGTTAGGGTCGTAGAGATGCCTCCTATCCGTCACGTTGAGTCTCGTGGTCAGAAGAGACGGAGGGCGGAGACGGTCGAGGATGACGTTCACGTCGCGGGTTGGGAGGCCAGATGGGTTACAGCTCCGCGGGGGCTGAACCTGCGGGCTGCACCTACTTGGGCCGAGGGTTTCGATGGTAACAAAATGTTGCTTCGACTGGACAGGCATATCTCCTACCGCGCACATGAGGGCCTGGTAAATTGTGTCACTTGATTGAACTTTTGTCGCCTTTGAAGTTTCAGACCTGAATAGGTGTTCCGACGTTGTTTGTTTTTGATTTCAGGAGATCGGCACCATGAAGACATTCTGAGGTTTCACTACCTGTCTGGGCTTCTACGACGTTCTCCGAGCTGGTACAAAGGCATTGATAGAGAGGTCGACTTTTGGGCCGTTGGTGGCTGCTTGGCGGGACATTCACAGGTCTTCGATTAGGTCGAACTTGTGTCTGATTCGTGCCATGTTGGATCGGTACTGGGATACAACATCGTCGTTCCACATGGAGTTCGGGGAGGTCGGTGTGACCTTATAGGATTTTGCCATGATATCCGGCCTCCCCTGTGGCGAGACGCCTGTTGAGTTCATAAAGACACCGAAGAGGATGTCTTCTCCTGCGGTTACTCGTCTGATCGGCACCATTTTGGCCGAGCCTTCTGACGTTACCCTGTACGTGATCGCGAGCTTGTATGTCAGAGACCACTTCAGAGGGAGAGCGGTGGGCTACGCTCCGGCGCCGTTGGCGAGTCCGGAGGCTGAGGCTAGAGCTGACGCACAGGAGGCGCGGTTATGGTTGTGGTACTTCTTGGGTGCCACATACTTTGGTGGGAAGGGTAAGCGCTTATCGACCAAGGTACTTCCTCTGCTCGCTGACCTTGGCACTATGGGTCAGTTTGACTGGGTACATGCACGCAACGGTGCGTCCGGAGGCAGTAGGGGATGGTAGTGCCCCTGCTTTGGTTGGTCCCGGCCTCATCTTGGAGGTACGAGCGTCTTTTTGTAGTTTTGATTTTGATTTTGATTTTCGCAATTTTTGAAAGATTGGCTGATTTGTGTTTGTTGTGTTTGGTTACAGGCTTGGTTATATGCTTACTTCATCCCTCTGCGTCCGGGGACCACTGGTGGTGTCCCTTCAACTTACCCTGCCGTGAGGGCTTGGACGGTGGCTCGAAAGAAGTCGATAAAGTCGACTTACGAGAACTTCAGGCATCGTGTGAACGCCCTCCGAGTTGCTGACGTAAGTTGATGTTCCTTAATCCCTTTTTGTAGAAATAGATAGAGATAGGATGACTAGGTAGCTTAGGAAGCCCCTAGTTGGTTGATTAGCTTTGCCATGAGTGCAGTTCGTCGGGTGGCCTTGGGAGCTCTACACAAGGGTGCCAGCCGTTCTCAGGGAGCGTTTGCGGCCTCGCAGCTCCCAGCGTTTGTACATTGAGATGGTGATCGAGCCGGTTTGGTACCAGGGCGAGCGTTTAGCTCATCAGTGCTTAACTGAGGCTTTCGTGGTACCGGTCGATCCGCCTAGGGTGTTGTTCCAGGAGTCAATCCCTGACGAGGTTGAGGAGCACCTTCACGGTCAGGGAGGTGAGGAGTTGTTGCTGCGATATGTCGACTACGACACTTTTCGGTTATCGAGACTTGCTTGGTACCCGATCGACGTATATTTTCCTTTGTTCTTTGTTTTCATTGTCTCCTTTGATGGAAGGGTTTATTACCTTCGCTGTGGATCCAAATTGTAGGGGGTCGATGCGTTGATGAGGACTCAACCCCCAGTTTTTCCAGCGTAGACCACCTTTCGGGGGCCGGGTGGTGAGGAGCTACAGTTGCGCCTTCCAGAGCCTGCGGTCGCTGAGGTGACCGACGTTGGCATGGAGTGGAGGTTGAGCATTCTGAGGGTGAGTTCCTGACCCGAACATTTTTTTTCTCCATTTATGTTTTGCCTTGCATTGTATTGAAGGACCTTCTTGGCTGTAGGTGACGACCGCTAGTCATCAGGCTTTGTGGCGGATGGCTAACCGGTGGAGAGCACTTGCTGGTGACCTTGTTGCGAGGGAGGCTCGGCTTACTCAGATGCTTTTTGTATGTTGCTTTTGTGTATTTTGTGTTGCATTTCACGTTTTTAGATCTTAATGATCTTTATTGTGTTTTGTAGGGTACTGCGGATCCGGCGGAGCTTGCTCGCGTCCGTGCTGAGCTGGGCACAGCTAGGTCGACGATCGAGGCCCAGGGGTTGGGGATCACAAGTCGAGAGCAGGAGTTGAGGCGTCCTGAGGACGCGTTGCGGAGCCGAGATGCGGAGATTGCCTCTCTCGGGGCTCAGTTGGCTGCGGCGGAGGAACTTCGCGTTGTGATGGAGCACGAGATGCTGGATAGTTCTCCGGAGAGAGAGTCTGAGCAGATGGTGTTGTCTGCCTTTGCTGCAACTCCCCGTGAGACCGAGACTGGTCCGACGGTGGGTGCTGAGTAGTTGTAGTAGCTTGTCCGTGTCTTGGACTTTTGTTTGTACATATTTACATTTTGCGTCAGGCGGTTTGTATACATCTGTTTTTGGATTGTGGTTCATTTTGTGATTTTGGCTTTTTTGTGTTGTGTTTCGGAGGAGCGCTGTCTGCTGTCAATTCCCCTTTTGCTTTACATTAGTTCCTGCATCGTTAGTGTAGAAAACAGGCAACAGGTAGCACATATGCATAAACGCAAACACGTAGAAAGTATTTCAAAGCGAAATTAATCACGGTGGCTCAAAGTTAAAATTTAAATTCGAAATTTGAAATGATATTTTGAAAATTCCGCGACAAGTCCTCACGTTTGGATTTCTCAAAAGACCTCCTCCCAGAGGTACCAGCCTCAGACCCTGTCTGAGCTCACTTAACGCCAGCAGCCCCAACAACGGGCCCCTCACGGACCTCAGCGGCTCTCTCAGCCCTAACAGCCTCCTCGGACAAGTCCTCTAAAGCAGCAGCAAGGGACCCAGTAGGTCCCGAACACTCTCCTGCAACCAAAGAACGTAAGCTGAAATTTCGGCATTACGATGGCGTAAAATGGACAAATCCAAAAAAAAAACCTGCAAAGCAGAACAAGGGCAATCCCGTTTAAACCCAGGCAAACAAAACAATTTACAAAAAACGTACAAAAAATGACTCGCCCTTATTTTTAAGCAAAAGACGAGTCAAAACAACAACCGCAACAAAAATGGCACCCCAAGACCCGCACGAGGTCCGCCAACAACCCAAAATGCGTTCCCGCGATGGGGTATTTTCTACAACTCAAAAAGGCAATTTCTACGCCAATTTGAGCGCAAACCGGTAAAAATTTCAAACCGCGAACACAACGAGGCAACATGATTTCATCATGCCTCAAAGCGACCTAAACTACCAATAAGGTCCATCTCAAAGCAAATTGACTCAATTCAAGCCCAGACGGACGCTTATTTTGTGTGACATAAAACCGTCATACAAGGCAAAAATTCCCATTTTGCCCACAATACCCAACAAAGGTCCACAATGGTAAACACGGTCTTTCCCGACTACAATACAACCTACTGAGACCCATTACCCAAGCAAATAAACTTGGCGTTGTGAAATGAGACGGTTTCTTCGCCTCACTCACATTTTTCGAGTATAAGGGACGTAAACGGGGATCAAAATGCAAACTAAAAGCACCCCTATACTCCTAAACAGGTTTCTAACCTAATGCAATCATCAATTTCACTCGAAATAGGCTCGATCAAAAACGCCCAATTCGATTTTTAAGGGTATCAAATTTCGCCCTCATTCAATCAATCAAAAAGACCAACAAATTCAAATGGATTCAAGAGGAAATGCATAACTTGAGATGACATGTTGATGATGGCACGAACTCAAGCAAGCAAGAAGACTAACAATGGCGATTTGTTTGGGTTTTGTCGAGAGGATGAAGAAGACGAAGTGAGAATGACGAGCAAGCCATTCTCGCGTCTTTTATAGAAAAATAGGGAAGCCCCCTTACCTCGCCAAGTAGCTCGCGCCTCAATGGGGTACTCCCTGCTTGATTCGGTGAAACTTTGGGCTTTGGCCCAATTTCCCATAACAAACCTTAAATCTTCAAACGACGGCAATTAAAACCGTCATTTAAAAAACGATAATAGTGAAAATTCAAAATTCACTATTTCTTCAAAATTCAAACGACGGCGATTAAAACCGTCATTTCAACGATAATAGTGAAAATTCAAAATTCACTATTTCTTCAAAATTCAAACAAACGGTGATTAAAACTGCCACTTCAAATTCAAAAATAAATAGTGAAATTCAAATTCACTATTACTTCAAATGTCAATGGAGGCAACATAAACCGTCACTTCAAAAACAAATATTGAAATTCAAATTCACAATTCCTTCAAATGTCAACGGCGGCAACATAAACCATCACTTCAAAAACAAATAGTGAAATTCAAAATTCACTATTTCCACGGCGGCATCAAGAGTCCTATATTTCAAAACAAGCCCATCCAACGCGGCTATTCTCACGGTCGATCAACCGACTCCACCATGGTATGCGAGCCTTACAATGCACCGCGGCCGGCGAACCCTCCTCATGTACGCACCATGGCTGGCAAGCCTTACTACGCGCCATGGCTGGGGAGCCTTACTACGTACCGCGGCTAACGAACCCTCCTCATGTACGCACCGCGGCTGGCGAGCCCTCCTCATATGCGCACCGTGGCTGGCGAGCCTTACAACGCACCGCGGCTGGCGAGCCCTCCTCATATACGCACCATGGCTGGCAAGCCTTACAACGCATCATGGCTGGCGAGCCTTACAACGCACTGCGGCTGACGAGCCCTCCTCATGTACGCACCATGGCTGGCGAGCCATGCAACGCACCGTGGCTGGTGAGTCCTCCTTATGTACGCATCATGGCTGGCGAGCCTTACAACGCACCACGGCTGGCGAGCCCTCCTCATGTACGCACCATGGCTGGCGAGCCTTACAACGCACCGCGGTTGGCGAGCTCTCCTCATATACGCACCATGGTTGGCGAGCCTTACAACGCACCGCAGCTGGGGAGCCCTGCTCATGTACGCACCATTGCTGGCGAGCCTTACAACGCACCGAGGCGGCGAGCTCCTTCATATCCGCAACACAGCTGGCGAACCTTTGTACGCAAACAAGATACAACCCAAGGACGTTTCCCGAAGATGCCTCGAGTTCGACTCCTTAATAAGATGGCGAGCCTTTGTCCGCAAACACCCGAGGACATATCCGAAGATGCTTCAGGTATGACTCCTTCTTATGGATGGCGAGCTTTTGTACGTAGTCTAACAGACTTTAAACGACCCGCACGGACAGTCGACAGACTCTAAACTATTCCCGACGACAGGTCCTTGGCTCGTACCCTCGAGTCGCCTTAGCGTCGCCCTTCCCGACGGCAGATCCTTAGCCCCAATCCTTTCGAGCCGCCTTGACGTTGCTTGGGTCTCCAGATTGTAATCTTCAATTGACCTGGGGAATCTACTTTGACTTTCGCTTTGTCCTAGCCCCAGTCAAAGTGGGGGCTCTGTAGATACCCAGTATCTGCTGAGACTCCAATAAACACCCGAAAATTATCAGACTACAAAATGCTTTGGAATCGCGGCGTTTGATTGACAGTTTGTGTACAACTTTACGTCGAAAAATTTTAAACGATTTCGAAAATAAACCATTTCAAAACCTTTTAAAAGTACCTGGAGTGTTTAATGCATGACGACGGGGTCGCAATGACACTAAATAGAGTCAAAACCGACACCGGACCAAAAACCGACTCAAAAATTCAAATCCCGACTCCAACAACGAGTCAAACCGAGTCAAACACAAGAAACAAACAATTCAAATGCTTCTATGTTAAGATTTCCCGGGATCATGCATGGTCAAGTACCAAACATATGCATACAAATCCTAGGATAGAACAAATCATGATTGCATTTTTGTGAAAGCGACAAGACATCTCGAAGACGTGCGAAGTGGCTCGCGCCTCTTTGAGCAGCCTAGGTGGCCACGTCGCTCAAAACTCATACAACCACTCATTTTCCTATAAATACCCCTCAAATGCAACCATTTGAAGGTTACTCGAGTGTCCGTCCCCCCTCTTTTTTCCCTTAAAATTCTATACTCGACTTCCTAAGTCACAATCCGACACGAGTTTACGACGTACCGATCGTAAACACAAGCCTTACACATTGTTTGGTATCGTCATCGTGCATTAAATCACTCGACCGACCATTTCGACCACTACAACATCACTAAACTTAACAAAACACTCTTTTTACTTACTAAAACGGTTTTAAACCGAGTCTTTTCCGACCAAACGAGTTGATACACTTACGTCGGTTTCTCGCCATAAGCCAAGCATGTAAGTATGAGGGTGTAAAAATCCTTTTTTATCATGTCTTTACTTGTTTCATGACTATAACATGCTAAATCATGCATAACATGGTCCAAAACATGGGAAAAATTAGTTAAAACCGGATTTTTGGTTAAGGCAGAGGCTACTTACGTAGCACATGGTCTCGCGCCTAAAGGACCCTGCCCAACCTTAGGTCCAAACCTTGTTTGGTCTCTTCATCTCCCCTATTTATCTCCCCTATTTTCATTTTCATATTTGTAATCGGTTTTTACCATTTCAAGTATTTTCAAACCATTTTTACAAGTTTTTAACCATAAAACATTTTTCATCCTTGGTTCTTAATACCATGACGGTTTAATCCGTGTTTCGGTGATAATATTTGGTTAATTACATTATAAAGGTATTTTAAAACCTTTTATTTTATTGTTTACATTTTGAAGGGTATTTTAAAGCCTTTCATCATTTCTTTACATTTTCAAGACAAATGTATTAGTCCCCAACACAAAGTCATCCTTGGTTCTACATACCATGTCGGATTTTAACCCGAGTACGATGATGAGTATCGACTAATTATATTCAAATGAACTTAAAACAATTAGTTCATATTCATTTTCAAAACTATTCATGTCAAGCTTACAAAGTCGAACCCGACATCGAGTATCATCAAAACAATGATGATTATTCAAGTCTCGTTCTTCAAATCAACACAAAAGCGGCCTAAACGGTCCTTTTAAACCAAAACGGGTTCAAATACCCATCTTTTAAAATGTTTTATAAACGTTTTTCAATGGTCAGAACACGTCATATACCGTTGACTGACCCGCGCCTAAATAGGCCACTTCTTTTCCTATTTTCAAACTAGGGGAGACCCCTTAAATCGCCAATAGGCTCGCGCCTATTCTGGCTGCCTGATGCAGGGTCTGTTCCCCTTCCAGCACTGGTCTAGGACGATTCCAACTCCGGCTAACCCGAATATAGGACCAATCAGACGACTAATTTGCTCATTCAAAAACCGTATTTGCAAAATGCCTTACTAAGACAAATGGATCACGTTATGTGCCATAAACCTAATTTGGTAAATGGATGTTTAATTTCCGTCTTGCATGCAAATCAACCGTAAATCCAACTCGACATCTTATACTTGATACTTGGATTAAATTAACTAACTTAGAAAGCTCTCACATGTTACGTTTAAACTATTGGATGCGCATTCATGCATTTAAACCGTTTTATCAACTTTTGCATTCAACCAACCAAGATCGATCAGTAGAGGCCGCTACCGCGGGCAAGTTTGGGTATCTGATTAAAGGGCTTCCCAATACGTTCCTTCACCTCTTACTCAGAAACATTGGATAGTGGACGACCTTATCCAGGGCGTACGAGAGTCATTCTAGAGATAGGATGCTAAAGAGGGACGATTCCTTATCTTTAGTACCTATGTCAAACACTGCTTTGTGCTTCGCTTGGCCGAGGTATAAAGTGTTAGAAATTATTAATCTCATTATTTAACATATTCATATATGTGAGAAATTATTTAGTCATAAAATAATTACAAATCTTATGCATGCAAACTTAAATAAAACTAGAGAATAAATCATCAATCCTTACTATGATAGTTTCGGATTTTTGGGCACAAGTAAGATCTCCTTCTTACTTGTTCTTGAGCTTCCTAATATTGGATGAAAAAAGAGTCAAGCTTAGAATCCCTCCCAAAGACTTATACCCAAGATGACCTCTTAATAGATTAATATTATTAATACTAGAACAATATTAATCTAACTAAAATTAACCCAAAATATTTGTTGGTAGTGTTGTTTATTCGGCCAAGAGTAGGGTGAGATTTTGGAGATTTTCTCTCTTATCTTTCTATAAGTTTTTATGAGATATTGGAATGAAGGTTACCCTAGCAAATATTGTAGCGTAAGAGTAAAAATATAAGGAAAACCCTTTGCTCTTTCTTATGGGAAAACCGGTCATGGGGGAGGGGAAATATCCAATGCATGCCTTCCTTTTCTTCCCAAGAGAAAGCTATGCATGCAAGGCTAGGTCTAGGTTATTATAATTGTGTTTTCCACTTATTATACAACACGATAAAAAAACTCTAAAAGACCCCTCCATTTCGGTACACACACATAAAATGGTTGAGTCCATTTTATTTGTGATTTTGTCAATATGTCACATGTGACACATTACATGACATCTTATATATAAAATGTATTTTTAACAATTAAAAATCAACATATTAATAAAATATGTCACTTATAAAAATGAACATAGTAATTCATAATTACTTATACCAAAAGTGTTTCCGAATTATAAACTATAACATTCTGTATTTATAATAATTTATTCATTCCGTTTCAATTGTTTCCGTAAACAATGATTTCATCAAAGTAATAAAACCATTCGATTATAAACTACACATAAATATTACTTCCAAAATCATCCGTCAATTTTAAGCAATTTAATTAACTCGTATTGACATACGATCAATTAAATAAACAACTAAGAGTGTCACCCTTTAGGTATGACCTAAGGGGATCAACTGGTCACCACCGTTGCACGACAGTAATGTCAAACTCTAGTCAGCCAATCATTATCGATATGGGTGGACCAGTTGACAGTAAAATATTACTTCCCACATGTATTCTTAAAATGAGATTTAAACATGTGATCATCATGATCGACAGTTGTGATCGCATTATTATCGGAGGACACATATTCCAACAATCTCCCACTTGTCCTCGACAAGTGTGCGTCACCAATTCTCTTATCCTATTACTATCTCCCACTCAATGCAAGGTGTCTTTCAAGTCGTACTTGCAAGTGATCATATCGAGAGTGGTTTCCTCGATATGGAGAATAACTGATTGACCGAAATTATCTACCATAAATACCTTCCGAGCGTGGCCACGCATTTCCAGTTCATTTCTCCTCGAGTGGCCCTGAGATATTGTTATAACCCTGACAAGGGGTGGACAATTCCTTCCCTTCGACTAGCCACAGCCATCATAACCCAAAATATGCCCATTTGACCCCATTTACGAAGGTCGTAGTAACATAAATCAAAGTTAATCTGAAACTGTGCCACCTTAGGCGAACAATCTTTAGTCAAAAGAATCGAATAATTAGAATACTATAGTAGCTCTCGCCACGACCAGGCTATATAAATTTGCCAGAACTCTATAAGCGGTCACAAGGCCCGACAAAGTTTTCCTAACAGCCTGCCTTTGTGATCGACTAGTCATTTTCATATGACTCCATGGCACTTGAACTTGCCATCAATCGCATCACACTCTAGTCACTTCGAGACGTCACCTCATACAAGTGACTATGGGCGAATACTATGTTAATCCATGTTCACTTTAACGGGGTTCAATTGTCACTACAACCCATTTGGATGTAACAATGTATAAAGAAAAGATAAAAGACAAATGTGATTATGAACATGAACAAAAACAACACTTTTTATTTCATTTCAAAATCTAACACAAACTAGGTACACGTTTAAGACCCATGGACACCATATGTCCATTGTGTTTAGCCTGCGATAAAGGCTTTGTGAGCGGATCGGCTATGTTGTCATCCGTCCCAACCTTACATATCGCAATTTCCTTTCTTTCAATGAAATCTCCAATTACATGATACTTTCTAAGTACATGTCTTGATCTATTACTAGACTTTGGCTCTTTAGCTTGGAAGATCGTCCTACTATTATCAGAATAGAGAGTGATGGGATCATTGGCGGTAGGTACTACTCTTAGACCTTCCCTGAATTGCCTGATCCATACAGCTTCCTTGGCGCTTCCGATCCGCAATATACTCGACCTCCGTTGTTGAATCCATGAGTCATAGCTTCCTTGAAGCTTCTCCATAATGACACCACCATTGAGCATGAAAACAAAACCAGCTTGTGATTTCATGTCATCTCTATCCGTTTGAAAACTTGAGTCCGTGTATCCATTAACACGGAGCTCGATGTCTCCTCCAAACACTAAGATAGAATCCTTAGTTGTTCTCAAGTAGTTAAGGATGTTCTTGACAGCTATCCAGTGACTCTCACCTGGATTTCCTTGATATCTACTCGTTATGCTCAAGGCATACGAGACATCAGGACGTGTGCATATCATGGCGTACATGATTGATCCAACAGCGGAATCATAAGGGATCAACTTCATGTGTTTAACATCATGGAGTTCGGAGGGCGATTGAGACTTGCTCAATATCGTCCCAGTTAACATAGGTACCAATCCCCTTTTTGATTTGTCCATGCTGAAACGTCGAAGAATCTTATCAACATAAGACTCTTGACTTAGTGCCAATATCCTCTTGAATCTATCTCTATGGATCCGGATACCTAATATGCGTTGTGCCTCTCCTAAATCCTTCATTTTGAAATGGTTACCTAACCACTTCTTAACAGAAGACAACATTGGAATGTTATTTCCAATGAGTAGTATGTCATCGACATACAAGATTAGGAAAACAACATTGCTCCCACTAAATTTCATGTATAAACATGGTTCCTCAACACTTCGTGTGAAACCATTCTCTTTTATCACATGATCGAATCGATGATTCCAACTTCTTGATGCTTGCTTAAGAACATAAATGGATCTCTTAAGTTTGCACACTTTGTTAGAATTTTTAGAATCGACAAAACCTTCGGGTTGTATTATGTACACCTCCTCTTCTAAATGCCCATTTAGAAAATCGGTTTTGACATCCATTTGCCATATTTCATACTCATGAAATGCGGCAATCGCTAACAAAATCCGTATGGATCTTAGCATGGCTATTGGGGCGAAGGTTTCATCATAATGGAGATCTTGGACTTGGGTAAATCCTTTTGCCACTAGCCTAGCTTTGTAGACATCATCATGTCCTTCTATGCCATTCTTGACCTTGAAAATCCATTTTCATTGAAGAGGTCTTGCCCCTTTAGGCAAATCCACAAAGTTCCAAACTTGGTTTTCACGCATAGAATCCATCTCGGACTTCATGGCTTCAAGCCATAAGGAGGAATTTGGACTAGAGATTACGGCCTTGTAGGTGGCGGGCTCGTCACTTTCTAAAAGCAACACATCGAGTGTTCCATCTTCTTCGATAAGTCCCACATATCGATCGGGATGGCGAATAACTCGGCCCGTTCTTCTAAGAGGAGGAGGGACAACCGCGCTAGATGACGAAGGAACATCTTCTTGCGTCTTTACCTCGGTTTGTGGCTCTTGAACTTCATCAAGTTCAAAATTTCTCCCAATCTGTCTCTTAGAAATAAATTCTCTTTCTAAGAAGACAGCCTCGCAAGACACAAACACTTTGTTTTCTTGAGGCTTGTAGAAGTAATATCCTCGAGAGGTCAAGGGGTAACCTACAAAGATGCATTTTTCGGATCTTGGGGCAAGCTTGTTGTCGGCCATTGCCTTGACGTAAGAATTACATCCCCAAATATTCATGTAGGATAGATTAGGAACTCTTCCTTTCCATATCTCAAATGAAGTCTTTTCGGTTGTCTTTTTGGGACTATTATATAAAGATATAGTCGCAGTTTGGATTGCAAATCCCCAAAACGAGTTTGGTAACTTGGTTTGACTCATCATGGATCGAACCATATCAAGTAAGGTTCGATTTCTCCTTTCGACAACACCATTGAGTTGTGGTGTTCCGGGTGGAGAAAGTTGTGATATAATACCACAACCTTTCAAGTGTGAATCGAATTCAAGGCTAAGATATTCTCCACCATGATCGGATCGTAGTGCCTTTATCCTTTTGTTCAATTGGTTCTCTACTTCGTTTTGAAATTACTTGAATTTCTCAAAAGCTTCACTTTTATTCTTCATTAGATAGATATACCCATATCTACTCAAGTCATCGGTGAAGGTTATGAAGTAGTCATAATTTCCTCGAGCGGTGATACTCATTGGTCCACATACATCGGTATGTATGAGTCCCAATAGTTCACTTGCTCGAGTTCCTTTACCTCTAAAAGGATTACGAGTCATTTTGCCAAGAAGGCAATATTCGCATGTTCCATATGATTGATAATCAAATGGTGTAATCACATTAGTCGAAATTAATCTTTTGATGCGATTCTCGTTTATGTGACCTAATCGACAATGCCAAATGAACGATTCATCAGGATCACTTGATTTGAGTTTCTTTGATTGAATATTGTAGATGTCATTAGTCAGATTCGAGGTTTCTAAAATGTAAATGCCATTAATGGAAGGAGCTTGGCCTATAACCAAGTCGTTCCTTGAAATAGTACAACGATTGTTCTTAATGACAAAACAAAAACCGTCCATGTCCAACATAGCGATTGAAATAATGTTTTTAGAAAGTGTAGGCACATAAAAACAATTATGTAAATACAACTCAAATCCATTAGGCAAAGCTAATACATAAGTTCCCTTGGATTCGGCCGCTACTCGAGCTCCATTTCCAAGGCGTAGATCTACATCTCCTTTGCTAAGCCTCTTCACGTCTCTTAACCCCTTTAAATGATTACAAAGGTGAGAACCACAACAGGTATCCAGTACCCATGTCATAGTGGAAGTATAATTTACATCAATAACATAAATTTCCATAGGAATTTTACCTTTTGGAACGATGATTCCTTCCCTTATATTTCGCAAATATACGGGACAATTCCTAAGCCAATGTCCCATGCCATAGCAATAATGGCACTCATCTTCAACATACTTGAAGTTTTTCCCTTTCTTTCCCTTCTTCTTAAACTTTTTGCCCTTTGAAGCAAGAACTTGATTGCTTGAGCTCCCACTAGTTTTGGCATCTTTCTCTTCCAAAGACAAAGATCCTATAGATTTTATGAGGCGGTCTTACTGAGACCGGCTCACAAGAGATCTTGTAGTAGTAGGAGTTTTAGAAGAAGTGACGAAGTTTATGTTTCCATCCGAACCTATCCCAAAACAAAGTTCTCTAGTAGTGTCGAAATAATTGTTGAAGCAAACGTCGTTAAAAACATTGTGGCAAGACTCAATGGTAATCGGTGTATTAGCGTTTTATGGATTCATTGTAATGAACTACAATGGAGGATAAGGAAATATTAACATTTGACTTTTTAAATCATTCTTGTAAATAATTTAACAAGATATGAGCATTTATATAGCGACCTCTACCCAACCATTATAAATGATTCCGAGATCCAAATTCTTATTAACTTGGGCACGGGGTAGCCGATTCATCCCTTATCAATATAACTCGGTGGATTAACTCTTTAATCGATTCTAATTTTAGAACTCTCGGTCGATAAAATTACTCTAATATTTATCTATAGCCCGGAACACATGCGACTACGGTCACGAATACTTCCGTTGAGGTCAATCCAAATTTCAAATAAATGTGTCCATGATCCAAATTCACATTAACTTGGGCAGGGGGTAGCCTATTCATCCCTCATCAACATGAATTCGGTGGATAGACATTTATCACCCACTTCCCCTACGTAACAAGGTTTGTACCCCGGTGTGGCCGAGTGCACTCCCTCGCGAAATAGGTTTTCATGGTTTCTACTTTTTGGTAAGGCTAAGTCTCAATTGTTTATTTTAGCGAGAGGTCATGTCAATATATTATCTATCACGTTTTAAGTGAACTAAAGCGGTGAACTACGATAATTGTGATTGACACGATCGATAAACTCGATAAAAATGCATGTTTAGTTATGGCGAGTTAGCGATGCATGCAACATATAAATAAAATGCAAAGCATAAATAAAATCCTAGTATGGCCTTCCTAGAATAGTAAATCTAATAAACTATTACAAATTCGGAAACCAACTCCTTTGGTCCCTTGAACTTCTCTCTTGGCACGCATTTCAAGGCAACACTTTCTTTAATGGATCGCCTTCTCGAGTGGCACCGTGTTCAAGGAACTCCGGAATAAATAAATTACATAATAAATTATATAATTTCCCATTATACATTTGTAATTAAAAAATAAAAATAAATCGGTTAAATTACAAAACGGTGATACGAGACCACAATAAATTACAACCGAATCGATATTCCCATACATTTCGGGTAATATCAGTTAAAACTAAGGCCATACTAAGTAAAATTACATAATTAAAAAATTACACAAAATTAAAAAAGACAATCATAAATAAAATGCAGCATTATAATATGTATGAACAAGTTCAATTTTATGCTAAATCGCCTTTAAGGAGCCAATATCGTATATTAATCGGTTTCTTCGGATTTGCGTGATTTAACCTTTTATTATCACAATAATTACATAAATTCATATTTATGTACAAGTTAATTACCCTAACCAACGTAGGACTCAAAATTAGTCTCCACTAACATATTGACAATAATTAACTTATATTTCTTAATATTGTTCATAATAAAATACAAAATTATGTCATAAACTACAAATTAAATCATAAAATTTCAAATAAATTCAAATTTTTAAATTTAAACTCATGAACATTCTGGAAAAATACCATGAGACTCATAATGTTCAAAACATAGGTTAAAAATTTAGAATATCGAGAAAAACAATGTTGCGGTTTATCGGATTTATCAATTATAACCATAAAAATATGAGAAAAATTATTTTTATTAACTTTTCACTTTTAGATCTGAAATATATGATAAAATGCAACATGTGACGTTTTTCCTTAGTCATGAAGTATGTTTTAGCAATTTTAACTAATTAAAGCACTATTTATGTGATTTTTCATCAAAAATTCATAAATCATGCATAAAGACTTCATTATAGACAAATATTTTACACGCATCTTGAAAAATTTTATGTGACAATAAACTAAATTTCTATGACCAGATTCGAAATATAACTCATATTAACCTATTTTCTCATTTAAATACGATTTTAACTTGAAAAATCCATATTTCGAGCAATACAACTCATTTTATTATGAAACTTTACAGGCCATTAGTATATAATATATGTAAAAACATATCCAAAAACCACTTGAAAAATCAAAGTTTAGCTATTTTTACTCCAAACATGACATTTTTATCATAAAAATCACATTTTAATGCCATTATTATATGAAATGAACAATAAAATCCATAAATAAACCAAAATATCCTAAATACATTTTAGGACCAGAAACTTTAACATGCAAATAAATTTCGTGATATTTCATAATAAACACAAATTTATAAGTTTTGTTTGTTAATCGTATAACTCGGAAAAACAATAACCGATTTGCATGCAAACAACCTAAGGCTCTGATACCACTTGTTAGAAATTATTAATCTCATTATTTAACATATTCATATATGTGTGAAATTATTTAGTCATAAAATAATTACAAATCTTATGCATGCAAACTTAAATAAAAATAGAGAAGAAATCATCAATCCTTAATATGATAGTTTCGGATTTTTGGGCACAAGTAAGATCTCCTTCTTACTTGTTCTTGAGCTTCCTAATATTGGATGAACAAGGATTCAAGCTTAGAATCCCTCCCAAAGACTTATATCCAAGATGACCTCTTAATAGATTAATATTATTAATACTAGAACAATATTAATCTAACTAAAATTGGCCTAAAATATTTGTTGGTACTCTTGTTTATTCGGCCAAGAGTAGGGGAAGATTTTGGAGATTTTCTCTCTTATCTTTCTATAAGTTTTTATGAGATATTGGAATGAAGGTTACACAAGCAAATATGGTAGTGTAAGAGTAAAAATATAAGCAAAACCCTTTGCTCTTTCTTATGGGAAAACCGGTCATGGGGGAGGGTAAATATCCAATGCATGCCTTTCTTTTCTTCCCAAGATAAAGCTATGCATGCAAGGCTAGGTCTAGGTTATTATAATTGTGTTTTCCACTTATTATACAACACAATAAAAAACTCTAAAAGACCCCTCCATTTCGGTACACACACATAAAATGGATGAGTCTATTTTATTTGTGATTTTGTCAATATGTCACATGTGACACATTACATGACATCTTATATATAAAATGTATTTTTAACAATTAAAAATCAACATATTAATAAAATATGTCACTTATAAAAATTAACATAGTAATTCATAATTACTTGTACCAAAAGTGTTTCCGAGTTATAAACTACAACATTCTGCATTTATAATAATTTATTCATTCCGTTTCAATTGCTTCCGTAAACAATGATTTCATCTAAGTAATAAAACAATTCAATTATTTAGACTCTATCTTATTATAATCAAATTTCAATAAGACACGTAAATATTACTTCCAAAATCATCCGTCAATTTTAAGCAATTTAATTAAATTGTATCGACATACGATCAATTAAATAAACAATTAAGAGTGTCACCCTTTAGGTATGACCTAAGGGGATCAACTGGTCACCACCGTCGCACGATAGTAATGTCAAACTCTAGTCAGCCAATCATTACCGATATGTGTGGACCAGTTGACAGTAAAATATTACTTCCCACATGTATTCTTAAAATGAGATTTAAACATGTGATCATCATGATCGACAGTTGTGATCGCATTATTGTCGGAGGACACATATTCCAACATAAAGTGGATTTGAACGGGTTCCAAGAATCCCACAAATGCTTGGTGGCGACTCCGAAAATCTCTAATCGTTTCGAGACCTTTGCTGAGAAGAAACCGACCGATCTAAAACGATCCGGTCGAAAGCATATTTTTACGCCTCCGAGCGTGGCTTACAAAAGACCGCTGTATGTCCACATATCGGCTGCACGTGCAGGTGGGCCCACATCCACACAACCCATTTTGAAGAATCTGTATTGGAAATAGCCTCAGAATAATCTCTAGGTTCGTTGCAGTCATTCATCTCATGTGCAGCGACCAAAGCATAAGGAATATTTGCGCTTTGGTTAGTATATTTTGGATTCAATTTTCTTGGTCTCTGTTCAGGAAGATTTTGAGCCACGGACCATGGGTCTGGTAAACCTCGTCTCTGTGGTTGACGTGGTTGTTGTGGACTTCTTTGTTCAACGATCTCGGTTTGTTCATTGAAATTTGGCGGAGTAGAGGAAGTAGAGACATCCTCCTCTGACTTTGACATTTTGACATCAAACTCCATCTTCTCTCCAGTATTCTCTTGCTCATCTGTACCAGGATGAAAAGAAACAACTTCTTTTCCAGAAGATATCATAAAATTTTCATTAAAATTTACATTTCTGCTATGAAAGGTTTTTCGAGACTCGGGATCATATAAACGATAACCTTTAACCCCTAAGCCATAACCCAAGAAAATGCACTTTTTAGCACGAGGCTCCAATTTTCCCTCGTTCACATGAGAATATGCGAGGCAACTAAATATTCTAATATTAGAATAATCAACAGGGTTACCTGACCAAACTTCTTCTGAAATGTTGCAGTCAAGAGATATATTTGGGGAACGCTTTTTCAAATTACATGTTGTAGACGCCACTTCAGCCCAAAAGTTTTTTCCCAGGCCAAAATGGGAGAGCATACAACGAACTCTGTCCATAATAGTTATGTTCATACGTTCTGCTACTCCATTTTGTTATGGAGTTCCTGGAATGGTACGATGTCTGGCAACACCTTCCTTCTTGCAAAAAACATTGAATTCATTCAAACAGAACTTAAGACCATTGTCAGTTCTTAACCTTTTTACATTCTTTCCAGTCTGCTGTATTATCAAAGTTTTCCACTCTTTTAATGTGGGAAACGCCTCATTCTTGTATTTGAGAAAATAAACCCAGAATTTTCTGTAAAAATCATCAATAATGGTCAACATATAATGACAAGCTCCTTTTGAAGTAACTTTTGAAGAACCCAAAGATCAGAATGGATATAATCCAAAGTACCCTTGGTTCTATGAATACCCTTTAAAAAGCTAACTTTTTTCTACCTGCCAAAAATGCAATGTTCGCAGAAATCAACCTTACCAGTACAATGCTTTTCGAGTAGTCCTTTCTTGTTAAGGACATGCATTATTTTTTCACTCATGTGGCCCAATCTCATATGCCACAATTTGATGTCATCGCTGGATGAGACAACTGCTACAGAACTTTTATTAGTAGAACCCTACAACACATACAAGCTACCAGATTGATTTGCCTTCATTAATACAAGAGCACCCTTTGACATTTTTAAAACTCCACCTTCAGCTGAATACTTGCACCCAAGTGATCCAAGGGTGCCTAAGAAAATGAGATTCCGCTTCAAGTTACGGACATGTCTGACACTAGTAAAGGTTCTAGCAACACCATCATGTGTTTTAATTTTTACTGTACCTTCACCAAAAACTTTGCATTGTGCATCGTTTCCCATCAAAACAAGACCATCGTTAACTAATTTGTAAATAGTAAACCAATATTTGTTAAGTGTCACGTGGAAAGTACAGTCGAAGTCAAGTATCCAGTCATTTCTAGACCTTTGTTCTATATCAGCAGTAACTAAAACATCCCCATCAGACTCGGACTCAACAACACTAGCTTCAACATGGTGTTTAGGTTGTTTACCTTTACCCTTATCATCTCTTTCTTGCTTCTTTTTCAGATTAGTAAACTCAGACATTTCGTGTCCTTTCTTCATGCAATATCGGCAAAATTTAGAGTTTTTGCCTCTTGATTTTGACATGGCCTTACTCTTACTACTACTACCTTTTCCGAATGTTCTCCCTCTAATTACCAAGCCTTCACCCGATTGTTCAGAATTAATTTCAATATCAAATATTTCTTTTGATAGGAGGTGAGACTTGACATTTTCAAAGGATAATGTAATATGATTACTGTGTAACATAATTTCTTTAAAGTGTTTAAATGAGGGTGGTAATGAGACAATGAGTAGGACAGTTTTATCTTCATCATCGATTTTAACATCAAGGTTCTCCAAATCTATTATGATAGAATTAAACTCAACTAAGTGTGTTTTTACGGGAGTACCTTCTGACATGCGAAGAGTTAATAGACGTTCCTTGAGTCGAAGCTTATTTGCTAGACTCTTGGACATGTATAGAGATTCCAATTTAGTCCACATGCTAGCAACGGACATCTCTTTAATGACCTCACATAAAACTTCACCTGATAAACAAAGTTGAATCACGCACAATGCCTTCTCATCCATTTCATCCCATTGTTCATCTGTCATAGTGGATGGTTTGTTCGACTTACCATCAAAAGCCTTCTTTAAACCATTTTGTATAAGAAGAGCTCACATTTGAACTCTCCAAATGGCGAATCTAATTTCACCATCAAATTTCTCTATGTCAAATTTTGTCGACATTATAAAAAATCTCAGTTGAAATATTATTGCTCTAATGCCAATTTGTTGGGGTACAGGGTACAGAAGAGAATAAATTCTACCAAAGATTTAAGAGAAATAATAAAAAAATAATAAAAATAACACCAATATTTTTAGGTGGAAAAACCCTCTTTGAAATAGAGGTAAAAAACCACCGGCGAGAGAGCCAAATATTTCACTATAGTGGTTTATGGGAGTACAAGTATTTTCTCGATGGCCTATATAAAATGACCAAATAAATTACTCTCGGAGAGTTCAGTGATATTGAACATCCACAATGATATACTATAGAGAGTAGGAATAAAGAGCAATAATAATGAGAAGTATTATGTTGTAGTTTTGTTGGGTGTTATTTTGCGGAGAATTGAGCATGTATTTATAATTATTTATGAAGTAAATGTAATGATACGTTATTCTTTGATTTCCATATGTTGCACACAATTTCCTTTACTTCAATAATGTTGCTTGTGCATTCCATTACTCCACCATATGTTTCATGCACTTCCATTATCATGCCATAAGTTAGAATAAGTTCTAACATCTTCTTATTAAAGGAGAGGCATAACTCCAACAATCTCTACCTTGAGTTGCCTTCCCACTGAAATAATCTCTCTCGCCAATGAAGCCTTGTTAAGTGTGAATAATACCAGCTAAGTCTAAGCAATGGTCAAACTTAGCTGTTGTGAGTGGTTAGATTAACATATTTGCAGGATTCTCAGTTTTATGAATCTTTTCAACAGTTAAATTTCCTGCATCAACAATATCTCGGATAAAATGGTGCTTGATATCAACGTGCTTTGTTTTTAAGTGATTCTTGCTATTTCTGGTCAAGTGGACTGCACTTTGGCTATCACAAAATACTACAAGAATATCTTGTTTTAAACCAAGCTCGTTGACCACGTCATAGAGCTAGATCGCCTCTTTCATACCAGCAGTTGGAGCAATATATTCTGCTTCAGTTGTTGATAAAGCCGCAATGGCTTGTAATGAAGAATACCAACTAATTGCAAAGCCACATAGAGTATAGAGATAGGCTGAAAGTGACCTTCTCCGATCCAAATTTCCACCGTAGTCAGCGTGAACGTAACCAACTACACCTCCGGGATCAACTCTTTGCTTATGAAATACCAAACCAATATCAGAAGAACCCTTTAGATAACGAAGAACCCATTTAACGGCTTCCCGATGTTCTTTGCCTGGATTGTGCATAAATCATTGTTAGTCTGATTATACTTATTTCATCTTTATTGTTAGTAAGTAGTTTACGTAGTGTTAATTTAATTATGTTAGAGTAGATTATTTGTTAGGGGTTGGGGTTATTGCATACAAGTTAGAGACTTTGTTTTATGAATTAGTTTATTCACTTTTTCGTTGGGTTAATTTCATGCTAGATTATTAATTTCGTCTCTTAATAATAACATGAATGTGTATTATTTAACTCCACCTTAATTTCCATTTTGTGACCTAACTAAGTGAGTAAACATTTATTCTCTATCAAAGTTTGTGTCTTTGAATTGGTATTTGGTCTTAATTCTTTAAATTGAAACTCGTGTGTAATCTTTGATTGCTAGGTTACTTTAATGACAATTAGGGTTCATTTTGTCTTCCTGTCTTAGTTAATATGAGAAATCCAAGGCTTTGACTTGTTTCACATAGGTTGGATTAGTAGTTAGTGGCGCCAAAAGTGCATTAGTTGCTAATTGGGACTAGTACTAATTGCTTGAAAGAGTATTAGTTATTTTGATTATCCCGTATTCGTGTGATTCACGTATCTTAATCTTATTTACCTTGACCATTGGCCCAACACTTTATTGCATGACCCCCGTAAATCCCCTAACACTTCTGTTTGTTTCAAGTGTTTTTGTGTGTGTGTTTAGTACACATTCAAACTTAGTTTATTAGAGTAGAATTCGTTCACAATTCGTGTGCTTGACTAAACTAAAACGAAATAAGGACTTATAGCCAATCTAACCCCACCATCTTCGTGTTCGACCTCGACCACTAGCTACATAACAGTTTAGTTTATAAACATTCTTTGAAGTGGGTTCTATGACAAAACCTACCATCAGTGGAGGACATGTGGTTATACGTGGTTATGGTGGATATTGGAAAGAGGAAGTGAAATTGATGATCTTATTGAAGCAAGGAGCACATTTTGTGAGGTATAGTGAGTGTTATAGTTGTAAGCTTGAGTAATGTAGTGATCAGTGTATATGGTCAAGGGGTGATACAAAAATGGAAAGCTCAAATGAAATTGACGAAGTTGTACTCGATGTCAATGATGTGACTCATATTTATGCACATTTAGTCCTCTAACTAGCCTCGTTCCTATGCTTTCTAGCATGTATTAGGGTCGTTTCTATCTTTACCTGCCAATTTTGCATATTCTATAAGGTTTTGGTGCCTTTGGTAGGGTAGGAGTGCTAAGTCATGCCTAAACGAAGCAAAAGGGAGATAAATTGATCGAATCTAACGACCAAGCATCAAAGATGAGACCGATACTAAGGCCTATATTATAGAACAAGTAAATGGGCAATGATGAATGACCCCCACGACCCCTGAAGGATCTCCACGAGTTAGGCGGCAGCTAAATGAAAGAAGAAGCAAACTGCTCTTCATGACGGGCGTCCCAGAAACAGGACGAGCATCCCAATGAGAAGGATGAGCACCCCCAAGCTCAGCCCGAGCGTGTCGAAGGTAGGACGGGCGTCCTTCAATGCAGGATGAGCGTCTATCAAGAGGAGGTCGTGCTTCCCATGCCAGGACTTGCAAGGCGTTGGACTTCATTTAAGGGTCTTAATCGTCATTTAATCCCTTAGCTAACCTAATACTTGTACTTAGTATAAATACTCCTTTTTAATAGAAGATTAAACAAGTAGATTAGAGAGACATTAGAGATTAATTAGAAATCTATTAGCTTAATTACACTTAAATCATTCCTTAATTATTGTTCATGAATTCGTAGATCTAGTTGGGTAATTGAAGATTATTTGGGTTTATTGGAGAATTGACAACTCTTCATCATCAATCAAGTTTTCTTCTATTATTCTTTCCTTTCCATTTGTTCATTATAAGTTTGATACAATTTCTCTACTCTTTACTTACTTATTGTTTATTGCTTTACTCTTCCGTCATGTTTATACTTGTTAAGATGATTGACACCATTGTTAACATGTTTTTCATGATAATGAGTGAGTAATTCCCTGAATAGGGTTAGTGGTGGGGGGGGGGGGGTGGTGGGTTAGGGGAGTTAATAATGGGGTAGATATATACTTAATAAGTTCATATGAATGCTTGCTTGTTGTAATTTCAACTTATGCACATGTTATGCTTGATGAAATGCTCGATTGACAACCTAGCAGGATTCTTGTATCCTTTCAACAAGACTTGTAAGACATAAACAAACTCAAGGCTTGTTAGACCATGCATATAGTTGAATATGGAGGACTAAGTCGATGTACGTGTTGTAAAGTTGTGTCCGACTAGGCTCCGAGACCTAAAACTCCCTAGGAATTTCATATATAAACTATCTCATTTCCATTACAACAATAAATTGCTTCTGTATATGTAACTTATTTATATAATCTCATCATGATTCCTCTATGAACCCATGACAACCTAGTGTTTTAATCAATTGTTTACAAACTCTATTTGCTTACTTTGCTTTGCTTTCAGTTGTTTACATTTCCTTTGTTAAGTTGTTTAGATTACATTCTCAACTCAAACCAAATGTGACATAAGACATAGCTTCTTGCATTTGATAGCTTAGTTCAATACCCGTCCCTTGGGATCCGACCTTTACTTACCGCTCAACTAAGGGTAATTTATTAAGATTATAAATATTGTTTGAGAGCGTAGACAACATGTCTTATCAAAAAGGCATCGTTGCCGGGGATGGTCTTCAATTGAATTGTTATTAATCATTGTTTTTAGTTGTGTCTTTCTTTGCCTTGGGGAAAAACATTTACTCATGGTGCTTCTCACCGTTTTCTCTTAGTTTAAATTGCAAGATGGACCTTATAGATTGTTGTGTAGAGGACCATGTGGGCCCTACTCTCATCAAAGACCCTTTGGAAGCATTGGAGGTCTTGGAAGCAAGTAAGGCCAAAAATAAACATTGGGCATTAGAAGTAGATCTCCTTGAAGCCATTATAGCCAACAAAGAGCTCGCCTATAATAAATCCATGAGGATAGATGCCATTCTCAATAAGACATCACAATCCAACAAGGTGGAACAAGCAATGAGGGTGGAAAGTGTAATGGAGGTGGAAAGTGTTCCAAACGAACCATCAAAGGTAAAATTTAAGGTACAAACCCCATCTTTAAAACCCCTTCCCCCAACTTTGAAGCATGCTTACCTTGATGAGTCTAAAACCAAACCCGTGATTGTCAATGAAAAACTTGATGATTGTGAATTAGAGAGTTTGCTTGATGTGATAAAGAAGCATGAAAAGGCTATAGGTTATAGTCTAGATGATCTTAAGGGAATATGCCCTGAATTTTGCATAGGATACATTTAGAAGATGATCATAGGCCTACCATTCAAGGCCAAAGAAGATTAAATCCCTATATGCAAGAGATTGTAAAAGTGGAGGTTATGAAATTACTTGATGCGGGAATCATTTACCCTATCTCGGATTCCTTGTAGGTTAGCCCCGTTCAAGTGGTACCCAAGAATGAAGGATCCACAGTGGTGAAAAATGACAAGTATGACCTAATACCCACAAGGAAGATCACCGGTTGGCGAATGTGTATTGATTATCGTAAGTTGAATTCTGCAACAAGAAAAGATCATTTCCCTCTCCCATTCATTGATCAAACGCTTGAGAGGCTAGCCTCTAGTAAGTTATTTTGCTACCTTGACGGGTATTCTGGATTCTTCCAAATCCCGATACACCCAGACGACCAACACAAGACCACTTTCACATGCCCCTATGGTACCTTTGCCTATAGGAGAATGCCCTTCAGGCTATGCAGTGCTCCCGCCACATTGCAACGTTGCATGATGAGTGTCTTTTCCGACTACATAGAAACCATAATGGAAGTACTTATGGATGATTTTAGTGTCTATGGGAAATATTTTGAGTCATGTTTGCATAATTTGTCACTTGTATTTAAAAAATGTGAAAATGTTAGCCTTGTTTTAAATTGGGAGAAGTGTCACTTGATGGTCAATGAAGGCATTATCTTGAGTCATTTTATTTTGGAAAAGGGCATCAAGGTCGATAAAGCTAAAGTTGAGGTGATAGAGAAATTTTGGCCACCCGTGAATGTCAAAGGGGTGCGGAGTTGTCTCAGTCACGCGGGGTTTTACCGACGATTCATAAACGAGTTTTCCAAAATGGTAAAACACCTTACTCTGCTCTAGATTAAGGATGCCCAATTCCAATTTACTCATGAGTGTGTTGAGGCCTTTGATAGGATTAAAGAAGCTCTAATTTCGGCAGCGATTATACAACGGCCAAATTGGGAGTTGCCTTTGGAGATAATGTGTGATGCAAGCAACTATGCCGTTGGCACCGTTCTAGGCCAACAGTTTGGGAATGATTTACATGCCATATACTATATAAGCAAAACCCTTGATGCTACATAATTCAGCTATGATACCACGGAAAAAGAACTTCTTTTTATAGTGTATGCTTTGAATAAGTTCCGCTCTTATTAACTTGTATCGAAAGTGATAGTCTTCTCGGACCACCGTGTCCTTAGACACCTCTTGACAAAGAAAGAATCAAAACCACGCTTGTTGAGGTGGATATTGTTGCTTCAAGACTTTGACTTAGAGATAAAAGACAAGAAAGGGGCCGATACTATAGTTGCGGATCACTTGTCAGGGATTCGGTTTGACAACAATGGAGAAGATACACCTATTAATGATTCCTTTCCTGATGATATCCTAATGGCCATCCACACACAACTCGAGCGACACACCACACCATGGTTTGCCGATTTTGCAAATTACCTTGTAGGAGGTGTTCTTCCCCCGAATTTGAACTACAAGCAACGAAGGATATTCCTATTTGAAGTGAAGAGGTATTTTTGGGATGATCCTAATCTCTAGAACTCATATAGTGATGTTTTATACCATGGACCAAGAAAGACGGTTGCCAAAGTCCTAGAATAGGGCTTCTATTGGCCCACCATGTTCCAAGATGCTAGAGAGTTCATCCTGCATTGTGACCCTTGCCAAAGAACCGAGAACATATCTTGGAGAAATGAGATGCCACAACGAGGCATATTGAATGTTGAGATCTTTGATGTATGGGGAATTGATTACCAAGACCCCTTTGTATCGTCCCAAGGCAACAAATACATTCTAGTTGTCAATAATTACGTATCAAAATGGGTAGAAGCAATTGCTACTCCAACCGGCGATGCAAAGGCGGTAACCAAGCTCTTAAAAAAAGTGATCTTTCCAAGGTTTGGAGTCCCTAGAGCTATCATTAGTGATGGTGCGGTTGTTGGGCGGTGTTGCAATGTTATCATCGGTTGTGGTGGAGTAGGCATGATGCTTATGAGATGAGTTTACGAAAGTGTATACCAGTTATATAGATTGTTGTTTCGTTTACTGCTGTTTCTTATGAGTTTCAGTTTGGACATATAGACTGTTGTTTTATTTATTGATGTTTCTTTCCAGTTTCGGCTTGGGAGTGAGGGTAGAGTATAACACGGAAGAGAGTTGTGTATGTTTCCGTTGATATCATGGTATAGTGATATTCTGTTGATGTGACACAGTTGCGCGAGGTTGTTGGAGTACTTTTGATCTTATTTTAGAGGAGGCATTGGTTGACATAGTAATGGCAAGTGATTTGTGGAACATGTGTTATACTAATGTGGAAGTTGTTGGTGTTCATAATTTTCTATCGGGATAGCAGGTATGGAGTGTTAGAAATTAGTATAATGTTAAATTCAGGATGCGTTTTGCGGCCATAAAAGAGAGAACTTGAGGATCTTATGTGAGTGTGTGTAACAATTGTGGATCATGAGTTATGATTTTGGAGATAGGTGCATTATAGAGAGGTATGTCATTTTACGGTAATGTGGAAAAGTTGGAGTATTGGTTATGCTAAGGATTTTGTGGTATACGTTAGGTGGGGTGCCGAATGATTAGCTATAAGATTTGTTAAAGAAAGAGAGCCCGGAATATAGGAATGGTTGTAGGTGTTGAGGTTATAGTGGGTTATCTTTGACATGCGGTGGTGATAAGGATAATGAGAAGATATACTTAATGATCTAGTATTAGTGGGTTACGAGGACGTAACATTTATCTAAAGAGCAGTAGGATGCGATAAAGAGAGTTTGACGGTTGTACATGTTGCGGTATATTTGGAAGTTTGAGCCTTGGTGTAGAATAAAGGATGGACTTATGTTATGGTTGATACTATTAACGGTCATGACAAGGCTTGTAGTAGTATGATGTTTATGAGTGTGAGTAAACTTCGAGGACGAAGTTCATTTTAAGGGTGGTAGAATGTAACATTCCGTTTGGTGGTTGATCTTGGTTGGTGGATTGTCTTCATGTTGGATTTGTTAGTGGGTAATCGGTTAGTGGGATGGAGGTAGCGACATTTGTGGTTGGTATTATGGATTTTTTATCGAGATCCTATGCTATAATTGAGACGATATCGTGAGCCGTGTTGTGGAAGTAGGCATGGTTGGTGGAGTTAGTGTTAGGTGTTCTTGTCTTTGTTGGGGTTGGTGTCCTTAACAGTTAGTGCAAGGACTTATAAACCTCTAAAAGGATCAAAGGGCATACTTTTGGTATTATTATCAGTTGATCCACGTTTATCAATAACGGTTGGCTTGCTAGATAAGTTTGACGTTATTGTCATACAGATGGCGGTGATCAACTGGTCCCTAAAAGTCACACCTATAGGATACGTTTGAGAGACGTGACAGTATGAAAATACAGTCATGTAGATGCCAATTTTGACTAACCAATTAGTCTGAGTTATTTGACTAATATTTAGTCAAAATGTGATGTTGAGATATTTTATTTAATACGGATTAAATAATAATGGCTAAGACGAATTAAACGGTTAATTCGTAAAATTGAATATAAGCGTTTTATATTTAATTAAATGTATATTGAATATAATTATACAATATTGTCTTTGTCGGACATGTATTAATATTTCAACTAACCCGTATTATTAGTTGATGTTTTAATAGCCGATAACCGATGACGATTTATAATAAAAACCACGTCATATACATTTTAGCGAGACGAGTCGGATCAGTCGGATCATGAGTTAAATAAGGAGAAAGTGGAAAGCCCACTCCCTCCTCTAGTGACCCGCGGACCGAAGTCATCAAAAGGAGAGGTTTCTTCTCCTTTTGAAACCTAATTATTAATTTTTGACAAAAATTAGGGTTTTGGAGGTTAAGCTTTCTCTGAAACCGAGATCTCACATCTCGAGAAAAACTCACATCAAGTTCTCCCAATATTGCAAGGCAATCGGAGAACACGTTCTAGCACAAGGGCATTTCTCGGACGGTCTTGGGTGCAACAATTAGGAGGGAATCTCTGTTGATTTCTGTTCTTTACGCCGTGCATCAAAGGACCCGAGGTTGATTCTTTATCTTTATCGTTTCATTGTTGTATTTCGTTTATGACCATATTTCACATGTTAAATTTACGTTATAGTCCTAAATTTAAAGGGTCTTATACGGATATTACCCCACAAGTGGTATCAGAGCGAGGCCACGTAAATTTTCATTGTGATTTTTCATAAAACGATTTTGAAACGGTAGTTTTTGTCTCGAAATCCGTGCCTTGGATACACGGATGTTGCGTTTTTGTTGAAACCGTGACATGTTTTACACGGTTGATTCACTTTTTCCGTTTTGTTCTTTTACATATTGTTATTTTATACGGAGATTATAATAATATGTCAAGTTTTGTCAAATTATAAAATTGATTTTAAGCGTTTTTGATCAAAATTGTATTTGGTTTTGTGTTCATTTGTTTTCACGAGGGTTTTAAGTTTTGAACTTGTATGGTCTCGATCGAATGGATTCTTACTCGATCGAGAGCTTTTTCTGTCTTGTTTTTGTTCGATCGAGTCCTTGCGATGACTCGATCGACCCTGTTTAAAACCCCCACTGCTCGATCGAGAAGTCCTCGTACTCGATCGAGCGATTTCTTGATAAAAGCTCTCGATCGACCTCGATCTTGTCGATCGAGTACTTCTGATTGGCAAGCCCCTCGATCGAATGGCGGCCTCATTCGATCGAGCCCTCTTGTTCCTCGATCGAGCACTTATGTCCCTGGATCGAGGGATTTCGTTTTAGCGACTTTGAAAATTTTTCCTTTAGCTTTAAATTTTCTTTTGGCCTTAATTTGTACTTTATACGGATATTGTACACTCGCTATGATTGTGAAACGGTTCACACACGTACCATTAAGTTATTTTAAAGCGTATTTAAAGTAACGGATTGTATTAGATTAAAATTAAACTGATAGAAGCGGTTTTATCACATGAATTTTAATCATTAAAAGGTGGTTTGGATAAATTTCACATAATTACGGAATTATGTCACGAATGAATTTGTTTTTAGTTGATGCATTTTATTTATCGTTAATTATGAATGTTTTTGAATGCTTTTTATTACGTATTTATTTATTTATTTTGCAAACAGTTGTAACTTAGTGTGGCCTTAGTAGAACGTGTTACCGTAATGATGGAACACGGTCTTGGTTGTATTTTGAGATCTCGTATCTCCGTTTTGGATTTTTCACTTGTAATTACAGTTTTAATTAGAATGTAAATAGGTTTATATTTGTAATTTTAAATTGTAATTTTTGAGAAGACCAAAGATGAAGATCGGATGCTCACTCCCGCTACATGGATCAAGATGGAACATCAAGACAAGCTTGTCGGGTCCAACGGTGGATTCCAAAGTTGTTTTATGTTTTATTTTACTAGGATAGGCCACACTAGGAATTTTTATTTACGTATTGCATTCAATTTTTATTTTATCGTAACGATAGTATGCATCATTTTCCGCCTAAAAACCAAACCACCTAATTATTGCATGAAAACTGACACATATAGAGGTCACGAGTTAGTTTTCATTGACATTCTCATGTCACACGTTTTTTAAGCCATCACCCAAATTAATTCATTCACGCAGACGCTAGTTATTCGTTCACTTAATATGAATCATAATTTAGTTGATGGGATCTTCCTCGTATAAACAAAAATTGAGAACGGTCTTTATAGGTCAAACTCCAATGAGTCCCTTCTTCGTCGGTAGGCATAATATGACCCCTTCTACGTCGGGTAAGTTGGAACCGATTGACCTATTTTATCTCAACACTATGATCACTCGTACGATCCTGTGATTATGGTGGACTATAGATAGGATTTACGGAAATCTATCGACCAAGAGTTCTTCCGAAAGAATTAGCTAAACGGTTGGCTTATCGGTTTACGAAATTGAGTCTGGGGATCACTTGTATCATTCTTGAGGGAGATCAATTATGCAAGTGCGAGAGTCTACACGTTAAAACGAATTTTTAAATAGACTTAAATCACCTCGATGAGTTGCTTATTTCGTTTTTGTTTTCCTTTCTTTTTCAGTGTAGATCACGAACTTTTAAACTGCTAATATCAAATGGCTGGTTCTACCGATAACCCAATGCCAAGTGCCACATTGGACCGTGAGTCCACGGCCGGATCTTCATGAATCGGATGAAGCGGTCTACTCGATCGAAGAATGATGGATCAAACTTCATGACCGGGAGGCGGCATTACGGAATGTCGCGCTGCGACGGGAAGCTCAAATATCTATTAGAGCCCATCCCGGCAAACCCAGGTCCCACGGCTAGAGCTGCTGAAATCACCAAGTTTAATGATTTCTGTATGGAAGCGGGTGCGATTAAAAACGTACTCATTTTTGCAATGGAACCCAATTTGCAGAAACGCTTCATAGCCCATGGTGCGAACAAGATTTTCACCACGCTCACCAAGGAATTCTCGAAAGCACCGAGAATCGTGACCTATGAGCATACCACTCGCTTCTTTGATGCGAGACTCCAGAAGGGCCAACCGGTTAGCCCACACATTCTCAGCATGATTGAGAATGTCGAAAAGCTGGAGACCTTTGATTGTAAGATCAGCGAGAACATTGTGATCGACCGCATACTTCACTCACTCCACGATGGTTATTCGCAATTTAGAGCGAATTACTATATGAATGATTTGAAGAAAACTCCCCATGAACTGCACTCCCTCCTCGTACAGACCGAGAAGGACATGAAGTTCAGTGGGAGCATGAAACAGGATGTTCTCGTTGTGACAAACAAGGGAAAGGGTAAGGGCAAAGCTCAGGCAAACCTAGCAGTAGGTAAGGCGAAGTTCAAGAAGTCGGGTTCAGGTAAGAGTGGACCTGGTGAGTCGAGCACCTCATCAGGCGCGACAAAGAGCAAAACCGAAAACATGGAATGCCATCACTGCCACAAGACTGGGCATTGGAGGCGCACATGTCCTGTTTATCATGAGGACATAAAAGCAGGTCGCGTTAAACCTGTTGGTATGTCTTCTTCTTCTACTTTTATTCATATGATTGAGATTAACCACGCAAGTTACGGAACTTGGGTACTTGATACTGGTTGTGGTTCTCATCTGTGTAATCATGTGCAGGGCCTCCGAAATCTCGAGCCTCTCGTAAAGGGTGAGGTTGACCTGCGTGTCGGGAATGGAGCAAGAGTGGCTGCCGTCTCGAGGGGAACATATGTGATCCAGCTTCCTAGCGGATTTGAGTTATCATTATATGATTGCTATTATGTACCCAGTCTTTCCAAAAACATTATTTCGTTTTCGCACTTGACAAACTTGGTTTTTCATTTGTAATAGAGAATAATACTTGCATTTTCTCATTACACGATATGATTTATGGCAAGGCAGTCTCCATGAATGGAATTTATGTTTTAGATCAGACAACCGAAATATTACACGTAATGAATAAAAGGTTAAAGGTTGGTGACAAAGATCAGACGTATCTATGGCACCGCTGTAGTATGGGACACATTAATGAGAAACGCGTAAAACACTCATTAAACATGGAGCTATCTCGGCCTTTGATTTTCAATCATTTGGCACGTGTGAATCATGTCTCATCGGTAAGATGACTCGAATTTCCTTCAAAGGTGTTGGAATGCGCGCTGCTGACCTATTAGGACTCATACACACGGATGTATGTGGACCTATGTCAATCACCGCACGAGAAGGCTATAGGTATTTCATCACTTTCACGGATGATTTAAGTAGATATGGATATGTCTACTTAATGAAGCACAAAAGTGAATCCTTTGAGAAATTCAAGGAATACGAGAATAGGTGCGAGAACCTATTAGGTAGGAAGATTAAAACACTGCGTTCAGATCGTGGTGGCGAGTATCTTTCTCACGAGTTTGATCAACACCTTAAAGACTGTGGGATTGCCTTACAGTTAACTCCACCTGGAACACCTCAATTGAATGGTGTGTCCGAACGGAGAAATCGAACACTACTTGATATGGTTCGATCCATGATGAGTCACACCGTGTTGCCTGACTCATTGTGGGGTTATGCTCTTTTGTCAGCCGCTCTAATACTTAACCGAAGTCCGTCTAAAGCTGTTGACAAGATTCCATATGAACTATGGAAAGGAACGGTCCCTAACTTGTCCTTTATACGGGTTTGGGGCTGCGAGGCTTATGTCAAGTGGAGACCTGAAGATAAGCTCGGCCCGCGATCGGTCAAGACATACTTTATAGGTTATCCTAAAGGAACACTTGGTCATTACTTCTATTCGCCAACCGAACAACGTGTTTTTGTTGCGGCTAGTGCGACATTCTTAGAGAAGGAATTTCTCGAGAATGCAAAGAGTGATGGAACCTTCGACCTGTCGGAGATTCCAGAACCAAATACCGAGCAACCATTGGAGGAACCTATTCCTTCAATCCCGGCTGCGGTGAATATTCCTGAGGAACCTAGGAGGTCGGGAAGAGTCTCTATTCCTCCGCACAGATACATTGGTATGGTCGAGGAACATGACATAGATGACGTTCTACTCTTAACGAGTAGTGAACCCGCAACCTATAAAGGTGCCATGACTAGTTCCGACTCAAAGCTATGGCTTGAGGCCATGCAATCCGAGATGGACTCTATGTATGAGAACAACGTATGGGATCTTGTTGACTTACCTGCTAAGGTTCGTCCCCTTCAATGCAAATGGCTTTACAAGATAAAGCATTCTGTGGAAGGTCAACAAGATATCTATAAAGCACGACTAGTTGCTAAAGGTTTCACCCAAGTGCCAGGTTTGCACTACGATGAAATTTTTGCACCGTAGTCATCTTTGCATTCCATTCGGATCATCTTAGCGATCGCCGCTTTTCATGACTATGAAATTTGGCAAATTGATGTGAAAACCGCCTTCTTAAACGGCTTTTTGGAGGAAGAGTTGTACATGGTACAACCCGAAGGTTTCATCGATCCACAACATCCTAAGAAAGTATGCAAACTTAAGCGTTCCATTTATGGACTTAAGCAAGCATCTCGGAGTTGGAATCATCGCTTCGACCAAGTGATTAAAGAAAATGGATTTACTCGATCGGTCGAGGAACCATGTTTATATATCAAGTCGAGTGGGAGCAAGATTGTTTTCCTAATATTGTATGTTGACGACATACTCCTGATTGGGAATGACATACCTCTCTTAACTTCGGTGAAAGTATGGTTGAAAAACCATTTCGGATGAAAGATCCGGGAGAGGCGCAAAGAATTCTAGGCATCCGTATCTATCGAGATAGATCACGACGGATGTTATCTCTCGATCAGAGTCTTACATAGACAAAGTCCTAGAGAGATTCAGCATGACTAACTCCAAGAAGGGGTTTCTTCCTATGGCTCCAGGGGTGCATTTGAGCAAGTCTCAGGCACCAGAGACACCGGAAGAGAAAGAGCGCATGACACGGATTCCTTATGCTTCGGCTATAGGATCAATCATGTATGCCATGATATGCACACGTCCAGACGTGGCATATGCATTGAGTATGACAAGTCGATTCCAACAGCATCCAGGTGAATCACATTGGTTGTTTGTCAAAAACATTCTTAAGTACCTCCGGAGGACTAAAGATTGGGCATTGACTTATGGAGGCGAACAAAAGCTATGCGCATGAACCGTTCTGTGAGATGCTAGCTTCCAAATGGATCGTGATGACTCGAAATCTCGATCGGATTCGTTTTTACTCTTAATGGCGCAATGATCGGTGGAAGAGTTCGAAACAAAGCATAAAGCAGATTCTACGACTGAGTCCGAGTACTATGCCGCGTCTGAAGCTACAAAGGAAGCGATATGGATGCGTCAATTCTTACATGGACTATCTGTAGTGCCTAGTTCGAATGACCCGATCACCATCTATTGCGACAATAGTGGTGCCATCTTCCAAGCTAAGGAGCCTAAGTCTAGCAACAAGTCTAGACATGTACAACGGAAAGCTCATCTAATCCGGGATTACGTGGAGCAAAAGGAAGTAGTGATAGAAAAGATTGCTACAGATGATAACATAGCAGATCCTCTCACTAAAGCATTACGACAAGATAAGCATGAAGGGCATGTTAATTCCATGGGAATTAAACGTGTTCCTAAGTTGTAGTACTCTTTTATGGATTAGATTCATTCCCTTTTGTACTCTATACGACATCATCGTTTTGATATTTTAAAAAAATTTTGTTTTTTTCATGTGGAATTGTACGACAATTTTTGAACACCACAAAGTGAACTGAACGAACATTATATTTTTCAGTCCTTAATTGCCCACATGAGCTGATAACTCTGGCAATTATTTTGTGACGTTGGTTGATGGTGGGTTCAACGAGCCATAAGTCAACCGGTTGACTGACCAATCACAGAGGCGATTTATACGGATATCTCGTAGGACACAATTGTGACATCGACGTGGAGTCCTAAATGTTTTATAACATTCGGTGCCCGGTCGTGGATAGGACTTCCATGGTGATCCTAAGAGTCGATTCTTTTGACTATCGACTGTCTCTTGAGACTAAGGCAGATTTTGGGTCACTTTGGTTTGTTTCTCACGGTCATCCGTAACAGGGGGCCAAGTAGATTTTTTTCGGGTCATTTCATCGTGCTTAGATCGGAAGGAGTCGAGTTGAAGGAAATATTCAGCCTTTATCAGTTACTCGATATTTCTCAGGGCCACTCGAGGAGTCAGAATCGAAATGCATGGCCATGCTCGGATACGGATTCGTTTTATCAGTTAAGTTACTCTCTAGTCGGGGAAACCACTCTAGATACAGATCGATTGTAAAATACGACCTTTGCGGATCCGGATCTGCAAATTGTTTTACATTGAGTGGGAGAAATTTTAAATGAATATGAGAATCGGTTATCGCACATACACTTGTACGGACAAGTGGGAGTTTGTTGGAGCTTGTGTCCTCCAGTTAGTGCGGATAACGTCATTGCACATACACTTGTACGGACAAGTGGGAGCTTGTTGGGGTTGGTGTCCTTAACAGTTAGTGCAAGGACTTATAAACCTCTAAAAGGATCAAAGGGCATACTTTTGGTATTATTATCAGTTGATCCACGTTTATCAATAACGGTTGGCTTGCTAGATAAGTTTGACGTTATTGTCATACAGATGGCGGTGATCAACTGGTCCCTAAAAGTCACACCTATAGGATACGTTTGAGAGACGTGACAGTATGAAAATACAGTCATGTAGATGCGATTTTGATTAACCGATTAGTCGAGTTATTTGACTAATATTTAGTCAAAATTTGATGTTGAGATATTTTATTTAATACGGATTAAATAATAATGGCTAAGACGAATTAAACGGTTAATTCGTAAAATTGAATATAAGCGTTTTATATTTAATTAAATGTATATTGAATATAATTATACAATATTGTCTTTGTCGGACATGTATTAATATTTCAACTAACCCGTATTATTAGTTGATGTTTTAATAGCCGATAACCGATGACGATTTATAATAAAAACCACGTCATATACATTTTAGCGAGACGAGTCGGATCAGTCGGATCACGAGTTAAATGAGGAGAAAGTGGAAAGCCCACTCCCTCCTCTAGTGACCCGCGGACCGAGGTCATCAAAAGGAGAGGTTTCTTCTCCTTTTGAAACCTAATTATTAATTTTTGACAAAAATTAGGGTTTTGGAGATTAAGCTTTCTCTGAAACCGAGATCTCAAATCTCGAGAAAAACTCACATCAAGTTCTCCCAATATTGCAAGGCAATCGGAGAACACGTTCTAGCACAAGGGCATTTCTCGGACGGTCTTGGGTGCAACAATTAGGAGGGAATCTCTGTTGATTTCTGTTCTTTACGCCGTGCATCAAAGGACCCGAGGTTGATTCTTTATCTTTATCGTTTCATTGTTGTATTTCGTTTATGACCATATTTCACATGTTAAATTTACGTTATAGTCCTAAATTTAAAGGGTCTTATACGGATATTACCCCACAGTCTTATAGGTTGGGTTTGAACTTCGGGGACGAAGTTCATTTTTAAGGAGGGAAGACTGTAATACTACGGTTTTATGAGCTGTTGGGTACTCTATCGAGTAAGGCTTACTCTGTCGAGTAAGTTAGTTTGGCATTCTAGAGTACGTTCTGCTTTATCTGTACTCGATCGAGTAGCGGGTACTCGATCGAGTACGTTAGTTACTCGATCGAGTAAATTGGGTTTTATACGGGTTTTGCCGGGTTTTAATAACAATGCGTGAAATAATATATAAATCTTGTACGTCAGTTCTTTTTACCTTTTTCCTAAAACCTAAACTTTTTACCAAGAAAAGAAAGCAAGGTCGATTCTTCTTCTCTCATTACTATCAAATCAAAGGGCTAGAGTCGTCGAATTTCGGAGTTCTTTATACCGTTGAGACCGTCGTATTGTAGGTAAGATCCTTGTACAGTTTTCATGTTAATTCGTTAATTTTGGTTAAACCCTAATTGGGTGATTTGGGGATTTTTGGAGTAGTATTGGTATTGGATTATGATTGTATGATTATATGTTGATAGGAGGTGATTTCGTAGAGGAGCATTATTGATCTACTGCTTGTAACCATTTGTGAGGTGATTGCTTTCCAGGTAGGGTTTCCTACTCAATTATTGTTTTAATGATTATGAGATGGTTGTTAGTTGTTGGTTGTTGGTTAATGGCATTTGTTTATATCGTAGTGGAATTGGAATTGTTGATATTGTAATTGGTTGTGGTTGTTTGTCTGTGTTTCGCGAGGTGCGCCCTCGGCTGAGTAAAGTCACTTGAGAGAGTGGCTTCAGGCCCTTGATTCGCCCCTTGTGGAACCCGCCACAAGAGGGGATGTGCACATTAATGAACATGGGTTTTCGCTCGGTAATGATGAGCGGGGCTTAGATGGGAACGGTTGTGGTCCCCCACTGGCGGAGTGGATTACTGGTTGCGGCTGGCAATTGTGTATGTGAGTTGTTGTTATAATGTCTTATATTGTGTATGCAGTAACTGGCCCCGTTTTATTATTTTAAAAACTGTGGTGATCCATTCGGGGATGGTGAGCAGTTATTGAGCAGGTATGCTTTGGATGCGCGAGGGATTAGCTTGGCATGAGTCACCATGGGTCAATTTGGAGTCTTCCGCTGTTGTGTCGAACATTTTATTTACTTTAGTTGGATTTTGGTTTTGGAACAATTATATCGTACTTTGTAGTTTTGGGTTTTGATGTAATTACTTAAACTATTTATTTAATGTACATTCTTTGATGGTCTATTTGATATATATTGTCTCGGGTAACCGAGATGGTAACACTTTCATGTATTAGGTGGTCTTGGTATGGCACCATGGTGTATGGGGGTGTTACATACACTTTGAATCCCTTTTATCCATTGATGATCATATCTTTGTTGCATGGTGGAGAGGGGATGACCCTTCTTCTTGTCTACGCAAGAGGGGGAATTCTGCGATTGTACAGTGTTTTCTAACACCATAGGGATTTGGCTCTTGACAAAACCATTTAGCAATTGCGGAGGAAGGTAGCCTAGTTTAACACAACTTGGAGGTGACTTGTTTGTATCCTCTTGGACTTAATAACTAGGAGAACTAATATCTATGATGGAGTGTGTACCCTTAAATTGCATTCCTTGTAGATGATTTCCGCCACTTAGATGAGGAAAGTGGTTATTCTTTTGTAGATGCATCCATTATTTGTTTTGTGTGCTTAATGCTTCGATGTATCGCCATTTCGGCAAGCCTCACCTTGCCTTGCAAGAAGGCGTCTTACCTCATGGATGTCTTGTTGTGAGTTGAAGGGGCGGAGTGAGACCCGCTAATTATCTCACATCGGTTATATTATTATTAGGATAGTTTAAATAATGGTCTAGTTCTAGTCACCTCTTTACTCGGGACGAGTAAAGGTTTGGTTTGGGGATATTTGATGTGGCTCTTGATTACGCACATTTAGTCCCCTAATCAACCTATTTTTGCATACTAATATATCATTCCATAGCAATTTTATCCGTCAATTCTTTCCTATTTGCTTTCCTAGTGCATTTCATATGTCTTGTAGAAAAGAAGATAATAAGGCGGGATTCCCATCTCTCGCGCATACTCGGAAGCTTGTTGATGATCTTGGATGGACTAGTATGAAGAGGACGCAAGAATGATGACCAAGGAAGATAGGAATAAAGGAGTATATGAAGGCATTATAAACGTAGAAGCAAAGGAAGAAAAGAGCTGCTCCTCAACCCGCTCGAGTCGAGCTCAACTCGCTCGAGTTGGTGCCCAGAACTACCTCCCACGGATCCTCTTTAAAAATTGCAAGGCATTATTCGACACATAAGCTTATTTCCTAATCTACCCTTACTTAACCTAATGTTGTACCTACTATATAAACTTCTTTGTAATAATTTAAAGGGGAAGCCTCTTAAGCTATGATTAAGTTCTAATTAGGAGTAGATTAGAATAGATTAGCCTTTATTCTTTCCACATATTGCACTTTAATCTTTCCTTAATTATTTTTCAAGATTTCTTATTGGGTAATTGAAGATTATTGGGTTATTATTTGGAGAAGTGATAACTCTTCATCAATCAATCAAGTTCTCTTCCATTATTCTTTTCTTTCCATTTGTTCATCTTAAGATTGGTATAATTTCTTCACTCTTTACTTAATTATTGCTTATTGTTTCACTCTTCCATCATGTTTATACTTGTTAAGATGATTGACACCATTGTTAACATGTTTTCCATGATAATGAGTGAGTAGTTTACTAACTAAGGACAAGTGGGGGATTAGGGCAGTAATCATGGGATAAATCTATGCTAAATAAGTTCATATGAATGCTTGTTTATTGTACTTTCAACTTATGCACATGTTATGTTTGATGAAATGCTTGATTGACAACCTAGCATAATTCCCTTATCATTTCAACAAGACTTGTAAGACATAAACTAACTCAAGGCTTGTTAGACCATGCATATAGTTGAATAGGAAGAATTACGTCGACTTGTAGGTGTTGTAAAGTCTTGACCGACTCGGCTCCGAGACCCAAAACTTCATAGGAATTGTAAGATATAAACTAACTCGATTCCAACAATAATAATTGCTTGCATCTATTTGATTCATTTATGCTATTTCACCATGAATCACCTATGATCCCATGATTCCCTAGTATTGTTAATCATTTGTTCACATCCTTGTTTTTATTGCTTTTTTTACCTTTCGTTGCTTTTTTATTGCTTTCATTAGTTTAGAATCTCCAACTCAAACCAATTGGGACAAACCTAGTGAAACTACAATTAGATTAAACAATTTGAGTACCCCGGTCCATTGGGTTCGACCCCGACTTGCTTGCTATGCTAGTAGTTGGGTATAAATGTGTTTGAGAGCGTACAACGGCCCACTCATCAACGACTCTATCACCACTCCACGCGTCTCCCTCCCGTGCTCCTCTTCTAAAGACTACCAACCCTCCTTTCTTTTCCTCGTTTCCACCACACTTTTTGAGACACATTAACTCCTATCTCTTCTAGTAACTAAATCTCCCTCACAAATACTCAACATCCAAAAACCTCATCTCCAAACAAACAAATCAACCACCCTAAACATTAGCTCACCCAAATCTAGGGTTTGAGAAGTTCCAAAAAGGAAAGAAATCCTATTTAGGGGGTTTTGATTTCACTCTCAAAAACAAAGTTCTTGACTCAAATTCAATAAAAGCAAAAGGAAAGATCATGACAATGGGGAAAAGAAGATCCATACGGATAATTGGGAGTTCTTTTTGCTCACACTTTAATTCAAGGAAAAGGGATCATGAAGAAATCATTGATATCTCGCTACTCGAGCGTTTCCCCATCATAGAATTCGTCAATGATGCACAAAGGATCTTCTTAACATCGGTTAATGGGTAAGAACATCCTCCCTAAAAAGTTTGTTTGTCATGATACCTTAAAGAAATTGGGAATATAACACCAAACCGAGGCATTGTTTGATTCGTTTGGACTTACCACTTTGTTCCACATGCATGAACTCGCTTATCAATCACTTGTGCTCGAATTTCTATGTTTCCTACATATTTTACCCTAAACAACACTTTTTGCATTGTATTTAGATTGGAGAATGTCACAAGGATGATGACTTTGGTTGAATTTGCGGATATCTTGGGTCTAGATGTGTCGACCTCTCGTCCATACAAGCCTAAGAACTATAGTGTAGTACCCCTTTAGAGAGCCCTAACGGGCCGTGACTTGACAAGGATAAAGGATTGTTCGGCTTCTTATATACAAAACCCAATTATAAAATTCTCATACCGTTCCATCACATGAACTCTACTAGCTCGACGCGACCCGGACGTGGTCAACTAGCTCAATCTTACCTTTACTGAATCCTATTTGCAAATAGAAGGGAAGAGCGGGTACAATTTCAATGCCCTTTTGCTGTTGCTTGAACGGTGGGCATGATTTAGAAATGGATGTGATAGTGTGATGCGACATATTGTAAATGGAGATTTGACAACAATAAAGGCCAAGAAGTTTAATCTGAATTTCAACAAAGAGAACTCCTAAGTCAATCTTCCGGGCAATACTCGACTTAATGAACAACTCATATTCCAACAACATCATTGGATAGCTTATAAAGGGTATGAGAGGCAAATTAAATGGTTAACGAAAGGGGGAACCCCACTAAGCCTTCCAAGAGAAGGATTAACAAGAATATCACCAAGAAGAGGACCGCTTTCCCGGGTACCATCATACTTAGTGCCCGGAAGTTCAACACAGATCAACCTACCCCACCTACTCAACAACAAGCAAATGAGCAACAACAAGATGAGGGGGAGCGAATCACTATTCCTCCTTACCCCTACCCCTACCCCTTTCCTTACCAACCTTATAACCACCCTAACCATTTTATTCTACCAAATGATGATTTTGCTGAGGGGTTACTTCAAGCGATGCATAAGCAACAATATGAGGACCGCGTGGATGCTTACTATGCTATTTACCCCACTATTCATCAATTAGCCCGCCAAGGGAGAATCAATGTGGAAGGAGCACTACCTTCATGGGCTCAAATTGACATACTCTTCCCTATTTCGGCCCATGGGAATAAAGGAGCTAATAGCAATGGTAAAGGAAAAGCGGAAGCCTCAAATGTTGGTGATACCGCAGAAGTGAATAGTGAGGGGGACGAATTTATGTATTTCAATGATAGTGATGAATCAAAGGTCAATCGGAGTGATGAGTATGGAGGGAGCAATGATGATGAATGAGAGAATTCTTTAGCATTCACTTGGTGGAGGAGGGCAAAGTGTAAGGGATATAAAGAAGACCGCATGGTATGATCTTTCCAAATATCCTTCTCCCTTTCTTATATGTTAATGAAAATATGGCTACTTTTTTATTAATGCGGTATGTACCTATGTGATGTTAGGAGTTGCATTTAATTTATATGGCATAATAGTTGATAGAACATATGCATTAGAGTTGTATATATATGATAGTTGCATTATGGCCTGTAGTTTGCATGTTAGAATTTTTTTTTTTTTTTGTGAAAATGCCTAATTGGAAAGCTTGACAAGTGTATATAAGGCCCTTGTAGATAATATTTCTGCTTGAAACTTTGTTTGCTAGAATACCCTCAAGACACCCTAGAATTTGTCATACTAGTATCTTTTGTCCCATGGTCTAAAGCCTAGTCAAGGGTTGCATGTGAGTCATCTATCTAAGCTTATAATGTGATATAGACTTGATTAACTTATCTAGGGGACCTTGATTGACTTGGTGGTTTGGCAACCCAAAAATACTTTTCATTAATAAGTTTGAAGTACTCATTTCAAAGGTTTTGTGATGTGGAATCGTTTTAATTGCCAAAGAAACCTAAAATATTTTGAATTGTTGAATTGCGGAGAAATTGGATGGAAGCGTACAACTTCAATGTGCTTTGGTGAGGGATCCATTGAATTGGGCCCCCACACGGTTGTGAATTCATCTGCCCAAAGACAAAGTGACTATCACCCGAAAGCTATTGTCTAGAGGTTAACCAGTTGCCTAATAAGCGATCGGGAAAAGCAAAGGACACTAGAAAATGAGGGACAAACCCCATCTTAAAGTTTTGAAATGTTAAATGCGAAAGTTGAAATGTGGCCAAATTTTGAATTCTAGTCAAATCCAATGCCTTTGTTTTAATTGACTTGAGCACTTCATTCCCAAAAACCTTTTTGTTATGCAACCTTGTTTAGCTTGGAACAATCCTTGGCGATTACACTTGTAGAGAATCTGAGATTTGTCATGTCATATGCTACTAACATCATAGGGATCATCCTTCCACCCCATCCGATCACCCTTGACGAAAGCATTTAGCGATTGTGGACGAAAGTAGCCTAGTTTAACACAACGTGGAGGTGACTTGTTTGTATCCTCTTGGACTTAGTAACTTGGAGAACCAATATCTATGATGGAATGTGTACCCTTAAATTACTTCCCTTTTAGATGATTTTGTTAGGATTCATTAATTCCATTTCTATACATTTCATACAAATATGATTATTTACTCATAAAATAATAACTAGATCTTATGCATGCAAACATAAAACAAAGTAGAGAAGAAATCGTCACTTCTTACATTGGTGTTTCGGATTTATTGGGCACCAACAAGATCTCCTACTTGTTAGTTCTTGAGCTTTCCAACAATGGATGAACTAAGATTCAAATTAGAATATCTCCCAAAATTTTATACCCAAGGAACACCCTTAATGACTAATATTATTATGAGCTAGTAATAATACTAATCTTACTTAAAATTGGACACAAAAATATATTTTTGTTCCTCTACAATTTCGGTGGAGAGGAGGAGTTATTTGGAGTATTTACTCTCTAAAACTTCACAAGGTTTTTGAACAATATATGAATGAATAAATATTTTCCCACAAGAGTAGTGTATATATCAAAAATATAAAACAAACCCTTTGCTTGTGTGGGTGGAGAAACCGGGTATGGGGAAGGGAGTATAGCCAATGCATGATCCTTTATTCTTCCTAAGAAAAAGACTAGGCATGCATAACTAGGAGACTAGGATATAATTGTATTTTCCACTAAAATATTTAACACAATAACACCCTAACCCATCCCCAAAATTTCGGTACAAACATAAAATGGAGGAGTCCATTTTATCTTGTCATTTTGTCAATATGTCAAATGTCACATGTAACTTGTTACATGTTGTGACCTATTTATATAAATTTATTTTTAACAATTAAAAATCATCACATTAGTAAAATATGTCATCTATAAAATAACATAGTAATTCATAATTACTTGTACCAAAAAATGGTTGATCGAATCACAACGTCTTATATTTATAATTAATTATTCATTCTGTTTTAATTGTTTCCGTAAACAAAAATTTCATCTAAGTAATAAAACAATTTGATTACTTAGACCGTATCTCATTTAATCAAATTACAATGGGACACGTAAATATTACTTCCAAAATTGTCTGTCAATTTTAAGCAATTTTAAGTAACTCGTATCAACATACGATTAATTAAATAATCAATTAAGAATGTTTTCCTATAGGTATGACCTAAGGGGATCAACTGATCACCACCGTCACACGACATTAATGTCAAACTCTAGTCAGCCAATCATTACCGATATGTGTGGACCAGTCGACTGTAAAATATTACTCCCACATGTATTCTTAATTATGAGATTTAAACATGTGATCATCATGATCGACTGTTGTGATCGCATTATTGTCGGAGAACACTTATTCCAACAATCTCCCACTTGTCCTCGACAAGTGTGCGTCACCAATTCTCTTGTCCTATTACTATCTCCCACTCAATGCAATGTGTCTTTCGGGTCGTACTGGCAAGTGATCATATCAAGAGTGGTTTCCTCGATCTGGAGAATAACTGATTGACCGGAATTATCTAACATAGATACCTTCCGAGCGTGGCCACGCATTTCCAGTTCATTACTCCTCGAGTGGCCCTGAGATATTGTTTTAACCCTGACAAGGGGTGGACAATTCCTATCGCACTATTCCCTTCGACTAGCCACAGCCATCATAACCCAAAATATGCCCATTTGATACCATTTACGAAGGTCGCAGTAACATAAATCAAAGTTAATCTGAAACTGTGCCACCTTAGGCAAACAGTCTTTAGTTAAAAGAATCGACTCATTAGAATACTATAGTAGCTCTCGCCACGACCAGGCTAAATAAATTTGCTAAAACTCTATAAGCGGTCATAAGGCCCGACAAAGTGTTCCTATCAGTCTGCCTATGTGATCGACTAGTCATCTCACATGACTCTATGGCAGTTGAAATTACCATCAATCGCATCACACTCTACTCACTTCGAGACGTCACCTCATATAAGTAATTATGGGCGAATACTATGTTAATCCGGGTTCACTTTAACGGGGTTCAATTGTCTCTACAACCCGTTTGGATGTAACAAGGTATAAAAAAAGATAAAAGACAAATGCGATGATGAACAAAATAACACTTTTATTTTATTTCAAAATCTAACACTAACTTGGTACACGTTTAAGACCCATGGACACCATATGTCCATTGTGTTTAGCCTGCGATAAAGGCTTGGTGAGCGGATCAGCTATGTTATCATCCGTCCCAACCTTACATATCGCAATTTCCTTTCTTTCAATGAAATCTCTAATTACATGATATTTTCTAAGTACATGTCTAGATCTATTACCAGACTTTGGCTCTTTGGCTTGGAAGATCGTCCCACTATTATCACAATAGAGAGTGATGGGATCATTGGCGGTAGGTACTACTCTTAGACCTTCCGTGAATTGCCTGATCCATATAGCTTCCTTAGCAGCTGCTGATTCTGCAATGTACTCAGCCTCCATTGTTGAATCCGCGGTCACAGCTTCCTTGAGGCTTTTCCAGCTAACAGCACCCTCATTGAGCATGAAAACAAAACCAGCTTCTGATTTCATTTCATTTCTATCCGTTTGAAAACTTGAGTCCGTGTAACCATTAACACGGAGCTCGGTGTCTCCTCCAAACACTAAGATAGAATCCTTAGTTCTTCTCAAGTACTTAAGGATGTTATTGACGGCTATCCAGTGACTCTCACCTGGATTTCCTTGATATCTACTCATCATGCTCAAGGCATACGAGACATCAGGACGTGTGCATATCATGGCGTACATGATTAATCCAACGGCGGAAGCATAAGGGATCAACTTCATGCGTTCAACATCATGGGGTTCTGTGGGCGATTGAAACTTGCTCAACATTGTCCCACTTACCATAGGTACCAATCCCCTTTTGGATTTATCCATGCTGAAACGTCGAAGAATCTTATCAACATAAGATTCTTGACTTAGTGCCAATATCCTCTTGGATCTATCTCTATGGATCCGGATACCTAATATGCGTTGTGCCTCTCCTAAATCCTTCATTTGGAAGTGGTTACCTAACCACTTCTTAACAGAAGACAACATCGGAATGTCATTTCCAATGAGTAGTATGTCATCGACATACAAGATTAGGAACACAACATTGCTCCCACTAAATTTCATGTATAAACATGGTTCCTCAGCACTTCGAGTGAAACCATTCTCTTTTATCACATGATTGAATCGATGATTCCAACTTCTTGATGCTTGCTTAAGTCCATAAATGAATCTCTTAAGTTTGCATACTTTGTTAGGATTTTTAGAAACAACAAAAGCTTCGGGTTGTATTTTGTACACCTCCTCTTCTAAATGCCCATTTAGAAAAGAGGTTTTGACATCCATTTGCCAAATTTCATAATCATGAAATGCTGCAATCGCTAACAAAATCCGTATGGATCTTAGCATGGCTACGGGGGCAAAGGTTTCATCATAATGAAGACCTTGGACTTGGGTAAATCCTTTTGCCACTAGCCTAGCTTTGTAGACATCATCATGTCCTTCTATGTCATTCTTGACCTTGAAAATCCATTTGCATTGAAGAGGTCTTGCACCTTCAGGCAAATCCACCAAGTTCCAAACTTGGTTTTCATGCATAGAATCACTCTCAGACTTCATGGCTTCAAGTCACAAGGAGGAATTGGGACTAGAGATTGCGGCTTTGTCGGTGGCGGGCTCGTCACTTTCTAAAAGCAACACATCGAGTGTTCCATCTTCTTCGATAAGTCCAATATATCGATCGGGATGGCGAGAAACTCGGCCCGTTCTTCTAAGTGGGGGAGGGACAACCATGCTAGACGATGAAGGAACATCTTCTTGCGTCTCTACCTCGGTTTGTGGCTCTTGAACTTCATCAAGTTCAAAATTCTCCCCCTCTGTCTCTTAGAAATAAATTCTCTTTCTAAGAAGACAGCGTCGCAAGATACAAACACTTTGTTTTCTTAAGGTTTATAGAAGTGATAACCTCTTGAGGCGGTAGAATATTCTACAAAGATGCATTTTTCAGATCGTGGGGCTAGCTTGTTGTCACTTTTAACTTTGACATAAGCATCACAACCCCAAATTTTCAAATAGGATAGAACTGGAACTTTTCCTCTCCATATCTCATATGGAGTCTTTTCGGTTGCTTTGGTAGGACTAATGTTCAATGATTTTATTGCAGTTTGGATCGCAAATCCCCAAAACGAGTTTGGTAGCTCGGTTTGACTCATCATTGATCGAACCATATCAAGTAGGGTTCGATTTCTACTTTCGGCAACACCATTAAGTTGTGGTGTTCCGGGTGGATATAGTTGTGATATTATGCCACAACCTTTCAAGTGTGAATCGAATTCATGGCTAAGATATTTTCCACCACGATCGGATCGTAGTGCTTTTATCTTTTTGTTCAATTGGTTCTCTACTTCATTTTGAAATTCCTTGAATTTCTCAAAAGCTTCACTCTTATGCTTCATTAAATCGATATACCCATATCTACTCAAGTCGTCGATGAAGGTTATGAAGTAGTCATAATTTCCTCGAGCGGTGATACTCATTTGTCCACACACATCTGTATGTATGAGTCCCAATAGTTCACTAGCTCGTGTTCCTTTACCGCTAAAAGGATTACGAGTCATCTTGCCAAGAAGGCAATATTCGCATGTTCCATATGATTGATAATCAAATGGTGTAATCATATTAGTCGAAATTAATCTTTTGATGCGATTCTCGTTTATGTGACCTAATCGACAATGCCAAATGAACGATTCATTTGGATCACTTGATTTAAGTTTCTTTGATTGAATGTTGTAGATGTCATCAGTTGGATTCGAGATTTCTAAAATGTAAATGCCATTAATGGAAGGAGCTTGGCCTATAATCAAGTCGTTCCTTGAAATAATACAACGATTGTTTTTAATGACAAAACAAAAACCGTCCATGTCTAACATGGCGATTGAAATAATGTTTTTAGAAAGTGTAGGCACATAAAAACAATTATGTAAATACAACTCAAATCCATTAGGCAAAGCCAATACATAAGTTTCCTTGGATTCGGCCGCTACTCGAGCTCCATTTCCAAGGCGTAGATCCACATCTCCTTTTCTAAGCCTCTTCACGTCTCTTAGCCCCTGTAAATGATTACAAAGGTGAGAACCACAACCTGTATCCGATACCCATGTCGTAGTGGAAGTATAATTTACATCAATAACATAATTTTCCTTAGGAATTTTACCTTTTGGAACGATGATTCCATCCCTTATATTTCGAAAATATATAGGACAATTCCTAAGCCAATGTCCCATGCCATAGCAATAATGGCACTCATCTTCAACTTGCTTGAAGTTTTTCCCTTCCTTTCCCTTCTTCTTGAACCTTTTGCCCTTAGAAGCAAGAGCTTCATTACTTGAGCTCCCACTAGTTTCGGCATCTTTCTCTTCCAAAGATAAAGATCCTATAGATTTTATGAGGCGGTCTTCCTGAGACTGGCGCACAAGAGATCTTGTAGTAGTAGGTGGTCTAGAAGAAGTGATGAAGTTTAGGTTTCCATCCGAACCTATCCCAAAATGAAGTTCTCTAGTAGTGTCGAAATCATTGTTGAAGCAAACGTCGTCAAAAACATTGTGGCAAGACTCAGTAGTTACCGGTGTTGTAGCGTTTGGTGGATTCATTGTAATGAACTACAAGTATGGGAGAAAAGGAAATATTAACATTTGTCTTTTTAATCATACTTGTAAATAATTTAAAAAGATATGAGCATTTATATAGTGACCTCTACCCAACTATTATAAATGATTCCAAGATCCAAATTCATATTAACTTGAGCACGCTTTGGCGATACAACCCTCATCAATATAACTCGATGGATTAACTCTTTAATCGACTCTACTTTTAGAACTCTTGGTCGATAAAATTACATTAATATTTATCTTTAGCCCAAAACACATCCGGCTATGGTCGAGAATACTTTTGTTGAGTTCAACCCAAATTTCGAATAAAGGTGTCCATGATCCAAATTCACATTAACTTGGGCACGCTTTGGCGATACAACCCTCATCAATAAGAATTCGGTGGATAGACATTTATCACCCACTTCCCCTACGTAACAAGGTTTGTACCCCGGTTTGGTCGAGCGCACTCCCTCACGAAATAGGTTTTCATGGTTTCTAATTTTTGGTAAGGCTAAGTCTCAATTGTTTATTTAGGGAGAGATCATGTCAATTTATTATCTATCACCTTTTAAGTGAACTAAAGCGGTGAACTACGATAATTGTAATTGACATGGTCGATAAACTCGATTTAAAATGCATGTTTAGTTATGGCGATTTAGCGATGCATGAAACATATTAATAAAATGCGAAGCATAAAAAAAAATCCTAGTATGGCCTTCCTAAAATAGTAAATCTAATAAACTATTACAAATGCGGAAACCAACTCCTTTGGTCCCTTGAACTTCGGTATTGGCATGTAAAACGAGGCAACACCGTCTTCTTCGGGAACTCCGGGAAATTACAAAATAAATTACATAATTTCCTATTATACATTTGTAATAAAATTAAATAACTATTAAATTACAAATTGGTGATACGAGATCACAAAATTACAACCGAATCGATATTCCCATACATTTCGGGTAATATCGACTAAAAACTAAGGCGATACTAAGTAAATATACATAATTCAAAATTATATAAACAAAAATTATGAAAATCATAAATAAAATGCAGCACTTATAATATGTATGAACATGCCAAATTTTAAGCTAAATCACCTTTAAAGAGCCAATATCGTATATTAATCGGTTTTTACGGATTTGCGTGATTTAACTTATTAAATCACAATATGTTACATAAACTCATATTTAAGTTCAAGTTAATTATCCTAACTCACTTAGGACTCAAAATTTAGTCTTCACTAACACTTTGACAATAATTCAACTTGATTTGACAACATTGTTCATTATGGACTTAAAATTACAATTTTATAACATAAACTTCAAATTAAATCAAAATAATTTCAAATAATTTCAAAATTTGAAATTCAAGCTTATGAACATTCTGGAAAAAATACCATGACTCTCATAATATTTAATACTTAGGTTAAATATTTCGAAAAAAAATATCGAGAAAAACAAAGTTGCGGTTTATCGGTTTTAACAAATATGACCATTAAAATATGAGAAAATTTATTTTCATCAACTTTTCACTTTTAGATCTGAAATATATGATAAAATGCAACATGTGACGTTTTTCTTTAGTCATGAAGTATGTTTTAACATTATAACTAATTATAGTCACTATTTATGTGATTTTTCATCAACAATTCATAAATCATGCAAAAAGACTTCACTATAGCCAAAAATTTTACACACATCTTGTAAAATTGCATGTGACAACATACTAAAATTTCATTATTAAATTCGAAATATAACTCATATTAACCTATTTACCCATTAAATACGATTTTAACTTATAAAATTCTTATTTCGAGCAAAACAACTTATTTTAACATGAAAATTTACAGGCCATCAGTATGTATTACATGTGAAAACATATCCAAAAATCACTGGAAAATTCGAAGTTTAAGTAATTTTCGTCCAAAAATGACATTTATATATACAAAATCAAATTTTTATGTCATAAATTAACAAAATGAACAATATAATCCATAAATGAACCAAAATATCCCAAATACATTTTAGGACCAGGAATTTTAACATGCAAAGTGATTTCGTGATATATCATAAAAAACACAAAATTACAAGTTTTGTTTGTTAGTAAGATTAACTCGGAAAAACAATAAATAGATTTGCATGCAAACAACTTAAGGCTCTGATACCAATTGTTAGGATTCATTAATATAATTTCTATACATTTCATACAAATGTGATTATTTAGGCATAAAATAATAACTAGATCTTATGCATGCAAACATAAAACAAAGTAGAGAAGAAATCGTCAATTCTTACATTGGTGTTTCAGATTTATTAGGCACCAACAAGATCTCCTACTTGTTAGTTCTTGAGCTTTCCAACAATGGATGAACTAAGATTCAAATTAGAATCTCTTCCAAAAGTTTATACCGAAGGAACAGCCTTAATGACTAATATTATTATGAGCTAGTAATAATATTAATCTTACATAAAATTTGACACAAAAATATATTTTTGTTTCTCTACAATTTAGGTGGAAAGGAGGAATTATTTGGAGTATTTACTCTCTAAAACTTCACAAGGTTTTTGAAAAATATATGAATGAATAAATATTTTCTCACAAGAGTAGTGTATATATCAAAAATATAAAACAAACCCTTTGCTTGTGTGGGTGGAGAAACCGGGTATGGGGAAGGGAGTATAGCCAATGCATGATCCTCTATTCTTCCCAAGAAAAAGACTAGGCATGCATGACTAGGAGACTGTGGACATGGGCCACGTCTCGGTCTACGGATTTGGGCCACCTACCGGTCCGCGGTCACGGGCCACCTGCACGCCCAGCCAATCTGTGGACATGCAGAGGTCTCTTGAAAGCCATGCTCGGCGGCGTAAAAATGCTTTCGACCGGATCGCTTTAGATCGGTCGGTTTCGTCTCGGCAAGGGCCGCGAAACGGTGTAGAGATGTTCAGAGTCGCCACAAAGCATTTGTGGGATGCTTGGAACCCGTTCGAATCCACTTTATACGTAGTTCAACCAAGGCAAAAAGCGGTGTTTGACATAGATACTAAAGATAAGGAGTCGTCCCCCTTTTAGCATTCTATGCCTAAAATGACTCTCGTGCGCCCTGGATAAGGCCATCCACTGTCCAAAGGTTCTGAGTAAGGGGTGAGGGTACGTATTGGGAAGCCCTTTAATCGGACACCCAATCCCGCCCGCGTTTGCGGCCTCTACTGATCGATCGTGGTTGTTTAAGTGCAAAAGTTGATAGAACGGTTAAAATGCATGAATGTGCATTTAAAATTTTAACCTAACATGTGAGCTTTCTAAGTCGGTTTGTTAATCCAAATATCAAGTATAAGATGTCAAAGTTGGATTTAGATTGATTTGCATGTGAAAACGGAAATTAAACATCCATTTACCAAATTCGGGTTATGATGCTTAACACGATCCATTTATTTGAAAAAGGATGTCAAATGACAAAGTGTAAAAACGTAAGCTTGTCAATCTGATCCGTCATGTATACGGGTTAACCGTAATCGGGATCGTCCTAGACAAGTGCTAAAAACGAGGCAGAACAGTGCCAGCCAGCCCCATTGGGGCGCGAGCCTATTGGCGATGGAAGGGGCTCTGCCCTGGTTTTGAAATGTGAAAACAGGCGGTCCCTTGGGGCGCGAGCCATGAGCCGACCAAAGGGGGCGTCTCCTGGTTTTTGAAAAGGTTATTTAAAACCGTATTTATGATTAAATAATTTGCAAATATTGTTTGCATGACTCGAAATAATTACCATTATGTTAATAATAATCGTTGTCGGATTTGCATGTTTGAAAAGCAAAGTTTACAAATAAAACGTAAAATGTTTGATTTGAACTAAATATGTTAAGTTCAATTATTTACAATTAGTCAAGTTTGTCATCGTACTCGGATTAAACCGACATGGTATAAAGAACCAAGGATGATTATGAATTATGACTAATATGTTTACAAATGTAAACAAATGAGAAAAATGCAAAATAAAAGAAAAGGGTGTTAAAATACCCATTAAAATGTAATTAACCAAATATATCACCGAGTCACGGATTAAACCGTCATGGTATATGGAACCAAGGGTGATTATAATTTATGGTTAAAAAGTTTGTCATAAAGATGATTCGAAACATTTGGAATGGTAAAAACCGATTGCAAATAAGAAATGAAATAAAGAGGAAAGACGAGAACAAACACGTTTGAGTCTGACCTGGGCACCCCCATTGAGGCGCGAGCCACTTTGCACCATAAGGGGCTTCTGCCTCAGGCCAAAACTCAGTTTTGGCTCGTCTAACCTAAATTTGAATCGTGTCATGCATCGTTCGTGCTTATAGACTCATCAAAACAGTAAAGACATGAATTAAAGTGAGATATTTACACCCTCAAACTTACGTGTATTGATGTTTGCGATGTAGACGACTTTAGAGACGGTTTGCTCGTTGCGACTACTCACGATCAAAGAAGTTTAAAAGAGTGCCTTAAAAAAGGATTTTGTTTTGAAAATGAGTTGAAAATATGTTAATTAAAACATGTTGATTAATGTTGAGTTGGTTGAATGGGTCGGTCGAATGCACGGCGACGGTACCAAACAATATGTGTAAGGCTTGTGTTTACGATCGGTAGGTCGTAAACACGTGTCGATTTTGTGACTTAGGAAGTCGAGTATAGAAGTTTAAGGGAGATGTGAGGGGGCGGACTCTCGCGTGAATATTATGGTGTGTGATGGTGGGTATTTATAGATAAATGTGGGATGGTAGGTCGGTTGAGTTTGCGTAGAAACTAAGCAGGCACCTGCTTTAGGCGCGAGCCACCCTGTGACTCAATAGGATATGTTGTCCCTTTTGCTAATTTGGATTTTGCATTTGTTCTAACCAATGTTTTGTTGGTTGTGATTTCTAGTCTTTGAGGTTTGCTTAGCCGTGTAAGCTTCCTCTTGGGTGATATTTGGGGTAGGTATTTGGTGTCTTTGACTCGGGTTTGACCCGTGTGAGTCGGGATTTGAATTTAGAGTCGGTTTTTGGCTCGGTGTCGGTTTTGACTCTAATTAGGGTCATTTGAATGGAAATGACATGATGAAAACATTCATGGCATTATTTTTGACATTCGAGATTTGGGTTGACTCGGGTTGACTCAAGTTGACTCGAGTTGCGGGTTTCTGAGTCGGTTTTGGGTCCGAAGACGGTTTTAACTCTAAATAGGGTTATTTTAATGCAAATGAAGTTAGAAAACTTTTGAAATCATTTTTCATGTTCGAGTAGTGCATTAAACCGTCTCATGTATAGCCAATCCACGCACGCATATCAAAAACACGTTATAATCCGATCATCATCGGGTGGTTTTTGGAAGGTGCAGATACTAGGTATCTATAGAGCCCCCAGTTTGACTGAGGCTTGGACAGGGCGAAAGTCAAAGTATGATCTCCAGGTCAATCGAAGATTACAACCTGAAGACCATTGCGTCGTCGAGGCGACTCAAAAGGATTTGAGCCGACGACCTGCCGTCGGGAAGGGCGACGTCGAGGCGACTCGGGGATTCGAGTCAAGGACCTGCCATAGGGAACATTTTAGAGTCTGTCGACTTTCGATTCAGGTCGTTTAAAGTTCATTAGACTACGTACAAAGGTTCGCCAGCCATAAGAAGGAATCATACCTGAGGCATCTTCGGGATATGTCCTTGCGCCTTTGTGGACAAAGGCTCGCCAGTTGTGATAAGGATTCGTACCCGAGGCATCTTCGGGATACGTCCTTGAGTTGTATCTTGTTTATGGACAAAGGCTCGCCAGCTTGATGCGGATGTGAAGGGGCTCGCCCGCCGCGGTGCGTTGTAAGGCTCACCAGCCATGGTGCGTTGTATGGCTCGCCAGCCAAAGGAAGGAATCATACCCGAGGCATCTCGGGATCTATCCTTGAACGTTTGCAGACAAAGGCTCGCCAGCTGTGGTAAGGAAATGTACCCGAGGCATCTTCAGGATCTGTCCTTGGATGTGTGCGGACAAAGGCTCGCCAGCCAATGGTAAAGGTGCGTATTGAGGCTTGCGAGCCATAGGAAGGAGTCATACCTGAGGCATCTTCGCGATATGTCCTTAGATAATTCTCGTTTGCGCGCAAAGGCTCGCCAACCATGTTGAAGGTGCGTATAGGCTCGCCAGCCATTCATGGTCGAATGATCGACTGTGGGAAATAGCCTGTGTGACTTCCATTTGAAAATCGGCACTCGCTGGGGAGTTAGAAACTTCTCAGGACTCGCCGGGGATATGAGTTGCTGCTCGCTGGGAGGTAGCGTAAGCCATGTAATCGACGGGGTTAAAGCCCTTGGACTTGATGGGTCGTCGTTTGTTGGGAAGAACCCAGTACTCAATTGGAGTGAGTTTGTCTTCTCAACATTATCTGCATGGTTAGTGACCACACAAATCCGCGGTCGCATAGACAAGCTCGTTGAATGCAAGCATATAAGCACGTACGCACATAAGCATGTGAGCAGTTAGCATATATGCAACTAGCACGTAATATCTCACGCGAGGGGAGATAGAAATTTTTAATGTTGTGAAGCTTAAAGGCGGGTCTTGTTACTCGTAGATCCGTGATTTGATATATTGGAGACACGTGACCATTGTGACACTGACTCACACAGACGCATACTGACAGACAGACAAATGGGTAGTCGTGAACGTGGTACAGACTTAGTATCGACACGACACGGGGATGACTCTGAGAGACCTTGCACATGTAAGTGCAACTCCTAACCAAGAAAGGGTGTTAACGCGCATCAGATCATCAGAGTAGAAGATCCGCTCGGCTGGGGAATAAGAATTGATTATCTTCTCCATACATCTTTGCCACCGTTTGCTTGTTTGAGATCCCTCCTTGAGGCATGATGATTCGGAAATCGGAACCAAGACCTTGTCATCGTCCGAACCGAGCACTAGGCTAAAGGTGGTTTATTTTTTACTGTTGTCGAGACTCAAAAGATGTTTGAGGATAAAGGATGGGTGGCGTCTTGAAAAAGAAGCCCCTAGAGTGAGAAGGCGGTAATTTGAATGGGCGACGTCTTAAAGAAGAAGCCCCCAGTAAAGAGGTATAAGATTAATTTTTGCGGCTGGGTGGGCTGCTTTTGAGGATTGATGTTGATGGTTGAGATTGAAATGGGTGTGCGGCTGCGTCCTTGTTAAGGGACTGCCTACGTATTCGCGTGTTTGCGAAATCAAACCACATCGTAGTTCTGAGCTGGTTTTTGCAATGGGTTGCAAATTGAAGGTTTGAAAATTGAATGTGTGTGGGAGTGTGGTTGTGCCCTTGTAATAGGACTGCCTACGTATTCGCATGTGTGCGAAATCAAACCAGATCGTAGTTCTGAATGTGTGTGCCTAAGCGAGTTGGTAGGACCTTGAAGTGATTTTGAGGTGTATGGTTGTGTCCTTGAAAGACTACCTACGTATTCACATGAAGTGAAATCAAAGTAGATCATAGTTCTGAATGTGTGTGCCTAAGCGAGATGTTAGGACCTTGAAGTGATTTTGAGGTGTATGGTTGTGTCCTTGAAGGACTGCCTACGTATTCACATGAAGTGAAATCAAACCAGATCGTAGTTCTGAATGTGTTTGTGTGCCTAAGCGAGATGTTAGGACCTTAAAGTCTGAGGGTCACGAAGGTAAATGCCGTTTGATGACTCGAAAATTGATTTGAGAGAATTCCCCTCGATCATGAATCGAAGAGGTGTAGTTTGTGAAAATGTTCCTTATCATGTGAGCACACTAAAAAGTGGACCCTAAGGGTAGATTGGGTATGTCCCGTTCTTGGTAGCAAAGCATTCGAGGACTCCGTATATGGGTCAGGGTGAAAATGGCTTCGACATTAGGGGATGTGGAGCTTGGTAATAATAGCTTTGTTTGACAGATAAAAATCTGGAGTTGAAGGTTACGACGGAAAAATCCGTTTGGTGACTCGAAGGTTGATTGGAGAGAATTACCTCTTAATCATGAATCGAAGAGGTGTAATTTGTGAAAATGTTCCTTATCATTTGAGCACACTAAAAAGTGCACTCTAAGGGTAGATTAGGTATGTCCCGTTCTCGATAACAAAGCATTCGAGGACTCCGTGGGGACTGTGGTAAAAATTGGCTTCAACATTAGGGAATGTGGAGCTTGGTAATAATGGGTTTGCTTAACAGATAAAAATCTGGAGCAAGAATTTTGTAGTGTTTAGGCCGAAGGGTAACGGCTTGTAGTGTGGTGCGGAATGGGGTCTCCGGCTTGATGTGGCCTGAGCACGAAATGGTTGGTAAATTACATGGGATCAGATTTCCATGTGTGGACCTTAAAGGTTAAGGTGTGATATTACGAGCTTGAGGGGGAATCCTCAGAAGCCTAGATAGGTCTCCCTGCAACAGTCTCTAGAAGGACTTAGGGGTGAAGCAGTTTGGGTTATGATCTTGAGGGGACTCCCCAGGATCCTAGGTAGGTTTCCCTGTAACAGTCTGTAGAAGGACTTAGGGGTGAAGGAGTTTTGGTTGAGGTTTTAGTGTTTGGTGTTTTGGACTTGTGGGTCTGGGATTTGGTGTGTTGGACTCGTTGGTCCTGGGCTTTGGACTTGTTGGTCCTGGACTTGGTATTTTGGACTCATGGGTCCCGGGCTTTGGACTTGTTGGTCCTGGACTTGGTGTTTTGGACTCATGGGTCCTAGGCTTTTGTGTGTTGGATGCTTTCTTTGGATTTTGGCCTTTTTGGGAAAAGGGTCTCAATCTTGTTTTGTTTTGATTTTGGCTTGAGTCTTAGCCTTGACGTTGGGTGAGTAGCCTTTGGCTTTGGTTTTTTGCTTTGAGCGAATTGATTTCGGCTTCGGTTCTTGCTTTGGCCTTGAACTTTGGCTTTGGGCGAATGGATATTGTTTTGGGCCTTTGATTTTGGCCTTTCGCTTTAACTTTGGGTGAATGGATATTGGCTTGGGCCTTTGATTTTGGCCTTTTACTTTGGCTTTGGGTGAATGGTTATTGGCTTGGGCCTTGATTTAGGCCTTTCGCTTTGGCTTCGGGTGAATGGATATTGGCTTGGGCCTTTGAATTTGGGCTTTCGCTTTGGTTTTGGGTGAATGGTTATTGGCTTGGGCCTTGATTTTGGCCTTTCGCTTTGGCTTTGGGTGAATGGCTATTAGCTTGGGCCTTTGATTTTGGCCTTTCGCTTTGGCTTTGGGTGAATGGCTATTGGCTTGGGCCTTTGATTTGGCCTTTCGCTTTGGGCTTTGAGGGAATGGCTATTGGCTTGGGCCTTTGATTTTGGCCATTCGCTTTGGCTTTGGTTTGGAGATTGGCCGAATGGCTTTCGACCTTTTGGTTTTGGTTTTTGATTTAGCTTTGGCTTGGATGCATTGGTTCTTTGCCGTCCTTCGTTCGAGGCAAGTAAAGGTGCGGATGGGGATGTACCCGTTGGTGAGAGGTTGAAATTTGATGATGGGATGTTTTTGTGGGGAATGGGCTTGCCTTCCGTCATTGATCATGAACAGGGAGATGTTCTGGTTTGTTATCTGGGTTCGTCTTAGGATCCCGTTGATAGAAGCTCGTTCTAAATTGGGTGCTAATGAAAGGTTTCTATTTCCAGACATGGAATAGGTAAAGAGAATGGACACGGAGTTTCGGGTCCTTTGCTTACTCGGTACGGAACGTCACTCGAGTGTACTCACGTTGAATTGGAACATGTTGTTTGTTTTAAATCAACTCTCAAATCAATTCTCGTTGTCAGCGGGAAATGGTAAAGAGGAGAATATATGATAGCTGGAAATTGTGCTTTTATTTAGATAAATAAGATGTTAGCACAAACTCGATGAATACATGTGAATTATGGGGACAGCCCTCAGTTTGTCACTTAGGAATAAAAGGACAGACACTAGGATAGATATGAGAAAACCTAAGACTCGGACTCGGACTCAGACTCAATCGTAGATACGAACTCCTAATCATCATGTTTCCTCTTCGAAGGTCTCCTTTGCAGCATCCAACGGCTTGAATGTCTGGTCTTGAGCATTAACCCACTTGAGCACTTCACTCTCGTTGTTTGGGACGCTGGAAGGATAAGATCCTAGAAGGTTGTCCCGTTTTTGAGGAGTAAGGCATTCATGGGGACCACTCTTTTCCATTAAATGATTTAGGGTTGATAAAGACAACTTGCCACGATCGAGCATGTTTTGGATGATGTGTTTGAGCTTCCAGCACATCTCTATGTTGTGCCCATTACCCCTATGTAATAGGCAATATTGGGAACCGTCCCAAAACCGGCCTCTTTTCTTGGGTGTAAGATCTGGAGTGGGGCCAATCGGTTGGATTAGTCCTTCGGAGACGAGCACTCTGAAAGCAATGGCATAAGGCATGCCCAAGTCTGAAAATTGTCTTTGCGGGTGTGTGGCTCTTTCTGGAGAAGGCTCCACATATTTTACTTCCGTAATGCAGAAGACTTGCTTTTTGAGAGGGGTCTCAGATGTTGAGCCTCCTTTAATGATCTCATCGATGCGAGAAATTTCTGTTGATAGGTCCTCGACGCTTTTGATGTTACAACCCTTCAAACGAGATGCATAATTTGGGTGAAGGCAGTCAATGACATGTTTAACTAAAGCATCATCTCCTTGCTGATAGGATGGCGTTGAATCTACCTTTCTCCTTTTTACCAAATGATCGGCAGAATACTCATCTTCTCGATCACCCAAATCGATGAACTTCCTATAAGGCCACCCAGTTTCTTTGTCTGGACTGGTTAAGAGTAAGGTGGAAAACCTGCCATCCTCAATTCCATCTTGTATGGCGTGCTTGAGCTCGTAGCACATTTCAGTTTTATGCCCCTTGCCTCTGTGATATCGACAATATGCGTAGCCATTCCAAAATTGGGTCATGTTTTCTGGTTCTGGATCCGGAGTGGGACGAATAGGTTGTAGTAATCCTTCTGAAGAAAGTATCCTCAGAGCGGTGCCATATGTTATTCCAAGATCTGTGAACACCCTTTGATGTTTTCCCCTGATTCCAACATTGGTGTTTTTTGGGATGTTTTTGTGAGTTTTGTTTTTGTCAATCCTAGGCGGAAGTAGGATTCGGTTGTTGTCAATGGGAAGTTTTGGGGACGTTTCTTGATATTTTGAAGGGTATTTTGGCGAGGCAATTTCATGTTCTTTGTTGGTGGGTTCATGGATGTGGGAACCATCGGATGACTCCTCATTTTCAGCATTTGTTTGTTAGGGAATCGGGTGTTGGTCTTCTCCTTAGTAGTCAGGTTCGTTTTCGGCATTACCAATCTTTTTCCCCAAATTAGCTACCTGAGTGTTCAAATCATCGATAGCCACTCGCAGCTTTGAGAATATGTTGTTGATGGAGACGGAGATCATGGGTATATCGCTTTGTAGTCCGTCTTCACCAATTGCACGAGTTTTCTCATCGTAGAGAGGGACGAGGTGAGAGCAACCCAAGGAAAGTTCCTGACCGTGTTCGGTAGGGTATTCTGGAGGGTTGTTTCTGTTGTTGGCAAGTAGTCGGCTTCACGGAGCTTAACTCTTTACTCAATATCAGGAGAGGGAAGACTCTCGGTTATCATTTTGTCCTCAACTTGGGAGAGACGAGTGCTCAATATTTCCATGGTAGCTATTAGTCGAAGGACCATGTTGTTAGTTTCAGCAGAAGTCATGGTTGATGCGGATGGATTAGCTTCTTGAGTTCCTGGTTGGCGATCGACGACACCCAAGGTATCCCTAATTGACATAACGATAAGCGTTATAACTTGTCTTGGCAAGGGTTTGCACAAACAAAGGCAAGTACGACACATATTTACAAAAGGCAGTTTTGTCGTGAAGACGCGACGACGTGACTAGTTTATTAGTTTATTAAAGATCGTGAATGACCTCTTGTGTTTGAACTCTTGGTGCATAACTTTGAATTTAGACTCGAGTGTCAACTTTGGCATAGTGATGCCTAGACAGACGACTTATAACGATATTTGGAGGTGCGTTGCCGGCGTGACGCCGTTGGACAAGACATGTACGCAAACTTTACCTTTGACCCGTAATGTAGGGGAAAGACGGGTTTATAACCCGACAGGTTTCTGCTAACGCCATTGGAGATGTCTCGACAACTGGGCGACACGACCTAGACCAGAAGGTAGGTACTGACTTTGGAGGACAGCTTGAAATCGACTGGACTCTAATCGACTGGACTGAATTGGAAAGGTGGACTGAAATTTTCGAAAATAGAAATTTTCGAAAAGGTTCATTTGTCGTTTTATGGACAATTTCCGAAGAGTAGGGATCTCCGAAAGTCGATCAGTTGAAGGAGTTGTCTTAAGATTGTTTTCAATAGACGATTTGAGTTGAAATTGCGGCAGCTCTGAAAACAATGTGTTGTTTCAAAAGACGGTTTTTGAAATTCCGAATCACGGATTTGAAAATCGAGAATCGAAAAATTTGAAATCGTCATCACAATGGCCATGAAAACGGTTAAATTTGTTTTCAAAGATTTTGAAATTGAATTGAAAATTTGAAAACGGTCAGATTTGTTTTCAAAGATTGAGTTTTGGGTTTGAAATTTGAAAACGGTTAGATTTGTTTTCAAAGATTTGAAATTGAATTTGAAATTTGAAAACGGTTAAATTTGTTTTCAAAGATTTTGAAATTGAATTGAAAATTTGAAAACGGTCAGATTTGTTTTCAAAGATTGAGTTTTGGGTTTGAAATTTAAACGCGGTTAAATTGGCCTTCAAATGATTTGATTTTGAATGAAATTTGAAAATGGTTAAATTCGTTTTCAATATTTGAAATTGGAAATCGTGAGGATTAATTCATTATTACAACGGGTTAGAAAACCGTTTTAACCTTTGAAAGGCGGTATGCAAATCGAAAAGTGTGAGACTTGAAATTGTCATTATGACGGCTTAGAAATGCCAAATTTTATTTAGAAAACGAGATTTGAAATTTTGGAAAGTTGCACGGGTTGAAATCGTCATTACGACGGTTAGAAAATAACGTTTTTGTTTGAAAAATGATTTCGAATTTTGAAAACTCCAGGGTAGAATTCGTCATTACGACAGCGTAAAAGGGCGCATTAAGAATGCAACGGTTGGCGGCAGACTGAGTTTTGAAACAGCCATTATGACGACGTAAAAGGGGATTTTGAAATGGTTTGTGAAAACCAAGGTTTGTAATCGTCATTACAACGGTATAAAAAGGTGCATTTGAAATGGTTATAAAAACGGAGTTTTGAAATGGCCATTATAACGGCATAAAAAGGTGCTTAGAAACGGTTGTAAAAACCGGGTTTGAAAATCGTCATTATGACGTCCTAGAAAGACGTGTTGAAATGGTTGTAGAAAACCGGATTTGAAAATCGTCATTACGACGGCCTAGAAAGGTGTGTTGAAATGGTTGTAGAAAACCGGATTTGAAAATCGTCATTATGACGGCCTAAGAAGGCGTGTTGAAATGGTTATAAAAATCAGATTTGAAAATCGTCATTACGACGGCCTAGAAAGGCATGTTTAAACAGTTGTAGAAAACCGGATTTGAAAATCGTCATTATGACGGCCTAAGAAGGTGTGCAACGGTCGGCGAAAGACCGAGGTTTAAAATGGCAATTATAACGGCGCAAAAATGTGCTTTTGAATGTTTGAAATGACACGGAAGGACTTATGATCAAGTAGCACATAAGCACTCACAGTTCATTATATTATGCATTATGCTGACACGGGTTTTAGCTTAAGAGGGTGGGTTACACACCAAGCAATCAAACCCCGATTTGCGAGAGTGTAACACCCCGTAATTTCGGACCGTTATTATTTTGCGAAAGTAATTTATTAATCAAGTTGAATTTAATATTAAGGTATTTGAAGTAATAATAATTCAACGAAATATAATTCTATTATATTTTGAAGTAAATTATTTAATTTGATAGTTTCGAAATGTTTAAAAATAGTTTAAACCATGTAAAAACCTTTTATTTCGAAATAAGGGCATATCGGGAAAAATGGCAATTCTTTTGAAAATTGGGCAAACGATTTTGGAAATGGGTCATATGAGAACTCAATCTTCTTGTAATCTCGTGTTTAAGAACTTTGGCATCGTCGGAATTTGCATTTGACAAACGGTTCTAATTATCGGCGAAACGAGCCAAAACCGACTAATGAAATTCCGCGGAAAAAATCCCGTCTCCTTTCTCCTAGCCACGCCACACCCTTCCTTCACCTTCCCTTTGCATTTTTCTTTTCCAACTTCATCTCCCTTGAATGTTCTAAAGCTTTCTAAAAATAAAACACCATTTTCTTACCTTTTTAAGCTAATTTTCATCATAATTCACTCGTTTCTACTCCAAATTTCATAAGGATTAAATATTTGGAATCCTCTCTTCATTTCCAACATCCTAGTATGTATTAAATTCATTTGCCCTAAATTTATTTTGTCCACCATTTTTAGGGTTTTGATTGTTAGTGCTTATAATTGTGTTTTTATTGTTTATTTAGGTGAAGATTTAGAAGACGAGTTTGGAGACTCGTATATAGTTGAAGATAGTGGCTAGTTTGCACATTAGGGTTTGGTGTTCAAGGTGCTAGTTGCTCATTTTGTTGCTAAAGGTAACATATTTCGAGTTACTCGACGAATTAATGTCACATTCTTTGCTTTTTGTATGATTTTGTGATTGTTAATTGAGTGGTTTATTTCACATGATAATATGGGTTAAATTCATGTCTAATTCATGTCTTTTGTTAGTTTAAGTTCACATATTAGTATGGAAATGAAATGGGAATGATTAATTGATGCTTCAGACGATGTTAAACTGAACAAAAATGGAGAAATGGAGGGTTGGGGGTGGCGGCCCTGGCACAAAGAGCCGCAGCAGCAGCCTGTGCGAGCCACAGGTTGGCCCGGGTCGGCCCGTTGCTTGTTTTGCGGTTTTTCATGCGTTGTTCGTCGTTTCGGGTTTACTAATGTTATATTTAGTATAAGTAACATATGGGTAATCTTTTGAAATGAATAATGTTAGTAATGAATATAATGATGTTGGTAAAATTATGCTTATATTGGTAGTTTATACATGTTAGGATAGGTTATGATATGAAATTGTAATGAATAGGCTTAAAATGAATTTTATAGCGATAATTGTAATGTTTGGATGATTATGCCGAAAACTGAGCCCTTGGTCCCTTTGACTGAATCGATGTCAGTCAATTGTGTGATTGGTCAGCCGCGATTGAACCCGTACCTGTCGCAGGACTGGGGTTGCGGGTAAAAATTTGGTTGGATGAAAATTATTGTGAAAAATGGATAATTGGCCTTATTCTTGTTTTAGGCCATTTATTATGTTTTTAGTTCACATGTGTTGTTGGTTGAATTGAATGGTTTCTTATATTGTAGAAACGGCCTTAGATTCCCTGAAACCTTTAATATTGTTAATATTGCTTGAAATGGAATTTGGTATTGAATACTTCTTGCAGGTTGTTGTGTTTGTCTTAGATAGGACTTTATAGTCTTTGACGAGTATATGTTCACTGCTTAATAGCCTTTGTGTTCCTGACTTGGTGGGATTATATCCAAGTTGGGGCATGACCTCGTTACTTATTTTGAGGGTAAGTGGTCAGCTTAAGTACTAGCCAACCCTTTGGTGGACTCCTTAGGGTACTCACTTTGTTTTAGAAAAATTGTGGGTCTTGGGTGCGGTGGTGTGTATCCGCATGTCTAGGTCTGCGCAGATTTTAGGCTAGGGTTGTGTTGTGTCTTGGCCATGTTTTGATAGAACCTCTGAGCCAAGATACCGGTTCGATTACCTTCCCTACCTCGTGGTATAGACTCGAGTTACAGAGTGACTATTGACGGTGCTAAGAACTTTTGCCTGTCTTTGATATATTGCCCTTTCTTGTATGGTGATTTTATGAATTGTAATAGGTGAGATGCAAGCCGGTTACAATTGATAAAGTTTGGATTACTGCTTGTTATATGTTTCACATGATAGTTTAATTTGGTCAGTTTAGTGTTCATATAATAGAATATTCGATAATTAATTGATTTATGATGTTGTTTACATGTTACATTACATGTTACATTAAATATGACATTTCGTGGCTGGGAGGACTCGAAGTTACCCCCCACTGAATTGTGGCTTTCGTGTTTGTATAAAATGCGATTGACAGGTTGATGATGATTAGATGGGGTTCACGGACGAGCTAGTGAGCAAAAGAACCTTGGACTTAGTTTGGTTATATTTTGTAGTAAACCTTTAAACATATGGTTGTGTTTATATTTTGGAGGGACATATGTCTCCCTCTTTTACTTTGGTTTGTATCACTTTATTCTCACGACTTAGTATTGTTATGTAAATTAGTTTGTTAGTATTTGCAGGTTTTGGCACTCTTCATTTGGGAATGTTTGTGAATGGTTTAGAAAAGTTTTAAAAATTACAGGTTTTATCTAGTTGAACCAATTACAAACATATCCTGTCAGTTTTTCTGTAGAATTTACGTGTTTATTTAATGCTAAAAATGAGGGTGTCACAGAGAGGGATACCAATCCAAACAAAATGTGTAAGGAGGGTGCCCTAGCCTCGTGCTCGAAAGTGATGAAAACTCTTTGACGAAACAGAAATGTGGAACGTCAATGGTATGCTTGACTCAATCGGGTTTCGAATCGCGGGGATGAGAAAACTCACGCCGACGAGACGAGCCAATTGGTCAAAAAGGGTTAGGTTGTGGGCCCGGACAAGGAACCCGACTTATGACCGTAATATCAATTAATGCACTTTAACCACGACCTCGTTAGAGTTTCACCTCTAAGGATCACAAAGACACAAGTGTCCTAGTTCTCCCCAGCGGAGTCGCCAAACTGTGGACATGGGCCACGTCTCGGTCTGCGGATTTAGGCCGCCTACCGGTCCGCGGTCACGGGCCACCTGCACGCCCAGCCAATCTGTGGACATGCAGCGGTCTTTTGAAAGCAACGCTCGGCGGCGTAAAAATGCTTTCGACCGGATCTCTTTAGATTGGTCGGTTTCGTCTCGGCAAGGGCCGCGAAACGGTGTAGAGATGTTCGGAGTCGCCACCAAGAATTTTTGGGATGCTTGGAACCCGTTCGAATCCACTTTATACCTAGTTCAACCAAGGCAAAAAGCGGTGTTTGACATAGATACTAAAGATAAGGATTCGTCCCCCTTTTAGCATTCTATGCCTAAAATGACTCTCGTGCGCCCTGGATAAGGCCATCCACTATCCAAAGGTTCTGAGTAAGGGGTGAGGGTACGTATTGGGAAGCCCTTTAATCGGACACCCAATCCCGCCCGCGTTAGCGGCCTCTACTGATCGATCGTGGTTGTTTAAGTGCAAAAGTTGATAGAACGGTTAAAATGCATGAATGTGCATCCAAAGGTTTAACCTAACATGTGAGCTTTCTAAGTCGGTTTGTTAATCCAAATATCAAGTATAAGATGTCAAAGTTGGATTTAGATTGATTTGCATGTGAAAACGGAAATTAAACATCCATTTACCAAATTCGGGTTATGATGCTTAACACGATCCATTTATTTGAAAAAGGGTGTCAAATGACAAAGTGTAAAAAACGTAAGCTTGTCAATCTGATCCGTCATGTATACGGGTTAACCGTAAACGGGATCGTCCTAGACAAGTGCTAAAAACGAGGCAGAACAGTGCCAGCCAGCCCCATTGGGGCGCGAGCCTATTGGCGATGGAAGGGGCTCTGCCCTGGTTTTGAAATGTGAAAACAGGCAGTCCCTTGGGGCGCGAGCCATGAGCCGACCAAAGGGGGCGTCTCCTGGTTTTTGAAAAGGTTATTTAAAACCGTATTTATGATTAAATAATTTGCAAGTATTGTTTGCAAGACTCGAAATAATTACCATTATGTTAGTTATTCGTTGTCGGATTTGCATGTTTGAAAAGCAAAGTTTACAAATAAAACGTAAAATGTTTTATTTGAACTAAATATGTTAAGTTCAATTATTTGCAATTAGTCAAGTTTGTCATCGTACTCGGATTAAACCGACATGGTATAAAGAACCAAGGATGATTATGAATTATGACTAATATGTTTACAAATGTAAACAAATGAGAAAAATGCAAAATAAAAGAAAAGGGTGTTAAAATACCCATTAAAATGTAATTAACCAAATATATCACCGAGTCACGGATTAAACCGTCATGGTATATGGAACCAAGGGTGATTATAATTTATGGTTAAAAAGTTTGTCTTAAAGATGATTCGAAACATTTGAAATGGTAAAAACCGATTGCAAATAAGAAATGAAATAAAGAGGAAAGACGAGAACAAACACGTTTGAGTCTGACCTGGGCACCCCCATTGAGGCGCGAGCCACTTTGCACCATAAGGGGCTTCTGCCTCAGGCCAAAACTCAGTTTTGGCTCGTCTAACCTAAATTTGAATCGTGTTATGCATCGTTCGTGCTTATAGACTCATCAAAACAATAAAGACATGAATTAAAGTGAGATATTTACACCCTCTAACTTACGTGTATTGATGTTTGCGATGTAGACGACTTTAGAGACGGTTTGCTCGTTGCGACTACTCACGATCAAAAAAGTTTAAAAGAGTGCCTTAAAAAAGGATTTTGTTTTGAAAATGAGTTGAAAATATGTTAATTAAAACATGTTGATTAATGTTGAGTTGGTCGAATGGGTCGGTTGAATGCATGGCGACGGTACCAAACAATATGTGTAAGGCTTGTGTTTACGATCGGTAGGTCGTAAACACGTGTCGATTTTGTGACATAGGAAGTCGAGTATATAAGTTTAAGGGAGATGTGAGGGGGCGGACTCTCGCGTGAATATTATGGTGTGTGATGGTGGATATTTATAGATAAATGTGGGATGGTAGGTCGGTTGAGTTTGCATAGAAACTAGGCAGGCACCTGCTTTAGGCGCGAGCCCCCCTGTGACTCAAAAGGATGTGTTGTCCCTTTCGCAAATTTGGATTTTGCATTTGTTCTAACCAATGTTTTGTTGGTTGTGATTTGTGGTCTTTGAGGTTTGCTTAGCCATGTAAGCTTCCACTTGGGTGATATTTGGGGTAGGTATTTTGTGTCTTTGACTCGGGTTTGACCAGTGTGAGTCGGGATTTGAATTTCGAGTCGGTTTTTGGCTCGGTGTCGGTTTTGACTCTAATTAGGGTCATTTTAATGGAAATTACATGATGAAAACATTCATGGCATTATTTTTGACATTCGAGATTTGGGTTGACTCGGGTTGACTCAGGTTGACTCGAGTTGCGGGTTTCTGAGTTGGTTTTGGGTCCGAAGACGGTTTTAACTCTAAATAGGGTTATTTTAATGCAAATGAAGTTAGAAAACTTTTGAAATCATTTTTCATGTTCGAGTAGTGCATTAAACCGTCTCATGTATAGTCAATCCACGCACACATATCAAAAACACGTTATAGTCCGATCATCATCGGGTGGTTTTTGGAAGGTGCAGATACTGGGTATCTACAGAGACTAGGATATAATTGTATTTTCCACTAAAATATTTAACACAATAACACCCTAATGATACAAACATAAAATGGAGGAGTCCATTTTATCTTGTTATTTTGTCAATATGTCAAATGTCACATGTAACATGTTACATGTTGTGACATATTTATATAAATGTATTTTTAACAATTAAAAATCAACACATTAGTAAAATATGTCATCTATAAAATAACATAGTAATTCATAATTACTTGTACCAAAAAATGGTTGATCGAATCACAACGTCTTCTATTTATAATTAATTATTCATTCTGTTTTAATTGTTTCCGTAAACAAAAATTTCATCTAAGTAATAAAACAATTTGATTACTTAGACCGTATCTCATTTAATAAAATTACAATAGGACACGTAAATATTACTTCCAAAATCGTCCGTCAATTTTAAGCAATTTTAATTAACTCGTATCAATATACGATTAATTAAATAATCAATTAAGAATGTTTCCCTATAGGTATGACCTAAGGGGATCAACTGATCACTACCGTCGCACGACAGTAATGTCAAACTCTAGTTAGCCAATCATTTCCGATATGTGTGGACCAGTCGACTGTAAAATATTACTCCCACATGAGATTTAACATGTGATCATCATGATCGGCAGTTGTGATCGCATTATTGTCGGAGGACACTTATTCCAACAGATTTCTGCCGGTTAGATGATGAAAGTGGCTATTCTTTTGTAGATGCATCCTTTGATGTGTTTTGTGTGCTTAATGTTTGGATGCATCGCCATTTTGGCAAGCCCCGCCTTATCTTGCAAGAAGGCATCTTACCTCATAGATGTCCTAATGTGAGTTAAAGGGGTGGATTGAGTCCCGCTAATTGCCTCACATCGGCTATGTTATTAGAGTAGTATAAATTAAGGTGCAGCAGGAGTCAGGGACCAGGCCAACAATGATCGGGAATCAGGCCACAATCCTAACCACACTACCTTGTTAACAGCCATTTCGAGGCCTGCTTTGGGAGGTCATAAGTATCAATACAAGCATGACCACCATCTACCACCTTGGCTAGCGGAAACTTTGACCAACTAAGCTCAAACTTCATCCATGAGAAAACTAAGCTGAGAGATAAGTTGCTGAAACAGACATAAAGCATAAAGAAGATTGCCATTTCTGGCCAAACAAGGGGAACTGATACTAAGGTCCTTTTTATTTGTCACTCCATATTTCAGATATCACCTAGAGCCAAAGTCAAGGCACCAGCTGCACCAACTTGTCCTTATACTCTCAGATCAAGTAACAAAATAGCCAAGGAGGCAACCTGTCACTATCAGTTGCAGTTTTCTGTTGTGTTGTTGTAGTTTTCTTCAAATCATTTTTTATCATTGTAAAATATTCCCATCACTCTTTTTGTATCCTAAGTACTAATTTTGGCTCATAGATGAGATTTCTAGGGATAATTTGTAAGAGAATTCCAAGGGAAGGGCTTATATAAGGACCTCTACCCCATCTGCATTCAGGCAGCTTTTGATGAATACTAAACCTGAGATTTCTCTCAATTTCAAACCTCTTTAACTTGTGATTAGTCTGTAGTTAAGAGTCAGGCCTGTTAACATCTTGTGCTTAGACTTTAGATGTTGAACAAAGTCTGTTGGTTAAGTTTATTCAATCTTGTGCTCAGACTGTGGGTTGTTTAACTTTGTTGTTGACTTGAATTGGATATTTATCTGCGCCTGGCTGTGATAAATTCCAGTTTAAGTCATCCAAATTGTTAGCTTATTTCCCTATGAGTATTCTGTGGAATTTGGGTTGATAATTATATCATTTGGTCCTTGTCCAGTCCCAAACAACAAATCTGTGTGAAGCTGTTTGATCTCTTCTGTCAGCTAGTCTTATTTAGTTCTATTAAAATACTTAGATTGTCTCTAAAATCTTGAAAAGTTACTCAGAGGTATAGTATTTAGTTAAGTGATTTGTCAACAAGTTTCATGAATTTAGCTATCCATTTGGTATTTTTAATCAACTTCTTAAAGTTCCTTGCATTCCTGAGAAACTTCAGAAAAGGCCAATCCAACAAAAATTCGAGTCCTTTTGTCAGATATGGGGCTTGACACTGCAATTTGGTAACCAGAGCCAGGTCAATAACACAATTCTACCTTTGTGTTAGGCTTGGGATGAGAGAAGTGTGAGTTCATTATCCCTACCTACAACAAATACGCAAAAAAAAAAAACAACCATGAATGAAGAGAGACTTACTCTATTGAAACAAGGTTAGAAACTCTAGCAGGAAATGTGGATACACTGCTCAATGATTTCCACACAGTAATGGAGAGGTTTCCAAACCATAATCCAAGAAGACAACCACCTGCCACAGGAAGAGGTAGAGGCAGGGGCTTCTTTGTGGGAGAAGGGAGAGGACAACCATTACATGAGTATGAGTTAGAATCTGAAGAAATCAACATGACTCTGGAGGAGGTTCCTGAACACACATCCAAGCATCTAAGGTAGAAGTCCCTATATTTTTTGGTAGCCTTTCCTAATGATTTATTAGAATGAATTAGAGATATTGAGAAAATCTTTCAGCATAAAGGATACACTGATGTTAAGGCTTTTAAAGTTGTTGTCTTGAAATTAAAGGGTTATGCTTCTCTATTATTTAATAACTTGAAACAGCAAAGACTTATAGAAGGGAAGGAACCACTTAGGTCTTGGACTAAGCTTAAGAAAAAGTTGTTGGGTAAATTTGTCACAAAAGATTACACTTAGGATCTCTTTATTAAACTGTCCAAACTTAGGCAAGATAAGAGACCCATTGAGGCCTACCTGAGGGAGTTTGAGCAGTTGACCTTGCAATGTCATATTAATGAAAAACCTGAGCAAAGGATTGCTTGGTTTCTAGAGGGTCTTGACAAAAATATTGCTATAAAGGTTAGGATGCAACCACCGTGGTCCTATGATGATGCGGTAAACCTAGCTCTCAGGGTAGAGAAAATGGGGAAGGCTAGGCCTGCAGTGTCTAAGACCACCACTAGACCTGCATTCAGACCATTTACTGTTGTCAGGATTGGGAGTACACATAAGCCAGCTACATCACCTGCACTGGATAAAGGAAAAACCCCCTAAACCAGAAAACCAACCCACCTGTGACTTACGGAAAGATCAAATGCTTTCAGTGTCAAGGGTTTGGCCACTTTAGAAAGAATTGTCCTTCTAAGAGGGCACTGACAGCAATGGAAATAGAAGAATAGGAAAGAGAAGGATTGGTTGAGTATGAGGAGGAAGAGAACCTAGTGCTAGAGAAAATGGAAGCTGGGGAGGAGTCAAGCCAAGATCAGGTTGTAGCTCATCCTGACATAGGGCACATCTTGGTCTTATGGAGAGTCATGCATTCACACCAGGCACCATTAGAGGCTGACCAGAGGTCCTTGATCTTCAGGAGTAGACGCTGTTGGGAAATGTGTCCTCAACAATAGTGCGATCACATGATTTAAATATCATTATTAAATCTCATGCTAAGAATACGGAAGGGATGATACATTACATATATAGTCAACTGGTCCACACATATTGGTAATGATTGGCTGGCTAGAGTTTGACATTACTGTCGTGCGACGGTGGTGATCAGTTGATCCCTTGAGGTCACACCTAAAGGATGATTCCCTTAATTGAAAAGGTTAATTAGTTGTATACCGATACAGATTAATTAATTCCTTAAAATTGAACAATTCGATATGTGAGAAAGAGAATATTGATATCTTATTGTAATGGGATTAAATAAGATTTATTTTAGTAATAAAATGCTTTGTTGCTAAAATTATTTATTGTTTGAGAAACAATAAAGATAAGAATGAATGGTTAATTATAATTACAAGAAGTTGTGAATTATAACTATATGACCCATTTTATTTATGTGATCAAGTATCACTAGTTAATTTGTTGAATGTAATTTAATTAATTTATAAAATGATATTTATGTGATAAATATGCATTTAATTGATTAGTAACATGTATCATACTACATGTGACATATTGTGTGACAAATGACAAATTGACAAAAATAAAATGGTAGTCCATTTTATACATAATGGACCGAAATTAAGAGGGTCTAGAGGATGGTGGGTGATTTATTTTAATGAGCTAAAATAACATCATTATGACTCTACTTGCCTAGCCTTACATGCCTAAGGTTTAGATAAGGTAAAAAGTATAAAGGGAAGGACAATATATTGGTCCATTACCTCCCCCAAAACCGTGCCCCCCCCCCCTCTAACATTAGAGTAGTTTTTACTCTACTAATTCTTTAATGAATATCCATTCAAATTACATGCAAAATGTTCATGTATAATTTCCTCTCTTCTCTCTCTTCCATCTTCATCAAAAAGGATGATATTTTAATCTAAATTGTTCATATGAATTACTAAGATTACTAGAAGTAGTATATGAGTATTAGTAATAGATTTTAAGGTAAACTACATTACAAACATCTAGTACATGTTTATTTGTGGGTTTAAGGGATTGTCTTGGGTGCAACTAATTGGAGGGCTTCTAATTTGAAGTCAAGAATGTTCATCCATTAATGGAAAGCTCAAGAACTAACAAGAAGGAGATCTTGTTAGTGCCCAATATGACCGAAATCATTATGGTGAGAAAATGTTTTCTTATCTTCTTTTATTAATGTTTGCATGCATAAAATCCATATTTAATTTTATGACAAATTAATTTTAACATACATGAGTATGTTAGTATGTATATAGATCTACATTTCCTTCAATCGGTATCAAGAGCCACGGTTGTTTGCATGCAAATCGGTTAAAAGTTTTTCCGAGTTATAAGAATAACATATAAAACTTGTAAAATTTGTGTTATTATGAGATATCATGAAATTAATCCTTGCATGTTAATATTTCTGGTCCTAAAATATTTTAGGATATTTTGGTTAATTTTACGGATTTTATTGTTCATAATTTACAATAATGGCATTTAAATGTGATTTTATGAGTAAAAATGTCATTTTTGGTCTAAAATTAGCTATACTTCGAATTTTTCTTTGATTTTTGGATATGTTGTCACATATATTATTTTGAGATAACCTGTAAATTTTCATAATTTTTGGACTTGTTATGCTCGAAAAATAAATTTTTCATTATTAAATTCGGATTTAGGTGAAAATTAGGTTAATATGAGTTAAATTTCGAATCTGGTCATAGAAAATTAATATGTTGTCACATGCAATTTTACAAGATGTGTGTAAAATAATTGGCTATAAAGAAGTCTTTTTGCATGATTTATGGATTTTTGAAGAAAAATAGCATAAATAGTGACATTATTAGTGGAAAATTAATAAAACATAATCTATGACTTAGGAAAAACGTCTAATGTTGCATTTTATTATCTTTTTCAGATCTAAAATTGAAAAGTTAATGAAAATATTTTTTCCGTGTTTTTATGATTATTTTATTAAAAAACCGATAAACCGCAACATTGTTTTTCCGGAAAAATTTCGAAATTTTTAACCTAAGATTTTGAACATTATGAGTGTCATGGTATTTTTCCAGAATGTTCATGAATTTAAATTTCAAATTTCAAATTTATTTGAAATTTTGTGATTTATTTGAAGTTTAATAGCTTATTTTTGTAATTTTTGGTCCATTTATGAACAATTTTGTAAATATGGGTTAATTATGGTCAAATTATTAGTTAAGACTAAATTTTGAGTCCTAAGAGGTTAGGGTAATTAACTTATGCATAAATATGAGTTTATGTATTTTTGTGATTGTAAAATGTTGAAATCACGCAAATCCGTAAAAACCGAGTAATATACGATATTGGCTATTTAAAGGCGATTTAGCATAAAATTGAGCATGTTCATACATATTATAATGCTTCATTTTCTTTATGATTGTCATAATTTTAATTTATGTAATTTTGAATTATGTAATTTTACTTAATATGGCCTTAGATTTTAATTGGTATTTCCCGAAATGTATGGGAATATCGATTCGGTTGTAAGTTTATTGTGATCTCGTATCACCATTTTGTAATTTAATAGATTTATTTTTTATTTTAGTTACAAATGTATAATAGGAAATTATGTAATTTATTATGTAATTTTATTCATTCCGGAGTTCCCAAAGACGGATTTCTTCAAGAATGACGATACATTAAAGACGGTGTTACCTCGAGATGCGTGCCATAACCGAAGTTCAAGGGACCAATGGAGTTGGTTTCCGAATATGTAATAATTAAATAGTTTTTCTATTTTAGGAAAGGCCATACTAGGATTTATTTATCTTTATGCTTGCATTTTATTTTATGTCACATGCATCGCTAAATCGCCATAACTAAAACATGCATTATCATTTTATCGAGTTTATTGACCGTGTCAATTATAATTATCGTAGTTCACCGCTTTAGTTCACTTAAAACGTGATAGATAATAAATTGACATGACCTCTCGCTAAAATAAACAATTGAGACTTAGCCTTACCAAATAGTAGAAACCATGAAAACCTATTTCGCGAGGGAGTGCGCTCGGCCCCACCGGGGTACAAACCTTGTTACGTAGGGGAAGTGGGTGATAAATGTCTATCCACCGAATTCATGTTGATAAAGGATGTATCGGCCACACCGTGCCCAAGTTAATGTGGGTTTGGATCATGGACACATTTATTCGAAATTTGGATTGAACTCAACAAAAGTGTTTGATAAGGGATGTATCGGCCCCACCGTGCCCTTGTCGGATGTGTTTTGGGCTAAAGATAAATGTTAATGTAATATTATCGACCAAGAGTTCTAAAAGTAGAATCGATTAAACGTTAATCCACCGAGTTATATTGATAAAGGATGTATCGGCCCCACCGTGCCTAAGTCAATATGAATTTGGGTCTTGGAATCATTTATCATAGTTGGGTAGAGGTCACTATGTAAATGCTTTACTTGTTATTTACATGTATTATTATAACGATAAATGTTAAGTTTTCCACTATTCCGTTATTATTGTTCTATTTCTTTACCACAATTCATATACGATATCATTTCGATTTTTGATTCAAATCTCCTTAAAACATCGTAACTAAAGACAAATATGAATTTGCTTCTAAAACCTCAAATGAACCATTGATAAGGATCTCTTGTAAAGAGTATAGATTAAAGTTATTCATTATCAAACAGGTTTTTGATTCTAGACTAACACATCTACTTACAATGGATTGTTTTTCCATGTACTTAAATGAATTAAGTACCTTGAAGCGATAAATTGTTTTGGTAATTAGTTTTGTCAAGAATTCGTAATTGACCAAAATAACGCAACCACTTCAATGAAAGTTTTAAGACTAAAACGAACAAATGAAGAGTAATCTTCACGAATTCAATTTTGCTTCTGAAAGCAAAGACTCATTGAAATGAGTGGGAGCATTCTCTTAAACCGTTAAGATGAGGACGAGGTTCAAGAAGTAAAGATAATAATGGAATTGATACAAGGTAATGTTAAAAGTAAAGTCATTGAGGAATGACGATACTAAACCTATCAATCCCGACCAATAAAATTTCCATTGTCTTAAATGTTGGAAAGGAAACTGCCCCAAATTATTGAAAAATCAACAAGTTAGTTGTGGGACATCTAATGGGACCTTCTTCTTTAAATGTTTATTTGATTAAACATAAATTTTGCTAGTACCACTTCGTCAATATTAGAAACCAGTGGAGGTTTTCATCATTGTACTTGATACATAGGATGATTAGAATATGACGACTAGCAACAATAATGTCGAGAGATAAAGTAATTGTGTACTCAATCTAGTTTTTGGATTTAAAGTTGTACTTAATTATGACTATTAAGTGCATAAACTCTAAATAAGAATATAAACTTGTTAAGATACAAAAGAGGTTTTCACTTTTGTGACCCTATACACCATGATCTGATGTATGGCTAGCCCATTATCAAGGTGATTATATTCTAAACCAAACTAGAATAATATATCATGAAGATGATGCAAGACTCAAATTGGTAACCCAAGATTAAACCTTAAATTTTGGAATGATGAACGCAAAGAGTTATCGAGTACTCTTGAAACCATTAGATTGATAATGGTATATGCGTATCTTGTATTCAAAGCAAGATGTCTCGTGCCTTTTGGTTGAAAAGGGGATCGAGGTTGTAAATCATCGATCCAAAATAGGTTGATCATTTTCTTTTACCAACGATTTAAGTTGACGCTAGTGTGTTCACTTAATAAGGTAAATAGAGAAATCTTGGAAGAAGTTCAAGAGTTCAAGGAATTACGATTTAGTCGTGATGGGATTATCAAAGTGAAGACTTTGATACAAGCCAAATGAATTGTGATATATTATCACAAATTAATCTCTCTTAACACGCATTATGGGATAATGTATGATTGGATAAGAATTCAAACGCTATTCGATAAGGTTTGGACTTCGATCAAGTCATTTTGAGTTACTTGATCCTTTTGGGGATTTTTGTCTAAATTATTTTTCCACTAAATCGAATCATATGAGATATGAAATGGTAAGGGTACCATGTTTGTAAGTTTTCACAAGAAACAAATGCTCATTTTTCCCTCCTCAATTATCACGAGTACAACGGGTTTGCGGCTCGTGAAGCTGTCTTTCTAAAATACAAGTTTATTTTTAGAAGACAGAGTGGGAGAAATTATTCAAGAGCCACAAAGAATGCCACAAAAAAAAAAAATGTTATGTCGCAAGAAACTGGTCTTTCTTGGCTACATGAGACGTTTTGTGTAAGACGTTGTTTCTTCAAAACCTAGGAGGTTAAATTCGTCACTTGTTAAAAATGATGAATTCATGCTACTTTTAAGAAAGTAAAGAGCTTATAACTTACAAAAGAAATTGTTTGATTCAAGTTGATTACTTCTGGAAAGTAATCGACAAAGGACTTACATAAGAGTGTTTAAGTCACAACTCAATACAAGGCTTAGAGCCATGAAAATCCGAAATAAAAGGCTTGATTAGTGACAAAGGGTTTTACACTAATAAAGAGATATTTCATAGCAAGATTAGTTGCAAAGGGTTTTGCACTAATTGAAATGCTTAAGTCTATTTGGATCTTCTTAGGGATTGTGTTTCATTATAAGGTTATGAAATACACAGCAAGTGAAATCTAAAACCCACTTCTTCATTTAGAAGGAATGTATTCAATACATGTCATAAGTTTTATAGATTCTTGCAATCCTAAGATAATGTGAAACTTAAGAGAGGATCTTAACTAGGACATCAATGAGTTGGAGTCAACATTTTGATCATGTGATAAAACCTTTCTCGATAAGTTGAGAAGTTGTGTTTATACATGGAGTTTAGTGGGAGTTACGGAAGTTTTAATTAGTCTTATATGTGGATGACATACTGATCATTGCGAATGATATAAGACTTTTGGAGTATTATAATACATCTTTATTATCCGGATTTATGAAGATAAATCCACATGATATTAGAGTCAATAAGAAGTCTTATGTTGATAAGATTCATGACTAGTTCAATTAATTTGAACATATTTGATTGATCCCATTTGCTTCCGCTGCCGGATCAATTAAATGTGTAATGATGTATAACACTTCATATACTTTGAGTATGATGAATTGTTTTCAAAATCGAATTTAAGTAATCTTTGCCAAGTAAGCCATAAAGATTACCCTTAAGTGCTTGCAGAAGCATTAAGGAAGTAAAGCAAAGTGTTTATGATGCAATATTGTGAATGGGTGTTACACAAGTGACAATTGACAATTGAGGTTGCGCATGGTTTCCGACAAAACCATAATCAAAACACATTAGGATGGTTAAGACACCATTGTGGCAATGTTAATTAAGAAGTAGATTTTCTAGAATCGTTCTAGGCAATAAAGAACAATAAGAGTTATTATAACGGAAATTGAGTACACTTGCAATCATGAGATGTGCAAGAGGATGAGTCCCACACACTGTGAAAACAGTGGGAGCTATTCTTAGGCTAGAGGACCTATGTCTTGATTGGATCTCGACACGTACTCAGAAAGTTTTGTGATGCAAATGTATACATTACAAAGGAAAACGAGTATGTAGTAGGGTTTAGTAAGGTACAAGAAATTGATAAAACCTACTAACCAAAGCCTTCTCGAAGGCTAAACATGATGAGTCATGTCATTTCAATTGAATTGAAATGAACAACTACATACAAGATCAAATTAGATTATAGAACATGAAATAGTAATCAGGCATTGACTATTCATATGTGATAATCGCATTTGTCGTTCGAGTTTTACTTTAAAACTCTTTTATTATACTTTGTTACATCCAAACGGGTTGTAAAGACAACATTGAACCCCGTTAAAGTGAACACGGATTAGCATTGTATTCGCCCATAGTCACTTGTATGAGGTGACGTCTCGAAGTGACTAGAGTGTGATGCGATTGATGGCAAGTTCAAGTGCCATAGAGTCATGTAAGATGACTAGTCGATCACATAGGCAGACTGTTAGGAACACTTTGTCGGGCAGTGACCGCTTATAGAGTTCTGGCAAATTTATATAGCCTGGTCGTGGCGAGAGCTACTATAGTATTCTAATGAGTCGATTCTTTTGATTAAAGACTGTTCGCCTAAGATGGCACAGTTTCAGATTAACTTTGATTTGTGTTACTACGACCTTCGTAAATGGGGTCAAATGGGCATATTTTGGGTTATGATGGCTGTGGCTAGTCGAAGAGAATAAGTGCGATAGGAATTGTCCACCCCCTTGTCAGGGTTATAAAAATATCTCAGGGCCACTCGAGGAGTAATGAACTGGAAATGCGTGGCCACGCTCGGAAGGTATCCATGGTGGATAAATTCCGGTCAATCGATTATTCTCCGGATCGAGGAAACCACTCTCGATATGATCACTTGCAAGTACGACCGAAAGACACCTTGCATTGAGTGGGAGATAGTAATAGGACAAGAGAATTGGTGACGCACACTTGTCGAGGACAAGTGGGAGATTGTTGGGAAATGTGTCCTCAACAATAGTGCGATCACATGATTTAAATATCATTATTAAATCTCATGCCAAGAATACGGAAGGGATGATACATTACATATATAGTCAACTGGTCCACACATATCGGTAATGATTGGCTGGCTAGAGTTTGACATTACTGTCGTGCGACGGTGGTGATCAGTTGATCCCTTGAGGTCACACCTAAAGGACGATTCCCTTAATTGAAAAGGTTAATTAGTTGTATACCGTCTGATTAATTAATTCCTTAAAATTGAACAATTCGATTTGTGAGAAAGAGAATATTGATATCTTATTGTAATGGGATTAAATAAGATTTATTTTAGTAATAAAATGCTTTGTTGCTAAAATTATTTATTGTTTGAGAAACAATAAAGATAAGAATGAATGGTTAATTATAATTACAAGAAGTTGTGAATTATAACTATATGACCCATTTTATTTATGTGATCAAGTATCACTAGTCAATTTGTTGAATGTAATTTAATTAATTTATAAAATGATATTTATGTGATAAATATGCATTTAATTGATTAGTAACATGTATCATACTACATGTGACATATTGTGTGACAAATGACAAATTGACAAAAATAAAATGGTAGTCCATTTTATACATAATGGACCGACATTAAGAGGGTCTAGAGGATGGTGGGTGATTTATTTTAATGAGCTAAAATAACATCATTATGACTCTACTTGCCTAGCCTTACATGCCTAAGGTTTAGATAAGGTAAAAAGTATAAAGGGAAGGACAATATATTGGTCCATTACCTCCCCCAAAACCGTGCCCCCCCTCTAACATTAGAGTAGTTTTTACTCTACTAATTCTTTAATGAATATCCATTCAAATTACATGCAAAATGTTCATGTATAATTTCCTCTCTTCTCTCTCTTCCATCTTCATCAAAAAGGATGAGATTTTAATCTAAATTGTTCATATGAATTACTAAGATTACTAGAAGTAGTATATGAGTATTAGTAATAGATTTTAAGGTAAACTACATTACAAACATCTAGTACATGTTTATTTGTGGGTTTAAGGGATTGTCTTGGGTGCAACTAATTGGAGGGCTTCTAATTTGAAGTCAAGAATGTTCATCCATTAATGGAAAGCTCAAGAACTAACAAGAAGGAGATCGTGTTAGTGCCCAATATGACCGAAATCATTATGGTGAGAAAATGTTTTCTTATCTTCTTTTATTAATGTTTGCATGCATAAAATCCATATTTAATTTTATGACAAATTAATTTTAACATACATGAGTATGTTAGTATGTATATAGATCTACATTTTCTTCAGACGCATAGTTCAGGGAAGGGTCTGTAACTTGGTCATTGATAGAGGGAGTTGTACCAATGTAGCTTCCATCGCCATGGTCCACAAACTGAATCTGGTGACTGAGGATCACCCAAACCCTTACAAGCTCAGATGGTTAAACAACGGAGCAGAGCTTAAGGTTGATAAGCAATGTCTGGTTCCTTTCTCTATTGTAAAAGTGTATAAGGATGAGTTGATGTGTGATGTTGTACCCATGGATGCTTGCCACCTGCTGTTAGGGAGGCCATAGTAATTTGATAGGAATACAACACCTTACGGCAAGGAGAATGTTTACATTTCCAACATGAAGGTAAGAAGGTCTCCTTGACCCTCTTACCACCAAATCAAAGAAACTATGGAAGTCCAAACATGACAGAAGAAATCAGTGGTGTACTGTTCTTATCTAAGTCTGCCATGATGATGGATCTGAAATAGGAGCAGCTTGTATTGATACTGCTATCCAAGGAAGTGACTGAAAAGAAGGGTTTAGAGTTCCCTGCAGAGATTGAACCATTAATCCAGGAGTTCAAAGATGTGTTTCCAAAAGAATTACCTAGTGGCCTGCCACCCTTGAGGGGAATTAAGGACCATATTAATCTTATACCAGGCTCTGTGCTGTCTAATAGGCCTGCTTACAAGAGTGATCCGGCAGCCACCAAGGATATACAACAACAAATTGAGGAACTCATGAGCAAGGGCTTTGTCAGGGAATCTCTAAGTTCTTGTGCAGTCCCTGTACTACTTGTCCCTAAGAAAGATGGAACATGGAGGATGTATACTGACAATAATGCCACTAACAACATCACTATCAAGTATAGGTTCCCAATTTAAAGGCTAGATGATGTACTTGATGAATTGAGTGGTGTTAGAATTTTCCCTAAGATTGATCTCAGGCAAGGGTATCATCAGGTGATAATCAGGGAAGGAGATGAATGGAAGTGTAACACCCCGATTATCCGGCCAAGATAATTGGACCGTTACCATTTTGGTTTCCTGAGGTAGTGTTTCAAAACATTAATCGAAGAACATTTTATTAATGTAAAGGTTTAATGAATTTACATAAACGTAAACAAATGAATAAATAAAATATAACTCGTGAAATTTGTACTCTTCTAGCCAACTAGACTCGTCTCGTGATATCATCAAGCTCATCCCGTCTCCCGCGTACTATCCAAAAATCCTGAACATAACCTGCTCCCCATATGAGCAAAGGATATCATATGGATCGACACAGGCCACCCCAAAAGAGATAGGTGACAATGCACATACACAACAAACGTCAATTTTAACAAATAAATAAAGTGTGAGACGACTCAAGTGTGTGAACATACAACATGACTATGATATGAATAACATGATATCCGACAACTGCCACCACGGTACCGGGACACGTCTAGACATACCGACAACATCACTGGTATTGGGACACACCCAGACATACCGATAACCACAAACAGGTACCGGGACACGCCCAGACGTACCGGGTGCGGAAGCCAAACTGATCCCCTGCCAGACATTTTGTCTCAACCACACGCGTCCCTCCAAAATCAAGTCATTAATGTGCACATCCCTCTTTGAGTGGGAAAGCTCTAAGAGGCGACCCTAGCGGAAGACAGTCTCCCAACCATCTCCCATCTCCTCAACAGCAACCAACAGTCACAACCATCACATTATCCAATATACATGACAAATACGATGATGCAGGATACCACATTATATGTCAATTACCGACTCATCCAATCATCTTAACCGATATCATGTTATAATGCAATATCCGCTAGAACACGACTGACAAGATAACTCAAATGCATATTGAAAGTGAGTAGGATTAACCTACCTTTTAGCAATCCGCATACGCAATCCGCCAAACAAGGTAGGCCCGCCTCGTATATCCGTCTCACAAAACCCACTTCTGAAAATACGATAATAATACAAATACGTATAAATATACTCATCTAATCATACAAATACAAATACGTATAAATATACGAATCCAATACATATACAAATAAGTATGATTATACAAATCTAATTATACCAATACATATAATTATACGAATCTCATACGTATACGACTAGTTAAATACTAATTAATTAACTAAATAAATCCGGCTTATTTAATTACCCAAAACCCGACTCAACCCAACCACCACTCACCACCTACTGCCGCCATCGTGGCCCCCACCACCAGCCACGTTGGGCCACGGCCGACAGCCACCACGGCCAACAGCAATGACGACAACAAACGGCAACAACAATAACAACAACCCGCAACAACCCACACACCACACCCACAACCTCCATAAACAGCCATTGTCACCACCACCGTTGCCCCCCCTGACCACGGTGGACCCTACCACCAACCCACAACCACGGCCCAACAACCACCCGTCACCACACAATAATAACACGACAACAACAATAACTAACACCAACGACCACAACCGCCCTCCCCACGGCCACCACTAGCTACGCCGGCCAACGTCAACCATCTTCACCTTGTCCCCCTACCCCGGCGAGTCTAGCAGCAGCAGTGGTGGTGCAACAACCACCAGCCACGAGCACAACACCTTACTACAAGTCGCAACCCGCGTCCGTACACCCCATCTTCTACCACAGATCCCGATTACCTAACCCACCATCCAAGACCACCACTAGTTCCTTCTCACTACTCTCGACACAACCCACCAAAGGTTCACCCAAAACAGGCACGAAAGGTGGGTCAAAAACTTGTCTAAAGACCTGGTCGTACACACTTGGGAGGTTTAGTTTTCGGTACTTATCGTTAGGAGCACCTAGACCAAACCAAAATTTATAACTCCACAAACAACTCTACTATTAGTAAAGAGGAAAGTAAAGGTCGGATCCCAAGGGACGGGTATTGAAGAGAGATTTTCAATTGCAAGTAGCGGTGTCTAGGGGTGTCAGAATTTGGGGTTGGAATAGAAGATCACTAAACTAAATAGCAATGAAAGTAAACAAGCAAGATGATTAAAAAGGAATGAAAACAATTGATAAAAGGCACTAGGGTGTCATGGGGTCATAGGGGATTCATGGGAATTGATCATACAAACATATTCTCAAATTATAAGCAAGCAATTATTGTTGCGATGGATCGAGTTGGTTTATATCTTACAATCCTAGGATTGTTTGGGTCCCGAAGCCAAATCGATTAGATTGTACAACACCTACAAGTTGACTTAATCTTCCCTACTCAACTATATGCATGGTCTAATGAGACTCGAGTTAGTTTATGTCTTACAAGTCTCATTGAAAAGATAAGTGATGGGTAAAAAATGCAAGGATTCAGAGGCTCGCATTTCATCAAACATAAGATGTGCATAAGTTGAGATCACAACAAGCAAGCAAATAAACTATGAAAACATATTAATTTAAGCATGAATCATCCCCCATGTTGGTTTCTCCTAATTACCCATTAACCCTAGTTAAGGAAACTACTCACTCATTATCATATTGAACATGCTATCAAGGTTGTCAATCATACCAACAAAGTAAAACATGATGAATAAATGAAGATGATTAATAGTAATTAAAAAGGGATTAAGAGAATTATACCTACTAATGATTCCAATAATAAAGCAAAGAATAATAGAAGTACTTGATGATTGATTGGAAGGTTGTCAATCTCCCAATAATAACCCAAATAATCTTCAATTACCCAAAATGAAAGATGAACAAAAGAGAGATTAAGGAAATGAGATTTGTATTAAGACTTGATTAAAAGTTGATTACAAGATTAAAGAGAGATTAGATTGATATAAACTACACTAGAGATTGATAAGAAGAACATGATTATCTAATTAGACTAATGGGGTATTTATAGTGGGGATTAGGTACACAAATTAGGGTTTACTAAGGGCTTAAATGACGATTAAATCCTTGAGGAATCGCTCCTCTAAGAAAAATATGCGTGTCTCCTTTTTGCTAGTCTTTCCGAGGTATGCGCATCCTTCATAGAAAAGAAGAAAACGAAATAACTGTAACACTATCCGAGCGTCCAGGGCACGGGACGAGCGGATTGTTTGGCTTTTGGACGAGCGTCCTTCTGAGTCAGCTTCTTCCTTTCTTCTTTTCTTCCTTCTTCTTCATACAATCCTTAGGATTTTGTAGGAGATGCAAGGATTTTTTCTCATCATTGCCCAACTACTATAATATGTACAAGGGCCTTCTAGTCTTGTCTTCTCTTTGATGCTTGGTCATTGAATTCAATCAATTTAGCTCCATTTTGCCATGAAAATGCAAGGTTTGCACTCCTTTCCTACCAAGGGATCAAAACCTCAAAGAATATGCAAAACAAAGGACTAAAGACAATAAATGACCTAAATATGCACTAAAAAGCATGGGAACAAGGCTAATTCGGGGACTACATATGCTCAAATAATGGTCACATCAAATATCCCCAAACCGAACCTTTTCTCGTCTCGAGTAAAGAGGTGACAAAAACTAGGACCGTTATTTAAACTATCCTAATAGCATAGCCAATATGAGACAATTAGCGGGTCTTACTCCGCCCCTTCCACTCACAACAAGACAACCATGTGGTAGGATGCCTTCTTTCAAGGCAAGGTGGGTCTTGCCAAAATAGCGACACATCCAAGCATAAAAGCACATAAAATCAAGTAATGGATGCATCTAAAAAAGAATAGCCACTTTCCTCATCTAAGTGGCGTAAATTATCTACAAGCGAAGCAATTCAAGGGTACACACTCCTTCATAGATGCAATTTCTTAAAACTACTAAGCCTAGAAGGATACCAATAAATCACCTCCAAATTGTGTCAAGCTAGGGTACCTTTGTCCTCAATCGTTAAATGCTTTTGTCAAGAATGGACTCCCTATGGTGTTAGAAACACTGGAGGATCGCGGAATTCCCCCTCTTGCCTAGACAAGAAGAAAGGTCGTCCCCTCTCTACCATGCACAAAAATGGATACGATGGATAAAGGGCTCAATAGATATTTGAGTTTCATTTGGGAGTTTGCTTTTGTTGGTTTTTTTCCCCTAATTTCTTGTGGCAGATAACATTTGAGAACACTTTCTTTTGCCATCTCTTTTGATTTTTGGCATTTAAACACTTGACAACTTTTTAACTTTTTGCATTTTCTTTTGAACATTTTCAAAGTCACCCCATATGTAGTGAGGGTGCCTTATCTTTGAAGCATAGGAGTTTTCATTTTTGTTACTCTTCTTTTCATTTGATGCATTTTGCAAACTTTCTTTCTCTTTTCATTTCATTTCTTGACTCAAATCAATTTCTTTTTATGCCCATTCCCTTTGATGACAAAAATGTATGGTATAACATGGATGACTGATGGTTGCATGGTTTCAAGGGTCACCTTGGAATAAACGGTAGCCAAGGAGTTATCACACCACAAGGTACTCTTGACTAGGCTTTAATCCATGGGTCAAAGGATACTAGCATGACACATCCTAGGGTGTTTTACAAGTATTCTAACAAGCAAAGTCTTAGAAATAAAAAGGATCTACTAGGGCCTATATACACTTGTCAAGCTTCCCAAGTAGACGGTTTCACACAATTTTTCTAACATGCAACTATATGCCATGATGCAACTAACATATATACATCCTAATGCATATGATTCTACCAACTAATATGCCAAATAATCTAAATGCAAGTCCTAGATTCACATTGTTTATACCGCATCAATCAAAATAAAGCCACAAAGTCATTAACATAAAGAGGAAAAAGGAGATTGGAAAGATCATACCATGCGGTCTTCAATATCCTCATGTCTCGGATGTGGCGTAGTCGATCAATGTGAACAAGGATAGACAAACATAATATATACAAACAATAAATACACAAGACTACACTGCAAAGGAAATGAACTTGTTTTTGGATTTTCAACTTTTCAATTTTTTTGATTTTTTCGAAATTTTTGATTTTTTTTTGGAGTTTTGAATAAAAGTTAAGTTATAATTTCCCATCCCCACACTAATATGGGCATTGTCCTCAATGGCCAATATGATAGGAAATTACGCTAGTATGATGCATGATTTCTATACTAAATGCAAGCTATACTAATATACTCTACATGATGCATGGGTTTTTGTTTATGACGGAAAGCGTAATTTAGATTACCACCTGTTGCTTATGCATTTACTTCCACAAACCGAGATAGACATTATTTCTAATGTCTTAAATTTTGGGGTAGTTCATGCACACAAGATGCAATGCATGAAACTATATATTGTCATTTGGGATTTTTCATGTGGGAACAATAAAAAGAGCACCTCAATGGGGCCAAGGTGTTAGTCCTCATGTTGCTAGGACTCTTCAAACTATGATCAAGATAAAATAAAGAAAACAAAGAAAGAAGTAGACAAAACTCAAGAGGGTAGGAGCCTCCAAAGTTTGCTAATCCTCCATCATATCATCATTGTCATCATTTTCCTCCATGGAAGTTGAATCATCTCCACTCTCATCTTCACTTCCTTGATCTTGCTCACTTCCTTCATTATTTTCATTAGCCTCTTCTTCTTCATCTACCTCATCATCAACACCCTCATCATCAACAACCTCATCATCGACATTCTCATCTTCACCCGGTCTTTCACCTCTAGATGTGCTTGGAAAAAAAACTTCCCTATCCGCCCAACTAGGCAAAGGACATGATGGATCAAGTAGTCCTTGCCTAGCTAAATGAAGGAGGGGTCAATATTGGGCCAAGTATGCATCTACTCGATCATTATAAGCTTGTTTATGCATCTCTCTCATGAGGAGAGTCATGTAATCATTGCCCACTTCAACATCTTTGGGTTTGAACTCTTGCTATTTGAATGGGTAGGGTGGTGTGTCAATGGAGGAAGAGGGCTCTTCAATTTCGCCCTTTTGTTGACGGATGATGTACTCGGCGCCCTTGGAGAGTGGAAGAAGGTAGTTTGTTCGGTGGGCACTTAATCGGCATATCTTGCAAGGCAAAGTGAAGGATCTAGCATCATTGGTTAGCCACCCATAGTTGGTGTCAAGAGAATTATGCTTGACCCACTTGTACTTGTTAATCATGGCATCCATGTCAATGAGATGACCCCATTTGATCGCCACATAGGTGTTATCCTTGTTGAAATTTGCGTCAAAGTGCTTGGCCAAGAGAGTAACTAGACCTCCATTTACAATATGAGCGGTGCCTTCCTTACCACAATCAACATTAAGCCATCTTTCCATCAAAAGCCTTAGAGCATTGTAGGGCTTAGTGAATTCCCTTCCTACATTTAAGGCCGACTCAAGTAGAACACAATCGAGCATTGTAAAGTGATTAGTGCCTTTTCTTGCTATTATAGTATTCCCGATAACCTTGTGCCACACTCTAATGCCCGGATGGTGGACTAATAGAGCGCGACAAGCATGAAAGCTCACAAATTTCTTCCCGTAAATTGCCTCCCAAAGAGGAGAGGGGTCATACTTTTCGGGCATCTTGTGATAATATGGTGTATCACTAAGTCCTAATATCTTACCCAAAACATCAAAGGTGATGCGCCTATTCACATTCGCAAGACGAAACTCAATGTATTCTCTAGTCTCTACCTTAGTCACTTTCAATGAACTTAAGAATTCCAAGGTAAGGGAGGGGTATGTCAATTCTCTTATGGTGAACAATTTACCCAAAACCATGGCTTCAAAGAAGGCTTTTGTTTATTCAAGGACACCCAATTTGTTCAAGGCATCTTCACAAATGAATTTGGTGGGCAAAATGGCTTTCTTAACATACTTGGCAAATGTATCCCTATGGGAGTTGGAAATGAAAATTACCTCCGGATAGTTGGATAATTGAGCGATTTCCGGAGTTGTTGTTGTTGCTTCCAAGGGAGGATCTTGTTGTTGTTGAACTTCCAAGTTTGCACTAGAAACCACCATTGCCATTGAAGCTTTCTTTGCTTGAAGGCTTTGTTGCCTTTTCGAAAGCGTCTTTGCCTTGAGTGCCTTTGTTACTCCTTTTGTCCTTGCCATTGTTGATTATACCATTAAAAGATTGAAAATCTTCAATTTCTAATTCCACCCAAATCGATTTAAGATAGAAGGATTTTGCTTTGTATTTCAAAAATCGACTAAAAGGTTGAAGATTTTTGTGCTTGAATTGATTATTGTTGCAAAAGGAGTGATTAATTGTTGTTGTAAAGAAGTTTGAATTTGATTTTGTTGAATTTGGTTGAGGAAATCTTGTTTTTGGTGATGGAGAGGATGAGGGTTTTGGGGTTTTAGGGTTTATGGGTAGTGTTTGAATGAATGAATGAATGAAATGAATATGGGAAGGTGTATTAAAACACCTGAAAAATTCAAAACAGCAGGGGAAGACGAGCGGATTCCCGTCGGGACGCTAGGATTCTGCTTAAATGGGCTTCATGAAAACTCGCCTAAAGACGAGCGTCTTTCAGTGAAGACGAGCGGATTCTGAATGTGGGACGAGCGCCTTTCCTCAAAGACGAGCGGATTCTCTTACAGGAACTTTGCTTAATCTCCACTGGCAAAAAGACGAGCGTCTTTCTACAAAGATGAGCGGCCAGTTTCAGACGAGCGTCTTCTAAGCTTGGACGCTCGGATTCTCTTACAGACCAAAATTTTTCATTTTGCAGCTTATTTGGACGGACAGATTCCTGCACAGATGGTCGGATTCCTATAAGACGAGCGGATTACCCTTAAGCCGCTCGTATTCCTCCTGATCTACCCGGATTCAGGTCCATCCGTGCACTTGCATAACCCGTGTCATTTTCATTCTTCAAATCTCGTGTTCTTCATTGTAGGGGCACTACAAAGTCATGAATAGCCTAGGCAATTGCTATCCCCACACAAAGTTAAAGCACTACACATCAATAGAATTATTAGTCCCTCCCTCACTTCTCTCAAAAAATGATGAATATCTTGATCAAGGCACAAAAATCCATAAATGACAAAAAATGCAATGTAAGAATTAAAATGCAAGTTAGGGAGTTAGAAATATTTACAAATGGTGGTTTGGAGAGGACTCAACCAAACTCTCATCCTTAGTGAGATGTCATGGGGGCATAGCCAAGGTGTTGTTGATGTTGCTCAACACCTTGAAGAAGTAGTCAAAAGGTTGTTCATTATCATGATAAAGATCCTTAATAGATCTTTGCACTTGTTGTCCTTCATGTTGGTCTTGATCGATAGCATTACCAATATAGGGATTAAAAATCCCTTCAAACTCATCGTCCTAAACACCACAAACTTCGTCTACTTGATCATTAAAAATCTCTTGAGTTGATAGAGACAACTCTCCTCCTTTCTTGATTTGGCCAATGAGGACATCCTCTTCACTTGTCATGGGTGAGCTTTTCAAGCTCTCTTTGTTGTTATTCACTTGCTCTTTTGATGGAGCATCATCAACTTTCTTTTTCCATTGAAATTCCGACTTCTTCCTATCATCCTTCCGGCTATAATGATCGACCATAAAACATGGTTCATGCAAATAGGGAGCTCTTATGGTCTTGTCAAGATTTAAATTTATGCTCTCATCTCCCACCTCTAGAGTGATCTCTCCATGCTTCACATCTATCACCGTACCCGCGGTGTGCAAGAAAGGTCTACCTAGAATGATTGGAATATTGGAGTCTTCTTCCATGTCAACAATGAAAAGTCCACCGGGATGAAAAATTTCCCAACTCTTACGGGAACATCTTCCCATATCCCTAATGGTATCTTCGTCAATCTATCGGCCATTTAGAGTGTGATATTGGTACATTTAAGCTCTCCCATCCCTAACCTTTTACTCACCGAATACCGCATAACACTCACACTAGCCGCTAGATCACATAGGGCCTTGTTGATCGTTGTGTCGCCAATGGTACACGGTATTGAGAAGCTTCCCGGATCTTTAACTTTCGGAGGTGAACTCCCTTGAAGGATTGCACCACTCACCTTAGTGAAGGCGATAGTTTCAAGCTTCCGGACCGACTTCTTTTTCATAAGGATGTCCTTCATGTACTTTGCATAGGCCGTCACGTGATTGATTAATTCTGTGAAAGGAATCGAGATTTCCAAATTCTTCACAATTTCCATAAATTTTCCAAGTTGGTCATTAAATTTGGGCTTAGCTTGATGACTTGGAAAAGGAAGTCTAATCACAATGGGTTCCTTCTCCTTGGCCTTGCCTTCATTTCACTTTGAAATTTCTTCTTTTGATGGTTCTCCATCCTTGGAGTTTTGCACAACTTCTTCTTTGTCACTAGATTCCACAACTTCATCCTCAACTTGCTTCTTTGGTGCTTCATATCTCGTGCCACTCCTCAAGTGAATGGCACTAACCGTTTCATATCTTGGGGGATTACTTTTAGGTGGTAAATGCCCGTTTTGCCTTTGTGAGCTTGAAGATGCTAGTTGAGTCAATTGGGTTTCCAACATTTTGGTGTGGGCTAGAATGTTGTTGATGGTGATTTCCTTTGCTTGACTATCCTTTTGCATATGGGTGAAAAACTCTTGTGGATTCTTTTGCATTTGGAGGACCGCTTTTTGAACATCAAAACATTGGTCATTTTGTTGATTGTATGGAGTTTTGTTTTGGTAACCTTGGTTTTGGTTGTAAAAGGGTCTTTGATTTTGGTTTCTCATGGGAGGTAGGGTGTATGTTGGTTGAGGGTTTTGAACATTTTGGCTTTTGTATGAGAGATTTGGGTGGAATTTGGTGTTTTCATTGTAATAATTTGAATAAGGGGTACCACTCTTGTATGCTTGAAAGGAATTCACTTGTTCATTTGTTCCCCTACATTCAGATTGGTCATGTCCCAAAGTTCCACAATTCTCACATATCCCACTTGGGATTGATGAAGATGCCGTCAAGGCATTAACATGTTGCTTTGGTGATTTTGAGGCTTCTTCAAGTCTAGCCATAGCTTTTTCGAATTCCAAATTGATGGTATCAATATGAGCACTAAGTTGAGCACCCAATTGAGTAATACAGTCCACTTCATGCTTTCCTCCTCTAGTAGCCTTGCGAGGTCTACTATATTGTGAATTATGGACCGCCATTTCCTCAATCTTGTTCCAACTTTTATTATCGTCAACTTCGGTGAACATACCATTTGATCCCATGTTGAGAATGTTTCTTGAGTCTTCATAAAGACCATTCCAAAATTGTTGTACCAAGAACCACTCGCTAAGTCCATGATGAGGACATGAGCAACAAATTCCCTTGAACCACTCCCAAGCTTCATACAAAGATTCTTCATCTCTTTGCTTAAAGCCCGTAATTTAAGCTCTTAGCATGTTAGTCTTTTCCGGTGAGTAGAACATTTTGTAGAAAGCTAGAGCCAATTTCTTCCAAGAGTCAATTCCGAGAGTAGCCTTATCAAGGCCTTTCAACCATTGTTTTGCGGTGCCAATTAGAGAAAAAGGAAATAAGACCCATCGAATTTGGTCTTGAGTTACACCGGTTTGAGAAATCACATCACAATAGTCACAAAAAGTCTCCATGTGAGAGTAAGGGTCTTCACTAGGCATCCCCCATTCTTTCGACTAATTGGATAAATGCGGATTTGGCAATGAAATTTCCAGTTAAGTGTTGTGGTGTGGGAGTACCATTGGGTAGGTTCTCCTTGGTTGGTACGGAATGTGATGAAAATTTAGGCATTGTGGGTTTATTTTGTGTTGGATTTTGTGTTGGGTTCTCCTCACCTTCTCTTGCAAAAGAGTTGACGAACTCAATAGTGTTTGGTTGAATATCTACAACTTCACCAATACCTCTCAAAGTTCCTCTAGCAAGTCTTCTAATGTTTGTCAAAGTCCTTTCAATTTCGTGATCAAAGGGTAACAAGTTACCTTGTGATCTTCTAGACATGCAAAACATTAAACAACTCGAAAATAATTAGAACAAACCTTAAGAAGTTGTACTTCCCCAAGGCAAAGAAAGACACAACTAATAACAATCTAAGAAAATCTAAATCAAGTTAACACCGTCCCCGGGAACGGCGCCATTTTTGGTCGTACTCACTTGGGAGGTTTAGTTTTCGGTACTTGTCGTTAGGAGCACCTAGACCAAAACAAAATTTATAAATCCACAAACAACTCTACTATTAGTAAAGAGGCAAGTAAAGGTCGGATCCCAAGGGACGGGTATTGAAGTTAGATTTTCAATTGCAAGTAGCTGTGTCTTGGGGTGTCACAATTTGGGGTTGGAATAGAAGATCACTAAACTAAATAGCAATGAAAGTAAACAAGCAAGATGATTAAAAAGAGATGTAAACAATTGATAAAAGGCACTAGGGTGTCATGGGGTCATAGAGGATTCATGGGAATTGATCATACAAACATATTCTGAAATTATAAGCAATCAATTATTGTTGTGATGGATCGAGTTGGTTTATATCTTACAATCCTAGGAAAGTTTGGGTCCCAGAGCCGAATCGATTAAATTGTGCTAGACCTACAAGTCGACTTAATCTTCCCTACTCAACTATATGCATGGTCTAATGAGACTCGAGTTGATTTATGTCTTACAAGTCTCATTGAAAAGATAAGTGATGGGTAAAAAATGCAAGGATTCATAGGCTCGCATTTCATCAAACATAACATGTGCATAAGTTGAGATCACAACAAGCAAGCAAATAAACTATGAAATCATATTAATTTAAGCATGAATCATCCCCCATGTTGGTTTCCCCAAATTACCCATTAACCCTAGTTAAGAAAACTACTCACTCATTATCATGTTGAACATGCTAGGAAGGTTGTCAATCATACCAACAAAGTAAAACATGATGAATAAATGAAGATGATTAACAATAATTAAAAAGGGATTAAGAGAATTATACCTACTAATGATTCCAATAATAAAGCTAAGAATAATTGAAGTACTTGATGATTGATTGGTAGGTTGTCAATCTCCCAATAATAACCCAAATAATCTTCAATTACCCAAAATGAAAGATGAACAAACCAGAGATTAAGGAAATGTGATTTGTATTAAGGCTTTATTAAAAGTTGATTACAAGATTAAAGAGAGATTAGATTGATATAAACTACACTAGAGATTGATAAGAAGAACATGATTATCTAATTAGACTAATGGGGTATTTATAGTGGGGATTAGGTACACAAATTAGGGTTTACTAAGGGCTTAAATAACGATTAAGTCCTTGAGGAATTGCTCCTCTCACCATAGAACAAGAAGAAAACGAAATAGGTGTACCACAATCCGAGCGTCCAGGGCACGGGACGAGCGGTTTGTCTGGCTTTTGGACGATTGGATTCTTGGGCTGGACGGGCGGATTCCCTGGCTTTTGAACGAGCGTCCTTCTGAGGAAGACGCTCGGATTTCTTGTCTTGGACGGGCGTCCAGGGGGAAATCCGCTCGGATTCTTGAGACAGCTTCTTCCTTTCTTCTTTCCTTCCTTCTTCTTCATACAATCCTTGAGGATTTTGTCGGAGATGCAAGGATCTTTTCTCATCATTGCCCAACTACTATAATATGTACAAGGGCCTTCTAGTCTTGTCTTGTCTTTGATGCTTGGTCATTGAATTCAATCAATTTAGCTCCATTTTGCCATGAAAATGCAAGGTTTTCACTCCTTTCCTACCAAGGGATCAAAACCTCAAAGAATATGCAAAACAAAGGACTAAAGACAATAAATGACCTAAATATGCACTAAAAAGCATGGGAACAAGGCTAATTTGGGGACTAAATATGCTCAAATAATGGTCACATCAAGACCGTTGCACAAAACATATATAACCTTTATATATGCTCGGTCAAAGCCCTAAATGGGCGGTCAACGACGGTTCGTTGGTGGTCAAATACGGGTCAGAGGTGGGTCAAGGTTGGGACAAGTCAACGGTATGAATAAAAAAATATAAAAGCTAGTATAAGACGATTTACCTTACGATGTCAAGACGGAGGGACAAAAGGCAAATCTCCCTTTTCTTCTCTTTTTCTCTCTTCTTTCCCCTCTCTAAGATTTCCCTCAAATTGTGTGGTGGAAATGATGAATTAAATGATAAGGGTTAGGCGGATGAGGATAAGGGAGTGTGTATATATATATATATATATATATATATATATATATATATATATATATATATATATATATATATATATATGGTGGGAGTGTAATACATGTATAATGTATTATTATTATTATTATTATTATAATCATTATTATTCTGTCTCAACATAATTCGTATAAATAAAATATTATTATTATATAATTATTAATTATGGAGTATTACAATCTTTCCCCCTTAAAATAAACTCTGTCCCCGAAGTTTCACCTCACTCTTTCCTTTTCGGCTATTTCCTCAAATCTCATGTGCACTCTTTTCCAAAGTTCGGTGTTCCATTCTCACAACTTCTTCTTAACTCGCACTATTTCACGATATTCCGTACTTCATTTTTCCTAAAATTCCAATTGTTACATTCACCCCCTAAAAAAGTAACTTCGTCCCAAGTTCAACTATCAACCTCAACATACGGTGACATACACTCATTACTAAATTCCACAAATGACCATGTTCCAGGTTCAACACTCTCTCCTACATATTGTATATCCATAAATAAATCAGGTATGGTCCCAATGCCATTGGTATAACCCTACTCTACGAGCCTCCCAAACGTCAAGGTACAAGGTTCATTTTACGGTTCAAAACCCTAATCCCATAACAACACCCAACTCAGTTGGTTCTAAGTCTACGCGTAAGTCTCGGGGTATAACTTGATTATTACTACACACGTATATATCACGTCTAATCTCATACATGCAAAAGTATGAAAATCATTCACGAACATGCAAACTCAATGAAACAACCAAATGATGCAATGTCACTCGTCATGTGACCCAACTATGCTGAACATTCCCATTTTCCGAATACCATGCCACGCATATACCGCGTCAAATCCACCACATGATCACACATGTGTTTTCAACATCTATTCTCATCTATCACCAACACTTCCGCTCATACAGAAGACCATATAAACAAGTACGCAAATGACCACTATGTCACTCACACAATTGTAACCACATCAATTAACATGCATCACACAAGATTATTACATCATTTTGTCATAAATCCACTCATGCCGAATCAACAATTTCTATTTACTTTGCAAAATGTCACACCACGTAGTAAAACGTAAAAAATTCACACATATCACCCAGGTAAGGTCAATCATGGTCATCCAACCCAAGTCAACTAATATAAACTGCGAAATAAGGGTACATGCTAAATATTTGGTCAAATATCCACAAAACAAGGGTCAAAGCAGTCCACTCTGCCGAGTGCAGGAAGCCACTCGGCTGAGTAGGAGACCACTCGGTCGAGTGCATGGTACACTCGCTCGAGTGTCACCTGGGGCAGAATGTTTTCATTCTTAACTTAGTTCAAAACCTCCCATTTCATCACAAATATGAAAGATGAACAAACCAGAGATTAAGGAAATGTGATTTGTATTAAGGCTTTATTAAAAGTTGATTACAAGATTAAAGAGAGATTAGATTGATATAAACTACACTAGAGATTGATAAGAAGAACATGATTATCTAATTAGACTAATGGGGTATTTATAGTGGGGATTAGGTACACAAATTAGGGTTTACTAAGGGCTTAAATAACGATTAAGTCCTTGAGGAATTGCTCCTCTCACCATAGAACAAGAAGAAAACGAAATAGGTGTACCACAATCCGAGCGTCCAGGGCACGGGACGAGCGGTTTGTCTGGCTTTTGGACGATTGGATTCTTGGGCTGGACGGGCGGATTCCCTGGCTTTTGAACGAGCGTCCTTCTGAGGAAGACGCTCGGATTTCTTGTCTTGGACGGGCGTCCAGGGGGAAATCCGCTCGGATTCTGAGACAGCTTCTTCCTTTCTTCTTTCCTTCCTTCTTCTTCATACAATCCTTGAGGATTTTGTCGGAGATGCAAGGATCTTTTCTCATCATTGCCCAACTACTATAATATGTACAAGGGCCTTCTAGTCTTGTCTTGTCTTTGATGCTTGGTCATTGAATTCAATCAATTTAGCTCCATTTTGCCATGAAAATGCAAGGTTTTCACTCCTTTCCTACCAAGGGATCAAAACCTCAAAGAATATGCAAAACAAAGGACTAAAGACAATAAATGACCTAAATATGCACTAAAAAGCATGGGAACAAGGCTAATTTGGGGACTAAATATGCTCAAATAATGGTCACATCAAGACCGTTGCACAAAACATATATAACCTTTATATATGCTCGGTCAAAGCCCTAAATGGGCGGTCAACGACGGTTCGTTGGTGGTCAAATACGGGTCAGAGGTGGGTCAAGGTTGGGACAAGTCAACGGTATGAATAAAAAAATATAAAAGCTAGTATAAGACGATTTACCTTACGATGTCAAGACGGAGGGACAAAAGGCAAATCTCCCTTTTCTTCTCTTTTTCTCTCTTCTTTCCCCTCTCTAAGATTTCCCTCAAATTGTGTGGTGGAAATGATGAATTAAATGATAAGGGTTAGGCGGATGAGGATAAGGGAGTGTGTATATATATATATATATATATATATATATATATATATATATATATATGGTGGGAGTGTAATACATGTATAATGTATTATTATTATTATTATTATTATAATCATTATTATTCTGTCTCAACATAATTCGTATAAATAAAATATTATTATTATATAATTATTAATTATGGAGTATTACAATCTTTCCCCCTTAAAATAAACTCTGTCCCCGAAGTTTCACCTCACTCTTTCCTTTTCGGCTATTTCCTCAAATCTCATGTGCACTCTTTTCCAAAGTTCGGTGTTCCATTCTCACAACTTCTTCTTAACTCGCACTATTTCCTGATATTCCGTACTTCATTTTTCCTAAAATTCCGAATTGTTACATTCACCCCCCCTAAAACAGAACTTCGTCCCGAAGTTCAACTATCAACCTCAACATACGGTGACATACACTCATTACTAAATTCCACAAATGACCATGTTCCAGGTTCAACACTCTCTCCTACATATTGTATATCCATAAATAAATCAGGTATGGTCCCAATGCCATTGGTATAACCCTACTCTACGAGCCTCCCAAACGTCAAGGTACAAGGTTCAGCCCACGGTTCAAAACCCTAATCCCATAACAACACCCAACTCAGTTGGTTCTAAGTCTACGCGTAAGTCTCGGGGTATAACTTGATTATTACTACACACGTATATATCACGTCTAATCTCATACATGCAAAAGTATGAAAATCATTCACGAACATGCAAACTCAATGAAACAACCAAATGATGCAATGTCACTCGTCATGTGACCCAACTATGCTGAACATTCCCATTTTCCGAATACCATGCCACGCATATACCGCGTCAAATCCACCACATGATCACACATGTGTTTTCAACATCTATTCTCATCTATCACCAACACTTCCGCTCATACAGAAGACCATATAAACAAGTACGCAAATGACCACTATGTCACTCACACAATTGTAACCACATCAATTAACATGCATCACACAAGATTATTACATCATTTTGTCATAAATCCACTCATGCCGAATCAACAATTTCTATTTACTTTGCAAAATGTCACACCACGTAGTAAAACGTAAAAAATTCACACATATCACCCAGGTAAGGTCAATCATGGTCATCCAACCCAAGTCAACTAATATAAAGCTGAAATAAGGGTACATGCTAAATATTTGGTCAAATATCCACAAAACAAGGGTCAAAGCAGTCCACTCTGCCGAGTGCAGGAAGCCACTCGGCTGAGTAGGAGACCACTCGGTCGAGTGCATGGTACACTCGCTCGAGTGTCACCTGGGGCAGAATGTTTTCATTCTTAACTTAGTTCAAAACCTCCCATTTCATCACAAATATGCTAATAAATCCCGATGGTGACTCATATACCATTAAACAACTGAATCAAACACATTTAGTGGCCTTATGGCCAGCATTACTATACAATTTAGATAACGCATCCAAGGCATACTACCAACACAAACCTAATATTTCATCACCAACAACTGCATCGTAGTGTGACACTATAGTCACAACGGTAACCACTATGCATTACGCAATCTCATGGACACGGTCTAATCAATCATCACCCTCAAGGAACAATAACAACATCACCACTCACTTAAGCACTACAACACAATCACGATGAACACCGTGGGCATTTTCACAATAACGCTTGGGAGGCAATTTTACAAACAAAATATATTCTACCACTCTCAGGGTCGGAATCCGACACAACCAGTTTCACATATCATTCCTATGTACTTAGGTTAACGGTCACATCATGCCCCACTCTTACTCTCACGGTTACAAGACCAAACTTGGTATTACCAAATCCAAAATTATGTATATCACGATTATTAGAACTCAACTAATCCATGATTTGGTCACCTCACACGGGTTCACTTAAAACTTAAAACTAATTCCTTACTGGATGACGGCTATCACTTGTAGATCCCCAACTCATCTCTCGCTCTAGTACTCTATCCCTCTCTAGTATTCCAGATTCTTAAATCTTATCACCATTTATCCCAAATTTAATCCATCCCTCAAGGTATATTTCACTTTCTCTACAACTTTTACCAGCTCATGTCATCGCTCTCTCTCTCTCTCTCTCTCTCTCTCTCTCTCTCTCTCTCTCTCTCTCTCTCTTACCCTTAGTTCCTCAATTATTCTCTCATCATTCTACCAATCCAAATTCCGCCATATGCCAGCTAAAATACTTGAGCCGTGCTCACAAGGTTAATATCACATGTTCTCAATTGGCTTTCACTACCGAAGAGTCCACACAATCGCTAAATACCTTATTTGTTTTGCCATACTCAAAACATTACATGGGCCAATCACCGCCCGAGTGTTCCCAAGTACTTAAACTTGATGACTAAGTCCAAAATCACTCGTCTTGTCGGAAACATATGCCTAAGTCTAGGGTGAGAAAACACTCTTTCGGGCTCACACACAACTTTATGCCCGAAAATCTGGGGTTAACTCAACGAGTAAGGATGATGAGAATCAAAACAAGCCAGAACGGATATGTAAATGGTAGGAAATCAAATAACATGAAGTTGATAGGAAATCCATGACCGACACCTTAAAAATTGCCCTAATATCACTTTTGAAATATAATGAACTTTGAAAGGCGATGCAATTGGAAAACTCAACTCTAATGCAATTTTACTCAACTTGACTCAAAAGCGAAAGGTTATAATAAAATTTTAATATAAAGGTCATTTGTTTCAAATTTCTTGAAAACTTTAAAAGGGAATAACACGTCATAGGATGGTACGTGTCTCTATGGGCAAAATTCAAAGTATTACTATTCAATTGGTATAAAACATAACTTAGAAAAGTCAAAAATTCGGGTAGTTGTATCATTCACTTTCAAAAGAAAATCTTAAGACGGAAAACTTCTTATATACGATTTCACAAAACATCGTAATCGAAGATTAGAATAATAAAGAATAAATGAAGTACGTCACGAGCGAAAAAAAATCAAAGCTTATTTATATTTTTCACTACATTTTCGGGAGATTTGTCAACCTTTAAGACAAAAAAATTTTGATTCACAGCTTTTTATTACAAAATTCCAAAATAATATTATAGCTTCATAATACTATCAAAACCATATTTGAGTTAAAATCAAAATTGTTCATATTCCACACCTGGTTCAAAATTTTAGGCATAATATGCAACGAAATCCTCATTTCTAAGACAATACACCACACTATTAGGGATAACAGTAGTCTTTATAAGACGATTAAAACAACGTTCACTCATGAAAATGAAAAGTAAGTAAAACTTTTAAATTGAAAATTTCGCATACAGGGTAAAAATCCGACATTAACAACAAGTATTAAGCTTTTCTTGTTCAATATGACCCAACAATAAGCATAAAATTTGGTTATCGACTCAAAAGCACAAGTTTCTAAGCTCATCCATGGTGGGGAAAAAAATTTATCGTAAAAAACTAATTTTTGACCACTCTAATGATGTAGAAAATCAACCATTACTATGAAATTGAACAAGTCATGCAATTATTTGATAAAGCGTGAATAAACATGTGTATATATAAAACCATTTCAAATTTCAAAATGAATAAGATGACTCAACTACATGGTCGAAATTTGAGAAGACGGATAAAGAAAAGTGGATTAGCAAAGTGAAATTCCAAACAACAAATCACAATATGAAAATTTTGAATTATTTTAAGATAAATCATTGCCGAAGTTACGAGGTTCAAAATAGAATTGAAAAGATAAGGTAAAAAGCAAATTTTACACGAATTTCTCAGCTAAACAGGTCCACTCGGTCGAGTGCTTCGGGCACTCGGTCGAGTGCAACTCCACTCAGTCTAGTGACAGGTTACTTGATCGAGTGAAAACCTTCCAGAAGTTTTGCAATTTCTTAAATTTTCCCACTCGGTCAAGTGACAGGTCCACTCGGTCGAGTGAACTATCCACTCAGTCGAGTGACTCATCCACTCAGTCGAGTAACTGGTCAACACGCTCGAGTACTACTCTACTCGGTTGGGTTTGGTCTCACACTCTCTATCTATTTTATATTACTCCCAAAATCATAACTACTCTACCACTAACCATCATCATTCATGCTATAACAATGACACTAGCAAGCTCAAATACGCATACGATATCTACGTGCCAAGACTGAGGACTACCGTCCCTCATATCAACATACACCAATCATATCTACGATATACTACTCACATGAGTCTACTTATCCATCTATCACATGCTATTATACTCTACACAAACGATTCTATCATACGATAACTTATAACTAGTAACAACATACACGTATTCACACCACATTTTACATATTATCATGCATCAAATGGACCAAGATATCATGCAAGGTACTTAACCATGATCAAAAGTACATGTAATCACACAACTTTTCATTTGAGTAAGTAAATCATATAAGATGCTAAACAAAATTCATATATATCACGCATATAATAATGCAACATTTCACGTTCCCTGACTCATAACCACCTATGTAGTGACGAACTGAAATGATAGGCACTAGCTTTGGCATGAGGGCGCCTACCCATCCAAAACCGATCTTCTACTGAACTCATGTCGCGTTCTTTTTAGTTAGACTCTCCTAGCTTTATTTTGGTTCATTGGTTTAGGTTCCAAAATCGTCGCTCTGATACCACTTTGTAACACCCGGATTATTCGGCCAAGATAATTGGAGCGTTACCATCTCGGTTTCCCGAGGTAGTGTTTCAAAACTTCAATCAAAGTACATTTTATTAATGTAAAGGTTTAATGAATTTACATAAACGTAGACAAATGAATAAATAAAATACAACTCGTGACATCTATACTCTTCTACCCAACTAGACTCGTCTCGTGATATCATCATGCTCGTCCCGTCTCCCGCGAACTATCCAAATAACCTGAACATAACTTGCTCCCCATATGACCAAAGGATATCATATGGATCAACACAGGCCACTCCAAAAGAGATAGGTGAGAATGCACAGACACAACAAACTTCAGTTTCAACAAATAAATAAAGTGTGTCACGACTCGAGTGTGTGAACATACAACATGACTATGATATGAATAACATGATATCCGACAACCGCCACCACGGTACTGGGACACGCCCAGACATACCGACAACCTCACTGGTGCCGGGACACGCCCAGACATACCGTCAACCACACTGGTACCGGGACACGACCAGACATACCGATAACCATAAAAAGGTACCGGAACAAGGCTGACGTACCGGGTCCGGAATCAAACCAGATCCCCCGCCAAACATCGTGTCTCAACCACGCGCGTCCCTCAAAACTCAAGTCATTAATGTGCACATCCCTCTTGGAGTGGGAAAGCTCCAAAAGGTGACCCAGGCGGAAGACAGTCTCCCAACCATCTCCCGTCCCCTAACAACAACCAACAGTCACAACCATCACATTATCCAATATATATGACAAGTACGATAAGCCAAGATACCACACAATATGTCAATTACCGACTTATCCAATCATCTTAACCAATATCATGTTATAATGCAATAACCGCTAAAACACGACTCACATGACAACTCAAACGCATATTGAAAATGAGTAGGATTAACCTACCTTTTAGCAATCCGTATAAGCAATCCGCCAAACAAGCTAGGCCCGTCTCGTAAAACCGTCTCACAAAACCTACATCATAAAATACGCTAATAATACAAATAAGTATAAATATACTCATCTAATCATACAAATACGTATACAAATACGTATAAATATACAAATCTAATACGTATACAAATACGTATAATTATACAAATCTAGTTATACCAATACGTATAATTATACAAATTTCGAATGTATACGACAAGCTAAATACGAATTAATTAACTAAATAGACCCGTCTTATTTAATTACCCAAAACCCGACTCAAACCAACCACCACTCACCACCTACTACCGCCACCGTGACCCCCACCACCAGCCACGGTGGGCCACGGCTGGCAGCCGCTACGGCCAACAACAATAACGAGAACAAACAGCAATAATGACAAAAACCCGCAACAACCCACACACCTGTGGGCATGGCCACCTGCACGACCAGCCGATCTGTGGACATGCAGTAGTCTCTTTGAAAGCCATGCTCGGCGGCGTAAAAATGCTTTCGACCAGATCGTTTTAGATCGGTCGGTTTCGTCTCGTCAAGGGTCTCGAAATGATGCAGGAGATGTTCGGAGTCGCCACTAAGCATTTGTGGGATGCTTGGAACCTGTTCGCGTAGGAAATATCGGTATATTTCATCAAGAAAAATTAGGATTACAACGAATTATGATATATGAAATTACTAATCATAAACGAATTGCATAAACAAAAGAATAAAGATTTAGAATTAACCTTTGGTCCTAGCAATTTGGCCTAAGAACAATATCGAAATAGTTATTCTCCTAATCGTTGCACCCAAAATGCTTTGAGAAATGCCTCTCAATTTGCTAGAATGAGATCACTAATTTCAAATTAATTTTTAGGGTTTTTTTTTGTGTGATGAGTGAATTAGGTTAAAGAAAAACAAGTCAGAAAAAAAGATCTCCCTCCTCCCTATTATAACCGAGTAAGGAGAGAAAAGAGGAAGATTTTTTTTTTTTTCTTCCTTTGACCGAATAACCGACCCAAAAATAAGGAGAGAAATCTTCTTATTTTGGTAGTTATCATATTGTATAAAATGCGTATAATTCTCAATTGTCATTTATGTCGTCACGTATTTAATAAGTCTACACACAACAGTTTGCAGTCGTTTTATAAATACCGGCCTGTCAACATTTATTATGACAATTTCGTATAATATATACATTAACTATAAATATAACATATTTATAATTCACTAATTAAATATAACTGGTTACGTTTAATTACGAATTAACATCTTAATTCGTTTATGCTAACATTACATACATTAATTAAATATAACACTTTATATTAAATTTACGAATTTAACAATTAATTCGTCTCAGCTGGTATTATTTAATTGTATTAAATATTCGTCTCATCATCACATTGACTAACTTTTTAGTCAAATTCATGAACTAACCTTTTAGTCATATAAGGCATCAATGTGATTACATTTTCATATAATCACATCTCTCAAATACATCCTTTAGGTGTGACTTTTAGGGACCAGTTGATCACCGCCATCAGTATGATAATAACGTCAAACTTCTAGCAAGCCATCCGTTATTAAGTAAACGTTAATCAACTGATAAAATACTAAGTATACCCTTGTGAACCTATAAGAGATTTATATACGTTATCACACTAACTGTGGAGGACACTAGCTCCAACAAGATCCCATACGTTATTCTCATACATGGAGTCCATCTCGGATTGCATGGCTTCAAGCCATAACTTAGAGTCGGAACAGGTCATGGCACCTTTATAGGTAGCGGGTTCATTACTCTCTAGGAGCAAAACGTCATTCTCCTCGACCATACCAATGTATTTGTCTGGAGGATTAGAGACTCTACCCGACCTCCTAGGTTCCTGAGGAATATTAACTGTATCATCAGTTGAAGGAACAACTTCCTCCATCTGCTCCTCTGTTGTTGGTTCTTGAATCTCCGACAGCTCAAAGGTTCTATTACTTGACTTTTTCTCGAGAAATTCTTTCTCTAAGAACTTTGCACTAGACGCAACAAAAACTCGATGTTCGGTAGGCGAATAGAATTAATGACCAAACATTCCTTTTGGATAACCAATAAAGTATATCTTGACCGATCGCGGGCCGAGCTTATCCTCGTGTCTCCACTTGACATAAGCCTCGCAGCCCCAAACCCGAATAAAGGACAAGTTAGGGACCGTTCCCTTCCACATTTCATATGGAGTCTTGTCGACAGCTTTAGACGGACTTCGGTTAAGTATAAGAGCAGCTGACAAAAGACCAAAACCCCATAACGAATAAGGTACTACCGTGTGGCTCATCATGGATCGAACCATATCAAGTAGTGTTCGATTTCTCCGTTCGAACACACCATTTAATTGAGGTGTTCCAGGTGGAGTTAAATGTAAAACTATTCCACAGTCTTTAAGGTGTTGATCAAACTCATTTGAAAGATATTCGCCACCTCGATCTGAACGGAGTGCTTTAACTTTTCTACCCAGTTGGTTCTCAACCTTATTCTGGTATTCCTTTAATTTTTCAAAAGACACACTTTTATGCTTCATTAAGTAGACATATCCGTATCTACTCAAATCGTCTGTGAAAGTGATAAAATATCTATAGCCATCTCTAACGGTGATTGACATAGGTCCACATACATCAGTATGTATGAGTCCTAATAGGTCACTAGCGCGCATTCCAACACCTTTGAAGGAAATTCGAGTCATTTTGCCGATAAGACATGATTCACACGTGCCAAATGTAGAAAAATCAAAAGTGGGAATAATCCCATTCTCAATGAGTTTCTTTACACGTTTTTCATTTATGTGTCCCATTCGACAATGCCATAGATAAGTTTGATCTTTGTCACCAACCTTTAATTTCTTATTATTCACGTGTAATATATATGTGGTTTGATCTAAGATATAAATTCCATTCATGGAAACTGCTTTGCCATAAAACATTTCATTAAAAGAGAAAATACAGCTATTGTCCTTTATTGAAAATGAAAAACCGTCTTTATCAAGTACGGAAACAGAAATAATATTCTTAGATAAACTGGGTACATTGTAACAGTTATATAAATATAACTCAAAACCACTAGGGAGCTGGATTACATATGTTCCCATTGAGACTACAGCAACTCGTGCTCCATTCCCGACTCGCAGGTCCACATCACCCTTTGCGAGAGGTGTGATGTTTTTTAGGCCCTGCAAATGATTACACAGATGACATACCAATAGGAGTGACGCGGCCTGCTTTTATATCCTCACGGTACACGGGACAGTTCCTCCTCCAATGCCCAGTCTTGTGACAATGGTGACACTCAACGTTACCGTCCTTGCTCTTTGCCTTACTTAGTGTGCCACTAGTCTCACCAGGCCCACTCTTACCGTTTCCTGACTTCTTAAACTTTGGCTTCCCTACAGTTAGGTCGTCGTGAGCCTTGCCCTTACCCTTATTCTTGTTGGAAATCATGAGAACATCTTGCTTCATGCTCCAACTCAATTTCATATCCTTCTCAGTCTCTACGAGAAGTGAGTGTAGCTCATGAGGACTTTTCTTCATGTCATTCATGTAGTAATTTGCCCTAAAGAGGGCAAAACCATCATGAAGTGAATGAAGCATACGGTCAATGACAATGCTCTCACTGATTTTGCAATCAAGTGCCTCCAATTTCTCGACATTCTCAATCATGTTAAGAATGTGTGGGCTAACCGGTTGGCCCTTCTGGAGTTTCGCATCAAAAAAGCGACAGGTATACTCATAAGTAACGATTCTCGGTGCTTTTGAGAACTCATTAGTGAGCGTGGTGAAAATCTTGTTTGCACCTTGGGCAATGAAGCGTCTTTGCAAATTGGTTTCCATTGCAAAAATGAGTACGTTCTTTATCGCACCCGCTTCCATAACGAAGTCACTATAAGCAATTGATTCGTTAGCTCTTGCATCGGGGCCTGGGTTTGGCGGTATTGGCTCAGTTAAGTACTGGAGCTTACCGTTAGCAATGGCAGCATTCCGTAATGATGCCTCCCAGTCCGCAAAGATGGACCCGTCATTCTTCAGTCGTCTGAACTGATTCATGTGGTCCATGAAACCTTTTACCCAGGACTCGCGTCCAAGTGTGGCACTTGGCATAGGGATATCATTATTTCCAGCCATTTGTTGTAAGCAGTATTATCAATATAAAATGAATCTACACTGCGAAAATGAAGAATAAAAATATAATAAGCATACTCATCGTTATGATTTAAGTCTAATGCAATACTATTATAACGCGAAGACTCAAGTATTTATACAATTGACCCTCCTCAAGAATTAAATAAATGATCCCAAGATTCAATTATCTGTAAATTGATAAGTCAACCTTTTGGCTAATTCTACTTTTAGAATTCTTGGTTGATAAATTTCTGTAAATTCTATCTATAGTCCATCGTAATCTCGAGAAACTCTTCGGATTATAATGTTGAGGTAAACTAAGTCAACACAAACTACTTACCCAACGTAGAAGTGGTCATATGGAGAGTAATGTCCTATATGACTACTGACGTAGAAGGGATTCATAGTTGTTTGGCCTATAAAGACTAGTCTCAATTTCAGTTTTAGAGGAAGATCCCATCAACTTTATTTTAATTCATTTTAAGTGAACTAATATCTAGCATGCGAGAATGAATAAACTAAGATGATGGCTTAAAATTGTGTGACATCCTTATGTCCATGATGACAAATATCAAACTATATGAGTCAATTTTCATGCATTTAAGTAGGTGGTTTGGTTTAGGCGGAATATGATGCACTAACTATGAAGCGAAGAAAAGCAATAAGAATGGAAAAACGTAAAACAAAATAAAGTCATAGTGAGGCCTATCTACCAAAATGAACATAAATACAACTTTGGAATCCTTCCTAGGACCCGAGAAGCTTGTCTTGATGTTCCATCTTGGTCCATGTAGCGGGAGTGAGCAATCCAATCTCCGTCTTTATGCTTCTCAAAATTACAATTAATAAATTACAAAATGAACCTATTGACTTTCTAATTTCAAAAATATAATACTAAAGAAAACCAAAGGAGATTCGAGATCTCAAAATTACATAAAAATTATGTTTCCATCATTATGAAAACATAATTAACTAAGGCCAGACTAGGCATTACAAATTACAACCGATTGCAAAAATACGTAAATTTAACCATTCAACAATTCATACATCTAAATAAAAATGCATCAACTATAAATTAATCATTCAAGACATAATTCCTTAATTATGTAGAGTAATTTATCCAAACCACCTATATAAATGATCAAATTATGTGACAATTCCTCAATTACTCACAATAATTCCAATCTTAATACATATTAACTTGTAATATGAATTAATCCAATATTATTTTAAACCTCTTTAAAATAATTAGGTATCTTAAATTTGTGAACTTTTTCACAACAAACAATCATACCTTATTGAAATAATGTATAATTATTATTGGCAAAAAACTAACAAAAACCGAAACTGTTTTTTTTTTTATATATAAAAGCTCACGGCATTTTAAAAAAAAATAAAAAAACCGAATTTTCCTTTTTTTTTCCTCTCGGCATTTTGCCCAAAAAAAAAAACAAAAAACAATTTTTTTTTTCTTTTACTCGGCAATAAGCCCTAAAAACACAAAAAAACGGATTTTTTTTCTCGCTCTCGGCTTTTAGCCTAAATGCCAAAAAAAAATGTATATCTTTCTTTTTTTCCTAGAAAAATAACCTCATATATATATATGAACAATTTGTTTAAAGTTGCTCCTAGAACAAGATTGGCAGAATCATCAACATTTAAATTAATGAATCATGATTCTTAAACAACAATTTAATCTCATGTATGCCAAAACTATATAGCAAAAACAAATGAACATCATATATCAAAACAATTTCCATTTACGTTTTAATTTAATTCTTTTTAAATCAAAACATCTACAAATTTATCATATTATCATCTTAACATATTAAAACAACAATATGAATAAATCAAATGGAAACAAAAACATCAAAAATCAAAAATCATTTCGGCAAAAAAAAAAAAAAATTGCTCTCGGCTAAAAAAATTTCTCACGGCCGAATTTATTTTTTTCTTAAAATTTTTTTTTTTTTAAATGCATTTATGAAAATCATATAAAATAATTTCGTGGCCTATGCTCTGATAACACTTGTAGGAAATATAGGTATATTTCATCAAGAAAAATTCGGATTATAATGAATTATGATATATGAAATTACTAGTCATAAACGAATTGCATAAACAAAAGAATAGAGATTTAGAATTAACCTTTGGTCTTAGCAATTTGGCCTAAGAACAATATCGAAATCGATATTCTCCTAATAGTTGCACCCAAAATGCTTTGAGAAATGCCTCTCAATTTGCTAGAATGAGATCCCTAATTTCTAATTAATTTTTAGGGTTTTTTTTTTGTGTGATGAGTGAATTAGGTTAAAGAAAAACAAGTCAGAAAAAAAGATCTCCCTCCTCCCTATTATAACCGAGTAAGGAGAGAAAAGAGGAAGATTTTTCTTTCTGTTTTTTCCTTCCTTTGACCGAATAACCTACCCAAAAATAAGGAGAGAAATCTTCTTATTTTGGTAGTTATCATATTGTATAAAATGCGTATAATTATCAATTGTGATTTATGTCGTCACGTATTTAATAAGTCTACACACAAAAGTTTGCAGTCGATTTATTAATACCGGTTTGTCAACATTTATTATGACAATTTCGTATAATATATACATTAACTATAAATATAACATATTTATAATTCACTAATTAAATATAACTAGTTACGTTTAATTACGAATTAACATCTTAATTCGTTTAAGCTAACATTATATACATTAATTAAATATCACAGTTTATATTCAATTTACGAATTTAACTATTAATTCGTCTCAGCTGGTAATATTTAATTGTATTAAATAATCGTCCCATCATCACATTGACTAACTTTTTAGTCAAATACATGAACTAACCTTTTAGTCATATAAGGCATCAATGTGATTACATTTTCATATAATCACATCTCTCAAATACATCCTTTAGGTGTGACTTTTAGGGACCAGTTGATCACCGCCATCAGTATGATAATAACGTCAAACTTCTAGCAAGCCAACCGTTATTAAGTAAACGTTAATCAACTGATAAAATACTAAGTACACCCTTGTGAACCTATAAGAAATTTATATACGTTATCACACTAACTGTGGAGGACACTAGCTCCAACAGTTCGAATCCACTTTATACCTAGGTCAACCAAGGCAAAAAAGGGGTGTTTGACATAGGTACTAAAGATGAGGAATCGTCCCTCTTTAGCATCCTATCTCTAGAACGACTCTCGTACGCCCTGGATAATGTCGTCCACTATCCAAAGTTTATAAGTACGAGGTGAAGATACGTATTAGGAAGCCCTTTAATCGAACACCAATCCCGCCCGCGATAGCGGCCTCTACTGATTGATCCACAAGTTTGAACCTAACATGTGAGCTTTCTATGTCGGTTGTTTAATCCAAGTATTAAGTATTTGATGTCAAGTTGGATTTAATGTTGATTTGTATGCAAGATGGAAATTAAACATCCATTTACTGATTTAGGTTTATGGTGCATAACGTGATCCATTTGTCTTAGTAAGGCATATTTCAAATACAATGTAAAAGAGCAGATTTGTCATCTGATACATCCGGTATTCGGGTTGTCCGAAGTCGGGATCATCCTTGACAAGTGCTGGAAGGAAACAAGGTCTGCATCAGGCAGCCTATATAGGCACGAGCCATCAGGCGATGCAAACAGGCATGTCCTGGTTTGAAAGTCTGAAGATGGTTGGCCTCTTTAGGCGCGAGTCAGCAGAAGGTTGAAGGAACGTCTTCTGACCATTAAAAGGTTTGTAAAATGGTTTGAGAAGAGGGTGTTTATACCCGTCTTGGTTTGATAAGGTCGTTTAGACCGCTTTTTTTGTTAATATGAGGAACGGGACTTGAATAATCATCATTGTTTTGACGATATCCGATGTCGGGTTCGGTTTTGGAAGCTTGACATGAATAGTTTTGAAAATGATTATGAAGTTATTGTTTTAAGTTCATTTTTTTGTGATTAGTCAATGTTTATCATCGTATTCGGGTTTAAAACCGACATGGTATGCAGAACCAAGGATGACTTTGTATTTATTACTAATATGTTTGTTTTGAAAATGTAAAGAAATGAAATAAAAGGTTTTAAAATAACTTTTCAAATATAATTAACCAAATATTATCACTGAAACACGGATTTAACCGTCATGGTATTAGGAACCAATGGTGAAAAATATTTTATGGTTAAAAGTTTATCATGAAAATGATGTGAAATATTTGAAATGGAAAAAACCAATTACAAATAAGAAATGAAATAAAAAAGGAAAGATGAGATCAAACACGGCTGGATTAAGGTCTGAGAGGGGGTTTAGGCGTGAGCCCTCCTGCTATACAAGCATCCCCTGTCTTCGGCCAAAATCCGGTTTTGGCTCATTTGACCTATGTTTAAATCATGTTATGCATGTGTTAGCATGTTATAGTCATAAAACAGATGAAAAACATGATAGAAGAGGATTTTTACACCGTCATACTTGCATGCTAGGCTTGAGACGAGAAATCGACGAAAGTGTATCAACTTGTTTGGTTGGAAATCTTGGTTTGAAAACCGTTTTAGCAATGTAAAAGAGTGTTTTAAGTTTAGTGATGGTGTAGTTGGTCGAGATGGTCGGTCAAGTGATTTAATACATGATTACAGTACCAAACAATGTATAAGGCTTGTGTTTTAGATCGGTAGGTCGAAACCACGTGTCGGTTTGTGACTTGAGAAGTCGAGTCTAGAATTTTAAGGGAGAAATGAGGGGGCGGACACTCGAGTAATCTCAAATGGTGGCATTTGAGGGGTATTTATAGAGAAATGGGTGGTTGTGTGCGTTTTGAGCGACGTGGCCGCATAGGCTGCTCGAAGAGGCGCGAGCCATTTCGCGGGGCTTTGAGGTGTATTGTCACTATCAAGCAATTGTAATCATGATTTGTTTTATCCTATGTTTTGGAAGACATGGTTTGTACTTGACCATGAAACATTCCGGGAATACTTAACATGGATGTTTTGAAAAGTTTTGTTTTCTGTGTATGACTCGGTTTTACTCGTTGTTGGAGTCGGGATTTGAATTTTTGCGACCCCATCGTCGTGAATTAAACACTTCAGGAAGTTTTGAAAAGTTTTAAAATGTTTTGTTTTCGAAATCGTTTTAAGTTTTCCGACGTATAGTTATACAAAACTGTCGATTAAACATTGCGATTCCTAAGGGCATTAGCAATAGATGAACCTTTAATAAGTTTGTTCTCATGCCGCATAATCTATTATACAAAATCATTTACCTACAAACCTCATCCCAATAATAAATAAACCTCTTCAAGGTTTATCACATGGCCCACTAAACTATTTCTTCTCTCATATCGTCTCTCCACAAACCTGTATACTATATTGTAACCCCTCTCATCCATGGACCTCAACACCCATGTCGAACAATAGAGGGTTCGTAGAAAAACCTCTAAAATATTTGACAAATCATCTTACAAACCTATTGACAAACCTCTATTGCTAATGCCCTAAGCATGTTGTAGTCCGATAATCATCGGGTGTTTGTTGGAGACTCGACAGATATTGGGTATCTACAAAGCCCCCACTTTGACTAAGGCTTGGTGATACCATTGTTTTAGTATCAAAAATAAATACCTAATACTACCAACAGAAGTCAGAGGTAAATAGGTTCGATCTCCACAGGGAGGCAAATGTATCTATCTGTTAACTACGTCTGTCTAGTAATAATCAGGGGTTTTAAACTTGTTTTTTAAACTACTGAAGGTTTAAGGCAAGAGAAGTAAAGACAAGAGCAATAAGGCGACAAAAAGCAAAGAATGTGATCAGATAAAGAGAGATATGTCAGGATTTCGGTTCACCACGGCAGTTTACTAACTCAGTCATAAACAGTCTAGACGATCTACTGTGAGAAGGGCAAGAGAAAAGTCCTTCCGGTCCGCTATCCACCCTAGGTTAAAACTAACTTAACTTCCGTCCTCATTAGGGTAGTCTACTGTTCATAGCAGGTCTGTTCATTCCAATCTTCCGATCTAGGAGCGAATTTAACCAGATTAAAGTGGTTTAGAATCGTGCACTCAACTAAACATATTGAAGTTATATTGCTCTGGGCACAGTTCTCACAGATAATTGTCTAGCCTATTCATGACTTCATCAATTCCCTACCATGGCTCCCCTAATCCTAACATAGGGAAATTAGCTACTCATACTTTTGATGATAACAACAATAACAGTGAACATGCTAAGGCAAGACATAATAAAGAGATGATACGGATGAAACATAAACAATCAACAAAGGCAATAAGCAAGAGAATAATTAATTGAGAGCAAACAAAGTTGAATTAAATAGAAAGAGTAGAGAATGATTACAAAAGAGTGAATCCGGCAATAAGAAGAGTAGCAGCAGTGATTAAGAGAAGTAAAGTATGCTTAAGAGTATATGAGATATGTCAAAAAGTATGTTTATGACCTAATGACAACTTCCTTTATATAGGGAAGTGATTATTAACATAAAATAAACCTAACACGGATTAGGAAACCCGTGCATAATAGCTAGCCACTCGATCGAGGCCTTTTATTCCCCTCGATCGAGTGTTTCTTCAGAAAATCCTATCGATCGAGCAACTTGGGCTCTCGATCGAACACTCCCAAATTAGCCTACTTCGATCGAGTACAACAAGGACTCGATCGAACACTGCCAGCTGCCAATTCTTTTCGATCGAACAACAAACCTCTCGATCGAGTGTCTTCCACTGAAAAACAACCTTGACTCGTTTGGTTAGCTTCCAAGGACCACCTTCACGCTTCCCGAGGTACGTCATTCTGCTATAAAACTTCCATCTCTTCAAAATGCATGCTAAGATGGACGAAAAAGGTATGATTCCACTACTTTAAGGGTTCATTCCTGCAATTAAGACAAAACAAACCAAAATAGCCAATTCGGGGCATTTTGCAATACAAAGCAATGTAAATGACATGAAAACGCGTGCAATAAGAGGCTAAAAAGACTATATAAATTGCACGTATCAAATCTCTCAAAAACGAACCTTTACTCGTCCTCGAGTAAACTAAATGCAAACTAATGGAACGGATATGAAAACTCAGAGCTAGCTATAACTTGTCCACGTAAACCTTTTAATGTAATCAAAACTAACAGTTACAGCTACAACAGTCAAGCGCAAACGAGTTTTATGATGTCTATAAATAAGCTAACCGGTCGACCTTGCAAGACCTTTAAAATCGGACTCTCACGGGCCACTCTTCTTTCATGAAGCAAAGGGTGAATGTAAATGTGTAAGAGAAGAAGAGGAAAAATAGTCACTCACCTAATCTGCGACCCACATAAAATGCATGAAACAAAAATGATATACGATTCTAATCACCATACACACATTCCAACCAACAATGTCCGTCACATCCGAGGGCTTACAATAGTTATGGAAAAGTAAGGTTACAGGTAACAAATGGCAAAATGATTATGGGATATGTGGAGGTAGGGGTCGGTGTAGGCGTGGGCGTGGGAGTCGGCCCAGCCTGAGTTGGTGTGGACCCCTCTCTAGTCTCAGGTCTCTTCCGCTTATTAGGAGCGGAAATAGTGAGAGGAGCAAGTGTGAGGTGGTAAGAAGGTAGAGGTGGAGGCAACCTACCCGACACAGTGGTCAAAGGTGAAAGACGGGGTATGTCAGAAAACGGTAAGGTAACGAACTCGGCACTACAGATCTTCCAAGTCCGCTAATCCTTAGCTATCCAAAACATCGCCTGCATGGCGTTAACATCTAAGTCCGCTTCCCTGTCTAAGTGTGTCAGGCCACGGGGAAAGTTAGTGAAGAGATCACGGGCGAGGTAGGAGGCTATGCCTCCACAGATAATTGTGCCCATCTACTTCTGCCCCACAAAATTAAAATGTTGAGCTGTCAAATAACCATTGTTAAAAACAAAGGGGCTAGCGCTATCAATGTTTAAATAGCCCCCTAAAATCGATAACTTAACATTGTTAATGTTGTTAGGCTCCTTACGGCCAAAAAGCGTCCCTCCAAGGAGACGGAGAAAGTAACGGGCTGGGGAAAGGTGAACGTGAGCCAGCCTACACTGCTCAAAGGGGGTTTGTGCCAAGGTGGGCCAAAGTAAACGCAGGACCTTCCGAGGGGGGTCCAGATGGCAGTGAGAAGACAAACCTAACCGCCTCCCAGACTCAGCTAAGGTCCAAGAAGTGGTCTGGTTGAACAGTCTAAATGAGACACAAGAGCTCTTCGGTTCAGTTTCATATGCACGAGCCGAGAAGGTGAAACAACTGAAAAACTCAAGAGTCAGCTGCTCGTAGGTCAGTGCATGCATTGAGATCAATCTGGTCAACCCCGTCCCATTTAACAACTCATTTACAGGCTCGTTATCCCCCAGTCTCTCAAGTGTAGTCCGACACAAAAACTTAGTAGAGGTGATGTCACAGCGCATTAAATTTTTAAAACTTTTACGATGAAGCGGGTTCACGAAACGTACCTCAGGAAAATCAGGAAGCTGGTCCAAGGAGTGATCTGCTCGGAACGTGGCAGCAGTGCGTCCTGTAATAGGAGGACCTCGTCCTCGACCCCGCCCTCGTCCAGCAGTGCCCAAAGAAGAAGAAGCCTATCCAGGAGCGCGGCCTGGGACAGGGCAATGCACTAAAGCTGACGAGAAAGAAGCTGTGACAGCAGGAAACGATGCAGTATGGGTCGTCACTGTGGAAAGGACAGTAGCAGCAGTGGTAACAGCGGCAGTAGCAGTGGCAGAAACAGAGCTAGTGACGGTGGCATCAGCAGGGACCACCGTCTCAGAAAGGGATGGGTAACAGTAGAACTAGTAGAGGGCATAGTGTTACTATCCATCCTAGCAATCAAATAAGTCGTTAATCAGTCAATGAAACGATTACAACACGATTTCCCAATTGAACCAAAAATTTTCGAAACCCTAGCCCTAATTAAGGTCGAAAATAAGCGATTACCTAACAAGAAACAAAGGGGAAATACTTGTTTGATTGATGACCCACAGAAATATGCAAAAAAATTGATAAAAAAACGCAAGTACTAGTCCGATTTTTGACCCGACTTTGAACAAACCCTAAATCCCAAATTAAAACGCAACAAGCACGAAATTGAGGAAGAAAAGAGGGGGCTTTTGTCGAAATGAATTCAATAAATATATTGTGGGTGATTGATTTGATAAAGAGGAAGTGAAATGGAGCATTTTGGGGGATTTTAGATGTTTATCGCGCAAATGAAGAACAAGAAGGGTTTAGAATGAAAAATAGAAAGGAGAAAAGTTACTCCCCGCGTGTGTATAGGCAACAGTCGCTCGATCGAGTGATTTGAAACCACTCGATCGAGAATTTCATCCTTCATTCTACTCGATCGAGTAAAATTCCTCTCGATCGAGAACTTCCCTTTTTAGGCAATTCGATCGAGGTCTTCAACCTGCTCGATCGAATATTATTCCTGGGCATTGCTCTCGATCGAGTACAAAAAGTACTCGATCGAGTTATTTTCCTTTGGAACGTATCCCAATGCAGTAATTCTTCCCTAAACTTGCATGAAAACACATAGAAAAGCTTCCCGCAAATACCAAATTCAAAAAGTACGCAGTCTATATTCGGTCTTATGCTAACACTAACTAAGCTATTGTCTAACAGTCTAAAACGCAAATAAAAGTGGCTAACGAAAATTCAAGTTACAAAGTTTTACAATGAGGCATTCCCCGCTCATCTTCCAAAACACTGTAACAGCCCAAAAGAGGGCTTCTGACTGGAGGAGGTCCCTTCAACATCGCGGACCGTCCTCTTGGATTGCCATGAGCTTGAACTTGAACTGATAGAAGAAGAATAGTTCGTGTCCACATACACCTGCACTTTCTTCTTTCCTCTGGCATCCTTGTTGGCATCATCATTTGTAGCATTCCCATCACTTAACTTGATTTGCACTATACCATGACCGACTGAATCTCCAGTGTCCATTATGTTTGTACCTGCAGCAAGGAAAACAACAGAATGGTCCTCCATATTGCTCTTAGTCTGAGGCGGAGGTTTAACTATAGTAGGACAAAATTCATTATCATCAGCTGGAGAATCTATGACTGGGTCTATAGAGGGTAGGGCATTGTAAGGTTGAACTTGCATAGGGGCCATACGAGCTTTGGACTGATAAAATGTCAGCTCCTCATCACCTACCTGGAAACTAAGGGTCTTCCCCCCGACATCAATTACCGCACGAGCAGTAAATAAGAATGGTTGTCCTAAAATAATAGGAGTATAAGAGTCTTCGGGTATGTCTAAGACCACAAAATCAACAGGAATAAAGAATCTCCCGATCTTCACAGGTATGTCCTCTAAGACACCAAGTGGCCCTGATATAGTACGGTCGGCCATCTGAACGGTCATGTTGGTATAATGAAATTTGGTCAAACCCAGTCTCTTAGCGAGAGACAGTGGTAAGCCAATTACGCTAGCTCCTAAATCACATAGCGCATTATCAATTAAGTGGGTTCCCTTATGACATGGAATTGAAAAGCTACCCGGGTTAGAATGTTTGGGTGGTGTCTTATTCTGGACTAAGGCGGACCCTATTTCAGTCAAAGCTACCGTTTCGTGATCATAAATATGCCTCATACGCGTTAAAATTTCTTTCATAAATTTCATTTAAGAGGGTACCTGGGTAAGCAGTTCGGCGAATGGAACGTTGACATGAAGGCTCTTCAGGATATCAACAAATTTCCCGAACTGTTGTTCGGCCTTCTTGTTCTTCAATCGCCTCGGAAAGGGAACCGTGAAAGGAATTTCCAACCCCTTGTTTCTTTCTCCCAACCTCTCAATATGATCTTCATCATTCTTAATCGATCGACCTCTTCTTCCCTTCGATCGAGTACTTTCAGCAGCAATTTCCTTCGATCGAGCACAATCACCCACTCGATCAGTCCTCATTTTCAGCATCAATCGATCGAGTAATGGTTTCACTCGATCGAGCAATTTCCTCAGCAATGTTCTTCGATTGAGGACTTTCCTCTACTCGATCGAAGTCTTGATTATCAGTATCACTCGATCGACTAACAACTTCATTCGACCGAGTAACTTTTCCAGCTTTTTCTCTTGATCAACCACCAGAAATCAGTCAATCGAGGATTTTCCTCGGGTTCAGCGTAGTTTCGTCCAATGATAACTGTCCACGCCCTGCAACAGTAGTTTCCGGGTCTGATATGTTTTCAACAGTTGGCATTTTAGGTCCTTCATAAGAAAGACCGCTCCTCAAATTAATCAGATTCATCGTCTCATGTTGATTCTTATCAGGTTGAGATGGTAAATGACCTGGCTTCCTTGTAGATTGGTTAGTGGCAAGTTGGGCTATCTGGGACTTGAGTGACTTTATCGACGCATCTTTTTGTTGGTCACTCTTCTGCAACTGAATTGTCAATGACTGAATCATTGACTTCAACTCTGCCATCTCACTTACACCACTAGAGGAAGCACCTTGTTGCAGCGGTGGAAAGGATGGAGGCTTCTAAAATCCTTGTTGAGCTTTATGAGGAGGAATGTAAGGTTGTTGCTGCTGCGGTGGAGGGGTAGGATTCAACACATTCTGACTAGTCCATCGTAAATTAGGATGGACTCCACTCTGATTGTTATAATAAGAGCCTCCTTGCCTATATTGTTGAAAGGCAAGAACCTGCTCCTTCTCAGTTAGACAGTCAACAACAGTGTGATTGTCATTACTACCGCATCTCTCACATGAAATGGCTTCATGTCTAGTCAACAAGTGAAACGTCTTTTGATCACCAGCATTTTAAAACTCTAGGTTATCAAAATGGGCATTCATGGCTTCCAGATGAGCCACAACTGCACTATAAATAGAAGAAACTGCCCGAAGACCTCCTCTTGGGTTGCCATCTCCTATATAATTCCCCATCTCTTATAATCAACATTATTCTTTTGAAATTACCCATTTGATGAGGCGTCCAAAATAGCACGGTGGTCGTCACATAACCCATTATAAAACTGGTTGCATAAGAACCACTGATCGAAACCATGATGTGGAAGAGACTGCACCAACTTTTTAAACCGGCACCATATTTCGTACAAGTTTTCATCTGGTGTTTCCGTGAAACTTTTAATTTTTCCTCTCAGCTGATTAGTCCGTAGTGGAGAAAAATACCTTTTATAAAAAGTAAGGGCCAAGCTGTCCTAATCGGTGATACGGGTTGCGGTTCTGTCGAAATCTGTGAGCCATTCACGGGCTCCATCGGTCAAAGAAAAAGGAAATAAGACCTCCTTAATCTTGTCCTGAGTCACTCCCTTAGTAGCGGGAATGGTTGAGCAATATATAGTCTGTGAAAACCTCCATATGCTTTCGCGGATCCTCACCAGCTATGGGGCCGTTGGTGGCTGCTTGGCGCGAGATTCACAGGGCTTCGATTAGGTGGAACCTGTGTCTAATTCGTGCCATGTTGGACCGTTAATGGGATACGACGTCGTCGTTCCACATGGAGTTTGGGGAGCTCGGTGTCACCTTGGAGGACTTTGCCATGATATCGGGCCTTCCATGTGGCGAGACGCCTGTTGAGTTCCCGGAGATGCCGGAGAGGGTGTCTTCCACCATGGTTATGGGTTTGATCGGCATGGTCTTGCCTGCGCCGACTGACATCACTCCTTTCCTGATAGCGAACTCCTATGTGAGGGACCACGTCTGGGGGAAAGTGGCGGGATTTGTTCTGGGTTGTGGTTGTGCTACTTCTTGGGTACCACACACTTTGGTACATCCTCTGCTTGCTGACCTAGACGCCTTGGGTCAGTTTGACTAGGTGACGCCAGCTTTGGCGAGTTTTACCCGTTACCTGCACGCTGCAGTTCGTCCGGAGGTGATGGGGGATGGGAGTTCTCCTGATTTGGTTGGTCCCGACCTCATGTTGGAGGTATGAGCATTTTTGTGTGTTTTTTTTAATTTTGATTTTTGGTTGATTTTTTATTTCTGGCAATTTTTGAGAAAATTGGCTGATTCGTGGTTGCTGTGTTTTATTACAGGCTTGGTTGTATGCTTACTTTATCCTCCTGCGCCCGAGGACGACGGGTGACGTGCCTTCGGCTTACCCTGCTATGAGGGGTTGGACGGTGGCTCGGAAGAAGTCGACCAACTCGACTTACGAGGACTGCAGGCGTCGCGGTGAATACCCTCCGGGTTGGTGATGTAAGTCATTGCTTCTTATATCTTTTGTTTTGTAGAAACGGATAGAGATAGGATGACTAGGTAGCCTAGAAAGCCCCGAGATAGTTGATTAGCATTGACTTGAGTGCAGTTTGTCGGGTTGCCTTGGTAGCACTACACAGGCGTGTCGGCTGCTGTCAGGAAGCGTCTGCGACCTCGCAGTTCCCAGCATTCGTACCTCGAGAAGGCGACCGAGCCGGTTTGGTACCTGGGCGAGTGTTTAGCTCGTCAGTGTATTAGTGAGACCTTTGTGGTGCCAGTCGATCCGCCTTGGGTGTTTTTCCAGGAGTCGACACCCGATGAGGTTGAGGAGCACCTTCACGGCTGTGGAGGTGAGAAGCTGTTGTTACGGGAGAGCGACTACGACACCTTCCGCTTGTCCAGGCTTTCCTAGTACCCGATTGAGGTATGTTTTCTTATGTTCTTCGTTTTCATTGGCTCTTTTGTGTTTTGGCGGAAGGGTTTGTAACCTTTGATGCAGATTCATATTGCATGGTGTTGACGCGCTCATGAGGACCCAGCCCCCAGCTTTTCCGACACAGACCACCTTCCAGGGCCCGGGTAAGGAGGAGCTACAGTTGCGGCTGATGAGGTGACTGACGTTGGCATATAGTGGAGGTTTACAGTTCTGAGGGTGAATTTCTGATTTGAATACTCCTTCTTGTTTGTATTTTAACGTGCATTCTTGTTGTGTTGAAGGACTTTTCTGGTTTTAGGTGTCGACCGCTAGTCATCAGGCTTTGTGGCGGATGGATAACCGGTGGACGACACGTGCTGGTGACCTCGCTGCGAGGGAGTCTCGGCTTGCACAAGTGTTTTTTTGTTGGTTATTTTGTGTGTTTTGCGTTGAATTTCATGTTTAGATCTCAATGACCTGTATTGTGTTTTGCAGGGTACTGGAAATCCGGCGGAACTTGCTCGGTTCCGTGCTGAATTGGACGCAGCGAGGTCGACGATCCAGGCACAGGAGCTGGGAATCATCAGTCGGGACCAGAAGCTGAGGCGTCGTGAGGATGGGTTGCGGAGCCGAGATGTGGAGATTGCCTCTCTTAGGGCTCAGTTGGCTGCGGCGGAGGAGCTTTGCATCACGATGGAGTACGAGACGTTAGAGAGTTCTTCGGAGAGGGGGCCTGAGCAGGAGGTGGTGTCTGCTTTGCCCGCGACGCCTCGTGAGATCGAGACTGTTCAAATGGGAGGCGCTGAATGGTTGCAGTTGTTTGTCCGTGTTTTAGACTTTTGTTTGTACATATTTTCATTTTGCGTGAGGCGGTTTGTATATATGTGTTTTTGGATTGTAGTTTATTTGTTTTGGCTTCTTTTGTGTTATGTTTCGGAGAAGCACGATCCGCTGCTAGTTCCCATTTGCTTTACATTTGTCCCTGCATCGTTAGTGTAGAAAACAAGCAACAGGTAGCACATATGCATAAACGTAAACACGCAAAAGCATTTGATGAAAACAAAAATAACCACGATGACTCGAAGTTAAAATTTGAAAATTGAAAAGAAATTTTGAAAAATCCGTGACACGGCGTTATGTTTGGTTTTTTCAAATGAAATTGTTTTGAAATTTTGAGCAATTAACTCGTGTCTAAATTAAATTGCATTGAATTTTGCCGAAAATTGATCTATAACTCGAAAAACTATTACTCAAACCGTAATGGATGAATTTCAAGAGGTATTTTTGTATTTGATTTGATTTTTGTGAGCTCAAGACTCGGATTTGTAAGAGCTTGAATGTTTGAAGAAAATTGACATCGTGTGATGAATTTTCGAATTTCGTGGGAAAATGCGAAAAAGCGAATTTTCGGAATTTTCGACCAATATGGAAACGATCCGTCGCGCATCGGGGCGAGTAGACCATCCCCCCCTAAAAAAAAGAGAGAAAAATATGTATGTTTAAATCTGCGTCATGGAAACCGTGCCGGATTTAGTGAAAGACGAAAACAAGGAAATGTGAGTGTGAGAAGACAAAAAAATTCCCTGATAGGCCCGAAGAGGCGCGAGTCCTGCGGCGGGGGGATCTAGGTGTCAGGAAGAATCACGACTTGATAGGGACAAATCAAGATGCGGATTCTAAGGACCAATTCCAAAGAGACGCGAGGCCGTTGGGGATGGAAGGGAGCTTCTTCTTTTTTTCGAAAAAAGCGCTGATTGTTTTGGATAAATAGGGACGTTTGTGCTTCATTGTTTCATCATCTGAAACATGAAAAAATCTCTACGAAAACCATCCTTCTTCTTCCACAAAATAATTCATGGATGCTATCGAAAATAGGTTGCAACATTGTGTCGGGATTTGTCACCTTCCGAGAAGTATCAACTCGTTGTAATGGAAGTTGGTCAAATGTTGGTGCTTTGTCAAGTCAAGGTGCAATCCTCGTTCCTTGAAGCATGCTCTCGGTTTTTGATTCGAAACATCATGTTTTCGTTTTCCAGAAAGGTGAAATTTTCCCTCTTGCCAAAGAAGTGGGCGCCATTGGTGGATGGGCGGGTTGCACTCCGGTGCTTCCTCCGACTCGGTTGTGTTACAAAGATATGTTTCGTTCAATGTTGGGCTTGACAACGAGCCAAGTGAACTCTCTCCTTGCTCCCCCATGGTGTGCATATGTTGGCTCTTATCAACATTTTCTCAAACTGGTTGGATGTTAATGTCCTGGAGGTGGCTAGGAGAAGGGCTCTTTCCTTTTGCCTAGTGCATGCATAAACCTCCTTGTCAATGCCTTGAAGAAGGAGGGGTCAATGTGTTATGGTAGTATGACTCTTGTGCATATAGTTGAGCAAATGGAGCACGGTTGGGATCCATCAGGGTTGGTGGTTGGCGAGAATATCCAAGCTTTGGACAAGAATGGCTCTTGTGGAGAAGCTCCTTCATTCGGATCTCCACGGATCCTCCAAGTGTGGTTATTGGAGAGGCTAAGGTATGTAGAGCCTCCGGCCGATTCTTCTTCTTACTCCTTCCGTCACCTTACTATGAGGAAGAAGTTGTACTCGGATAGTTTTGCATCTACCGAGGTCTATTGGTCCTTGAGATTGGTGGAGGAGGGTGGTCCTCATATCCGTTAGGTGGTGCCATGGTGGCACTTGAGGTCCTTCACGACGTTACCCGCTTAGGCCACTAGTTCTTGTTCCTTGATGGTGGTTGGTTTGAAGGTTGTTTACTTCATCTATCCCGAAAGGCTTATGAGGCAAATGGGGCAACAACAAAAGTTGCCCGCTCAAGATACTCTCGTTCAAGAGAGTGTTTTTCGAAACTACGAGCTTATGGAGGTCTTCGAAAGGTTGTGGGCCACTCGGCTGATTTGGGAGGTACCAAACCCTGTTATAACAACATGGGTGACTCCTGCTTATGTTAAGTGGTCAAGAGCTCAAACCTTGGAGGAAAGGTCCAAGTCTCGTATGGATGAAGTTGTCAACTTGAAGAATAGAGAGGTTGGCAAGGCCAACCGTGCCTTCTTTGACGACTTTGCCGATGATGCTAGCCCGGATGTAATGAGTCCACAAAAGAGGTAGTGGGCAGTGTATGGGCTCGACTTGGGCCGAGTTTGGGCTCATGCAAGAGACCAGAGACCGCCGCCGTTGTAGATCCGTTGAGGATCTATTCCAAAGAGGAAGTTCAAGCTAGGCGGCCAACGAGAAGAGCAAGGGGAAGATGTACCCCGAGGGCAAAGGCAAGGGTAGAATGGAAAAATGAAGACCTCCATTACCCGTTTTATTATTATGTTGTATTAGTTTTGTGAGTTTTTATTATGTTGTACTAGCTATGTATTGTGTATTTTGTGCTAGTTTTACTATGTGAGATGTCTTAGTCGACATCCTAGCTTTGACAAGTTGTAGACTTGCTTAGCTTTATTTGTTGTCAAATTTGTAATCCTTCTCATTATTAAATAAGTAAGAGGATTGCTTGTGTTAAAAGAGTTGTGAACGCTTGTTTCTTCAATCCATTTTGTAAAGGCAATTCGGTTCGAATTATCCTAAACATCTCACTTGGGAAATGGGATTTTTGTGGGAAGGGAGAAAGGCTCTTTTTTGTATTTTTGTGAGAAAGGGAATGTTTTTTTCCCTTTTTTTTGAAGTTGATATGGGTGATGTTTTTTTTTTTTTATTTGTGGGGATGGTTGTATCCTTCTTGTGTAAGAAAGGACTGCCTACATATCCACCGGAAAAGGTGAAATCAAATCATGATCGTAGTTCGAAAAATTTTGTAAATTTTATTTGGATGTTGTGGTTGTATCCTTCTTGTGTAAGAAAATACTGCCTAAGTATCCACCTGAAAAGGTGAAATCAAACCATGATCGTAATTCGAAAAGTTTTGTTAATTTTATTTGGGTGTTGTGGTAGTATCCTTCTTGTGTAAGAAAGGACTACCTACGTATTCACCTAAAAAGGTGAAATCAAACCATGCTCGTAGTTCAGGTGTTTGGTTTGAGTGCAAACGGATGTTGCCTTTGACAGGTCAAAGGTCGTTTGAAACGTGGGAAGGTGCCGCAACTTAGACTCGATAAAAGATGCAATTTCAAATCAGAACGCGTTAAGGAACTTAACTTCAAAGGGTTTTTTTGGTAACTAGTTGTGAAACTAAGGTAAGGTTTGTTGTTTATCAGGGTGCAAGGGTATTATTTCTTGAGTTGTTCTAGGTTGGTCAGGTTTTCTCCCCGTCTAGGTCAGTCAGTCTCACTGCGCCCCCCGAAAGTATCTTCTTGACATGGTATGGCCCGTCCCAATTGGTTTTGAATTTCCCCTTCGGATGACGGGTAATGGTGCTCAAACCAACTTGAGGACAAAGTCGCCTTCTTTGATGTTTATGGGTTTGACCTTTTTGTTAAATGCCCGTTGTATACGTCGTTGGTATAGTTGGACGTTGTGCAAGGCGTTGAGTCGCCGTTCGTCTAGAAGCATGAGTTGTTCGAACCTTCGACGAGTCCATTCCACCTCAGGAACATGACTCTCCAGTAGGATGCTTAGATATGGGACTTCGAACTCTAGTGGTTGAACCGCCTCCATACCGTATGCTAGGTAGAAGGGTGGGGCTTATGTTGGTGTTCTAATGGAGGTTCGGTATCCCAGAGTGCGAATGGGAGTTTGTTCGGCCAATCGCGGTAATTATCTTACATCTTTTTGATGATGATGACAAGAATTTTGTTCGCTGCTCTACCGCTCCGTTGGTTTGGGGACGATATGGCGATGATCGATGCCGCTTGATTTTTTATTTGTCCAGCAAGGCTTTTTTTCCGCCCGGAAGTGGGAGCCTTGGTCGCTGATGATCTCATGGGGTACCCCATCTCTGCAAATGATGTTGTCCTTGATGAACTTGGCCACTTGTTTTGCAGTCAAGACTGTATAGGACTGTGCTTCAACCCATTTGGTGAAGTAGTCGATGGCGACGAGGGCAAAGCAGTGCCCCTTGGTGCCTATCGGGTTGACTTTCCCGATGATGTCGATGCCCCAGGTTCAAAAAGGCCAGCGTGATGTCATGGTGTATAAGAGGGATGGTGGTATATGTTGTATGTTGGCGAAGATTTGGCAATTGTGGCAATGTTTGACGTAGTTTCTGCAATCGGTTTCCATGGTGGTCCAGCATTATTTTTTGGGTCAGCATCACTGCACCCATGTGAGGGACGCATTCACCGTCCTCGACCTCTCCCATGACTGTTTTGGCTTTGTGGTGATCAATGCAAAGGAGAAGGATCCCTTGGGGTGTTCTTTTGTAAAGTTGATCTTGGTTTATCACGAATTACGATGCAATTAAACGGATGGCTCTTTGTCTTTTACATCAAAGTTGAGAGGGAATTCGTTTTTGGTTTAGTAGTTGAGGATGGCTTGGTACCAAGGTTCGACATGGCTTTCCTCGTCGTTGTTGATGGCGCATATGTGAGCTGGCTCGCTCCTTGTTTCGACCCATAAGGGCGTCGATGTCATGTCGTCAGGTATGTTGACGAGCGCGACAGCTTTGCCAGGGCATCAGCAAATTAATTTTCCTCTCGTAGTAAGTGGAAGTAGTCGACTTGGTCGAAGAATTCGGCCTCTTGATTGATTTTTGCTCGGTAGGGTGCTAAGCTGTCGCTTCGTATTTATTATGATCCAGACACCTGATTGATGATGAGTGAGTAATTACCATGGACTCTCAACTTCTTGATGCTAAGTGTTATGGCTGCTTGTAGACCGATAAGGCATGCTTCGTATTCGGCGGCATTGTTGGTGACGGCGAAGTCCAGCTTTACTGAGATCAAAACAAGTTCTCCCTCTGGTGATATTAGAAGGATTCCTACCCCGAAGCCTCTCAGGTTTGATGCACAGTCGAAGTATAGGCCACATGCGTCGATGTCGGCACAAAAGATGTCTTCGTCAGGAAGTGACCATGTGTCGATCGTTGGATTCTCGTTGACGGGATTTTCAGCTAGAAAATCGGCGACTGCCCTTCCCTTGATAACCTTTAGGGGTACAAATTTGAGGTCAAATTCAGATAGCATGAGTGTCCATCGAGGCAGCCTTCCGTTTAGTACAGGTTTTTCGAAGATGTATTTGGCCGGGTCCATCTTGGAGTAGATGTGAACCGTGTAGCTGAGCATGTAATGTCACAACTTCTTTGTTGGCCAAACCAGGGCAAGGCATGTCTTTTCCAGTTGGGTGTACCATGTCTCATACTCGATGAAATTTTTGCAGATGTAGTAGATGGCTCGTTCTTCGCCGTCGACTGTTTGCGCTAGCATTTCTCCCATGGCCGTGTCAGTGTCAATCAGGTATAGGGATGAGGGAATTCCTTGTTGAGGTGGCATGAGGACAGGAGGTTTGAATTGGATTCCCTTTCCTGTCGAAGGCCTTTTGATAGTCGTTGTCCCAGTCGGTGTGATCGGAGGTGCGAAGCTTCTTGAAGATTGGTTCACAAATCATAGTGAGTTTGGCTATGAAGCGGCTAATGTATTGGACTTGACCGAGAAATCCCCGAATCTCCTTCTCATTCTTAGGACGAGGCATTTGTTGAAGGCCCTTGATTTTGATAGGATCAATCTCGATGCCTCTTTTGCTGACGACGTGTCCCAGGAGTTTTGCGGAGGTGATCCCGAATGCACAATTCTGAGGACTTAGTCTCATGTTGTATTTCCGAAGGCGAGCGAAGAATTTTCGAAGGGCGCTAATGTGGTCATCCCGCTCTTTTTATTTAACGATCATGTCATCGACATATATCTCAACCTCCTTGCGCATCATGTCATGTAGGAGGGTGGTGGCGGTTCTTTGGTAGGTTGCTCCGGCGTTGATTAGACAGAAGGGCGTGACTGTGTAGCCATATGTACCCCAATGTGTAGTGAATGCAGTCTTGTGCATGTCTTCCTCAGCCATTTTGATCTGGTTGTACCCAGCATACTGCATCTACAAAAGAATAGTCACTTTTCTCCTCTAAGTGACGGAGACCATCTACAATGGAAGCAATTTATGGGTACACACTCCATCATAGATATTGTTTCTCCAAGCTACCAATTCTAAAAAGGATACCAACAAATCACCTCCAAGTTATGTCAAACTAGGGTACCTTTGTCCTCAATCACTAAATGCTTTTGTCAAGAGTAGGCTTCCTATGGTGTTAGAAACACTGTAGAATCGCGGAATTCCCCCTCTTGCCTAGACAAGTGGAAGGGTCGTCCCCTTTCCACTATGCAACAAATAAGATCAATGGATAAAAGGGATTCAAAGTGTATGAGTTTCACATTTGTAGTTTGCTTTTGTTTTGTTTTTCCCCCAATTTCTTGTCGTATTTGACTTTTGAGAACATTTCTTTGCCATTTTTTATGTTTGACATTTTTTATACTTGGCAATTTTTCAATTTTACATTTTTGAACATTTTTCAAAGTAACACCATTTTGTAGCAAGGGTACTTTTATTGAAGCATAAGAGTCTATTTTTGCTCCACTTTTCATTTGATGCAATTAGCAAACATTTGACTTTTCATTTTGGTACTTGAACTCAATTTGGTGATTTTTGTGCCCATTCCCTTTTTGTTGGCAAAATATGATGATAGAAGTTTAAGAACGGTTACATGGTTTCAAAGGTCACCTTGGCATAAACGGTAGCCAAGGAGTTATCACACCACAAGGTACTCTAGCCTAGGCCTTAGTCCATAGGTCAAAAGATACTATTATGACACATCCTAGGGTGTCTTGAGGGTATTCTAGCAAACAAAGTCTCAAGGAGAAAAATTATCTACAAGGGCCTTATATACACTTGTCAAGAATCCCAAATAGGCATTTTCACAAAATTTTCTAACCATGCAACTACATGCCATGACGCAACTAACATATATACAATTCTAATGCATATGCTTCTATCAACTAGTATGCCATGTAGTCTAAATGCAACTGCTAACAACACATAGATACACAAACCGCAACAACAAAATATACCACATATTTCTTGACATGTAAGTCCATCCTCTTCATATGAATAATGAAAATAAATGGAAGGGAAATAGAGATTAGAGCGATCATACCAAGCAGTCGTCACATTCCCTTGACAATGCCTCAAATGTAGTGTTGTATCTATGTGAGAAGAGAACAAAAACACAAGTATATACAATTCTACACTACTTAATTAAAGGACCTGTTTTTGGTTTTTGCAATTTTCAAATTATTATGGATTTTGTTTTTATGAAATTAAAGAACATATTTTTGGGATTTTTCGAAATTTTTCAATTTTTTATATATATTGGAATATAAATTTCCATCCCCCACTTTATTTTGGACATTGTCCTCAATGTACATGTAAAAGTAGGAATGAAAAAGAAATACATGTTTTTGGATTTTTAAAGTTTTATGGAATTTGAAGTACAAATGCAATGATATGATATGAATGAATGCATGTTCTAATTAAATGCAATTCTATATGACATATATAACAAATGAATTCAATTGAAACTACACTAGATGATGCATAATTTCTAGTAAAATATGGTCACTTATGATCAAACCTCCCCAAACCGATTTAAGCACTATTTCTAATGTAGAAAGTAATAGGTTTGGTCATTAGTGACTATGTCTGAATTCTAGTCTATATACAACTAACTACATGAATCATGTGAGATATAATACAATGCAAAATAATCTAATCTTGTGAGATATATTACAATGCAAACTATACATAAGAGATAGGGAAAGAAAGGGTCTTACAATCACGATCTCAATCAAAGCCTCCATCATTAAGGATATCATCATCTTCCCTTTATTCTTCTTCCTCTCCTCCTCTTTGATCATCTTCATTCATGACTTGGTTTGGGAACACAAGGTGAGGTTGTACCCAAGAAGGCCTAGGACCATAAAGATCAATAAACCGTTGTTGCGCCATATGGTAGTATTGAGGATAAAGGGCCAAATAGTTATCTTCTTGCCCGTGGTGGATCCTAAAATCCATGTTGCTCCTCGTATCCATCAAGATATCCATGGCCAATGGCGGGGTTCTGGGAGGAGGAGGAGGAGGAGGAGGAGGAGGTGAGTAGGGTCGGTAGACATGGGGGTATGGAGGTATCTCCGCATAAGAGGGCCGAACACCATGAAGAAACGGTGGAAATCCATGGCTTGGACCTTGGGATGGTTATGGTGCATGGGAAGGAGTAGTAGGTGCTTCCTGTAACAACCCGGATTATAGAACAAAAGAAAAACTTATATAAAGAGAATATCAGAGTACGATACTGATAAAAAGGGGTCAAGGTGGCGGAAACACCAAGCCCAAATCCGGTTCATTACTAACTACAAAACCAAACTAATACATTATTCGAAAGGTTCTTAAAACATAAAGGCAAACTCCTAATTTATTATTCATCTCGCCGCACAGAACTTCCCAGCAAGATATCATCCCAAAACAGCAACAATCTGAACAACCTGAGAAGGGGGTCGACAATCAGTCGGGAGTAACTAGATGCTCTCCCAGTCATGTTTACAACAATTGAATATAACCAACAATCATTAACAATTGAAATGCAAAACTAGTAAACATGTGAGACCATCTATACTCTTGAAAGACCCAACAAAGCTTACCATATCTTATCAACCTTAGACGAATGCAAACCTAGACCATATGCAACCACTAGACCATGAATACTTACAAGACTAGTAGCAACAGACGACCCACAACAACCTAAGGCACAAAGCTAGCATTAAAGCATAGCAAACATGGTGACACACAATCCACAGCAACATAAGGCACAAAGCTAGCAACAAAGCATAGCGAATAGAGCGAACGCCCGTTAGAGCGTATAACCACTGCCTCTAACTGATGGAGCGTATAACCACTGCCTCCACCGGTACTATGTATAGCGTATAACCACTGCCTATATGTCTAAGACCTGGCCAGACTCTCGGTAAACCGAACGACACTCGGGACCCAGAGCGTATAACCACTGCCTCTGGCCACCCCCGAACATAGACCCACAATCCCGCATCGACGGGTGACGTTATTTCGTTCCGATAGTATATAGCTGATACTACCGCCATCTATTCAACTAGCAAACCTCAAATGCACAGTATAACCGACTGTACTAACATGCGTGAACACATCACGACTCAACTTGTAGGATAGTATAACTGACTACCCTACTCATCATATGAACAAGAGTAACCAAAGATATATATGCAAACACAAGGACATAACACGTTGAACACAATACAACATATGAAGCAAGTATAAGCAACCAATGTTATAGTAAATTATAACTTTAACTTTAACTATTCAATGTTATAGTAATCCAAACCATAACATAAACTCTGGATGCGAGGTTATAGTAACCTCGACTATAACTTTAGTACATATAACTTGAAGTTATACATACCTCAACTATAACTTTGACACGAAACCCAAGTTATACTAGTTCCAACCATAACCTTGAGTCATAAATCTCAGGATACGTTAGTTCCGATTATAACCTTGCCTCGTACTTCAATGTTATAGTAGGTCCAGCCATAACTAGAGTAGCTACCCAAAGTTGTATTAACTTAAGCTATAACGCTTGAATCATCATCAATGTTATACTAGCTTTAGCTATAACTTTGGAAAGAACCCTTGGCCGCCTATCATGCCGCAACTAGGGTTTATTCGTAAACCCTAATTACGCTCATGACACCCATAATAAACACATAACCAACATATGATATATAATTAATGCATAAAAACTCCACCTGCTGATGCTACCTGGGTTTGGAAGTCCATATGCAAAGTGAAAGAAAAAATGAAGAATGGCTATGAAGATGGCAGCTGGAATGTGAATCCTAAAGGGTATTCTATCAGGAATGGGTATGATTGGCTCTCCCCTGATCACCCTCAACTTGACTGGCCTGCTATAGTTTGGAATAATTGGAATGTGCCTAAACATTCTATGACTACATGGCTTAGAATGCATGAGGGCATGAATGTGAAGAGCAAACTTGTGAGGTATGGGTCTTTGTCTTTGATGACCTATGCCTGCTTCGTCGGTTACAACTGAAATCGTAGAGCATCTGTTCAATACTGTGTATACACTTTGTCAAAGTACAAGCCTGTTTAGTTCTTTGGTTTGATGGATGTTTCCCTACGATGATCGGGCCCGATTGCCACCAAGCGAGACGGTGCTCAATGGAAAATCAAGGTGGCTATGTTCAATGCTATTACGTATTCAATGCGGTATCAAAGGAATAATGCAAGAATCAATGACTGTGTAGTTCGACCTGAAGTTGTGGCAGAACGAATAGAGGAAGAAGTAAGGAGGAGAATTAAGAGGAAAAGCGGGAACGTAGCTGATGGGATTCGATCCCTGAACATTAGAGTAGCTTCTTGAATTTGCTTGTTATGGGACTCGATCCCTAAACCCCCTTGTAACCGAATTTTTTTGATATTCTTTTGATATAATATATACTCACATTACACCAAAAAAAAAACATGTACCAATCATACAAGACAATCATTAAATCATATTAATTACATCGATTGGCATAAACACAATTAAAAGAAAACACCTAGTTACCTCATTAGCAATTAATGAAAACCTCCATAAAGAAAACGACCAACAAATCCTTGTATCCCACACGTGTCAGCATCCCAAAAATCGACTATAAAGAATACCCGAATCCAAATCCATAAAAGCACCATAAAAGACCTTTCTTCTTCTTTACCCATTAAAAATAAGAGACCTTAAAGGTAGGTCAAAAGGTCCATACAAATAATCCCCATAAAATTATTTGGAGATGAATATGTTGTCAAGATAAGAGCAAGGATTATGAAAATATAATTTGTGTATGAGTTTGGAAGAAAGAAAGATATTCAACAATTGAGTCAAAGGGAGAAAAGAAGAACAAAAGAAAGAAAAGGAGGGAGGCTGCCGCGGCACTTCACGCTTGAGAAAAAGAGAGAGCAGCTTGCCTGCTAGGTTAGGTTTTACGTGAGAAAGAAAAGAATGAGCAACCTGCTTGCTAGCTTTAGGGTTTTATATTTATAAGAGAGGAGAGGCGTGCGGCACTTTCATGCGTGAAACCAAAATGGGTTGACCTAGTTGCTTGCTAGGTTAATTCTATTTATAAGGGATTAACTAATGGGCTTTGGGTCCATTAGCTTATACAATGGATTATCTGATTATAAATCCGATTGGACCATATTAAAACGCAAGGAGAGCTTATTATAGAAAAGTAATTATTAACTTCAAATAGTAAAATCGTGCACGGACATTTTAACCCATTCAAAAGTAGGTCAAAACGAGAAATAATAAAATAGATAACGAAGACGGTAAATATAAATATTCAAAATACATTATTAAATCTCGAAATAATTAATTTAATAAAATACTTTTATAATAAAATATTATTATAAAATACGGGGTGTTACAATCCAACCCCCTAAAAAGAAGTTTCGTCCTCGAAACTTGAAATTCAAAGACAAGATCAAAATAAGGTAAGAATTACAAGTGATCATCAATAAAGGTCATCTCGGAATCCTAACCGCTGCGCACTCTGATCCATATCCAAACTCAAACCAAAGAAAAGATCCTAGATCATCAATGTCGTTATCAACTTCACACACTCTACAACCTCAAAAGCCACATCAAACTCATACCATCGAAGTCCATAACGATCATTAAGTCAACATCTAGTCCTCATATTTCAAACACTCATCCAATTACCATTAACCATCACAACATATATGACCTCTCAAAATTGCGAACTCCTTACTATTACTCCAATCCACATAACCATTAAGAAATACTACAATTCTAGTTTACCATTCACCACAAGATCTGACATTAACCAAAACCCCAGACATATAATCTCTAAACCAAAGTATCTTTCGAATGAGAAAACTCTTTCACTCACGATTTCCATTAGAAACACTCCTACTCTAATATCCTCAAAGCGAGTAGTGCTTACTACCAATCACAACTCTCAAGCATCAAAAAGTTTAATATAAAATCTCGATGATTCTCACCATATCTAACATCCAAAGTCATCAATCTCAAACCTCAAACTCCGACTAAACTGTCAAAATCCCATCCAACCTCAATCTTATGACAAAATCTTTAGTCACACTCGCAAGACCCAATCATTTCCTTTGAACACTCACGATCACGACATTACTACGCGCCCAACAATCATACACCATAGGTTAAGCTAGTACCTATTGTACCACAACACACGTATCCACCGATAACGTAATTCCATCAAAGCGTAATAACAACACCATACAACTCCCATCACCTATGCTCACATAACGACAAGCTTATAACCTCAATTCTAATCTCAGTTTATTATCCATAAACATAATCTCAACATCACAAATCCACCACAAGACCGTACGAATCTATGTCCTTCAAAGATCACCCATACTCCTAAATGAAACATCTTTAACCTCAGACAGAACAAACAAACATCTATGTACCCTCAATGTAAAAACACCCTCAAACTTTCTTAGCTCACTATAACACCTTTAATACTTTTTCTCCAAAACTCTATATGTTGTCCCAATTCACATTCACGTACCACTATGCTACTATGTTCTCAACCTCAAATAACCAAACATCACACTCGAAGCATACAACATCGCTTGGCAACGAATCCAAGATTCCACTACGGGATGATCACAAGTAGCTCTAAAGAGATTTCAAACATTTCCCAGTTACGAAGAAAGAATAAATAACTTGCAAACCAAAACAAAACATTTTTGTGCTATACCACAAGGCAAAAGAACACAAAACTTTAGGATGTATAAGCTCAGAGAGAAATTAATGAAAAAGGATAATTACATAAGTTCAAAGAAGAAGAAACTGGAGTTAAAATAAAGAACAAATAGAGAGTAACGATCGATAAACAGACAAAGATAAAGATAAAAAGAACTTTTAGTCTGAAGGCTCAAATAGAAGAGGTATGGTTAACACGTGCAAGGATGACAAGAATAAACAACTCAAAAACAATTCTATTAAACCGAATATGACACCTTAACATAAGATAAATAAGGCACGGTAACCAAGGTCTTACAAATATCGTACAATCATCACTCAAGGTATCTCCGTCTCGGAACATCCTTTCATCATATCTCCATAAACCTCAGAACCAACAAATATCTATATACTCATCAACAAATCTCCATATAATTGCTCCTTTTACAAACACTATATTCCTCAAATTATCAACTCTCAAGATCACAGAGTCTCACGACCATCAACTCTCGAGTCCTTCAACTCTCAAGACCTCCATCTAATCACACTTTAAGAATCAATCCAAAGCAATATCTATACCCTCAAAAGATGAACATCACAATACATTATTATCATCGTCAACGTGGTCGTTCACTAAGTCAACGCGAGAACACCTTAACATTAACATCTCCCAAGTCCATAAATTTATGTTTGTCTCTCTTAAACAACCCTTTAAAAGATACAATCAGTAAACAAATCCTCAATCGATAAATTATAAAATCTCTCATGACTCTCTAATTGCCAATAACGATTCTTACTCCTCAAATATAATATTCCATTCACATACGAGCATAGTCTCTAAAATTCTCAACTTGCTTAATCTAAATTCCTCAATAACATTCAATTCGTTTCCATTACTCTAATCTCGATCCATAAATAACTCGCATAACGTTTCCCTTAACACAAGAGTGAGTTCAATCATTCTCACAGCTAAGAACATAAGTCTCAACATTCCCAAATAATACCATAAGATAAATCCACTTTTCATGTCTCTCACTTCCAAAGAAACTATAAAACCACAATCCTACATCTCTCTATTATTACTAAAGATTTCCTCAAATACATAAAAGAACTTAACACCTATAATCCTAAAGGAAACATCGTCATAACAACCTATATTCCCAAAGTAAATCTCATAGTTGACAACTTCTATTCCCAAAGTAAACTTCCTTGTTACCAAACTCATAATAATAAACGCTCTTTTCTTTCATACTTAAACATCCACAACTACCACCAAACCTAACTTGTTGCCCCAAAAATCCAAACCACAAGCATATCAACCTCGAAATCACCTCAAACAAGGACAACACCACCAAATAATCCAAAAGGATGAAAGTACGATAAGAGTAAAGCTCGGGTTATCAGGGATTAAAAGTTTTGACCAACATATAACCAAAATGCACAACACGTAACATGCAAAGAAAACTTTCAAAATTGACCATTTTTAAAATCAACAAAGCATGCTTGAAAACGTCATACATGAACAAGACATTTTAAACAATTAATGACGGAATAAAACATCAAGTCATAACCAACACAATACATAAACTATACATTTAATATAATTAATAACGATAAACATCAAGACATAAACAAACAAATACATGAACAGAACATATAATACAAATAATAACGATGCAAAACATTAAGGCATGAAAAGTAAGTACATGAACAATACATGTAATACAATTAATAAAAATGCGAAACGTTAGGGCATAACAAACAAGTGCATAAGCAACACATGTAACAATTAATAATTATACGAAACATCAATACATAATAAAAAAAGTACATGACTAACAACACATGTAATAAAATTAATAACGATAAGAAACATTAAGGCATAAACAAACAAGTCCTTAATTGTTTCTACCCCATTTACTCTCACTCATTAACTAGGTCATTCTATTCTAGTCATTAACTACGCGAGAGTTGGGAGCGTGTTCGCTCTGATACCAACTGTAACAACCCGGATTATAGAACAAAAGAAAGAAAAGGAGGGAGGCTGTCGCGGCACTTCACGCTTGAGAAAAAGAGAGAGCAGCTTGCCTGCTAGGTTAGGTTTTACGTGAGAAAGAAAAGAATGAGCAACCTGCTTGCTAGCTTTAGGGTTTTATATTTATAAGAGAGGAGAGGCGTGCGGCACTTTCATGCGTGAAACCAAAATGGGTTGACCTAGTTGCTTGCTAGGTTAATTCTATTTATAAGGGATTAACTAATGGGCTTTGGGTCCATTAGCTTATACAATGGATTATCTGATTATAAATCCGATTGGACCATATTAAAACGCAAGGAGAGCTTATTATAGAAAAGTAATTATTAACTTCAAATAGTAAAATCGTGCACGGACATTTTAACCCATTCAAAAGTAGGTCAAAACGAGAAATAATAAAATAGATAACGAAGACGGTAAATATAAATATTCAAAATACATTATTAAATCTCGAAATAATTAATTTAATAAAATACTTTTATAATAAAATATTATTATAAAATACGGGGTGTTACACTTCCTCACATCTCCTAGGTGGTGGAGCCACAATCCTCTCAATGGGGAGGAGGTATCTCGGCATAGGTGCAAGGTAGCTCGACCTAGGCACGGTACGAGGAAGGTCCCAACAAGGAAGGATGAATGTAGGGCTCCCCTTTCCGAACCAATCAATGCTTCTTGAATCATTATAATTTCACCATTTGTGATGCCTAAAGATAGCCTTCTCATCAATCAAAGTGTCTACGGGTAGAGCTACATACCTCTCATCATCATTAAACCCCGGACATAATCCATTGGCCATCCTAGTCACAAGACCATCCATCACAATTCTCTTTGACTTTGTCGTACCCTTTGCTAGATTCCGAAACCGGACAAGTAATTCAAGTGCGGGATTAAAGTTGTATCTTGGCAAACCTTGGACATTCAAAAATGACTAGAGAAAAATCATGTCAAGTTGACTCATACTTCCCGTATCACTCCTACCATGGATAGTCCCCGCAATAAATTGATGCCACACTCTAATAACCGGATGATGAATGTAGAAAGCATGACACCTCTTAAAACCATTTAATTCCAACCCGGTGATCGCTCTCCACAAGTGTTGACTCCGTGAACCCCACGTGTTTCTCAAGGTCAGTCTCGGGTATCACAAGTCCAAAAATTTCACCAAAGGTACCCAAATATATTTGGTGGATCTCATTACACAACCTAAATTACAAAGACACCCCATATCTTTCTCCTTCAAAAACTTTGAGACTACACAAGAATTCCAATTTCAGGCTAAGATATGTCTCCTCATGCATATTAAACAAAGTCTCAAGACCTATTCCTCTAAAGAAAGACTCGGTCTGTCCTTCAATACCAAGTTTATCAAAAAATTGACGACAAATGAAACGAGTAGGCTTAAATTCCTTACCTACTAGTTTCACAAATCGTCTCCTATGCTCATTTTTGGTGAATACTACCTCCAGGAAATCATCAAGTTGCTCTATCTCCGGTACTAGTTCCTCTTCTTGCATTTGGAACTCCGGCGGAGCAATAGAATTACTTGCTTTTCTCCTCCTTGATCCCTTAGTAGTAGTAGTCTTACTCTTTCCCTAAAAACTCATTTGTTGTAGTCATAAAAATCCACAAAGTATCACAACTCAAGAATGCTTTAAATCTCCACATATAAGAGCAAAAAAACCTTGAAAATGCCTTATTAGACCAGTAGAAGCAATGTATTGAAGCTAGAAGGCAAAAATCAAACCCGAAACACAAGATGTAGCTCACGGATTTTGGAACCTCCAAATTGTAAAGTGATGCAAATGGGTGATTTTGAGTATGTAGAAGGTTGGAAAGTTGGTATTTATTGTGTATAAATGGATTAGATTGAATTTTAGAGTAATTTGTTGGTGATTTGGTTGGATTTGATGGACATTTGAGTGATGTTTTGTGAGTTGGGGTTGAGCTTGAAGATAGAAGATGAAGATGGTAGGTGAGATGGGAGTGTAAAGCTATGTCACAGACTGAAAATAGAGCAAACACGGGTTAATAGCTGAACACGGGCGGGTTGCAAATAATCTGCACGGATTCCTGAACAATTTCTGCAATTTTCGGCTGAACCCGCTCGGGTTGGGAGCTGACACGCTCGGGTTATTCTTTACCCACGCGGGTTGAGGTCTGGGATGCGTGTTTTCTTCAGAACTCGTGCAAGGAAATTTTTCTCTTTTCTTGGCCTTCAATACGCACGGGTTGATGTTGGGACGCACGGATTTCCAGCAATTTTGAACCAACACCTTTTTGATGATAGAAAAGATGTGCACAAGCCCAAAATCTCCATTTTCTTCATTTCTTTACATTTTCTACTTTCTCATTTTCATCAATTTGCTTCAAAAAGCTCAATTAAAAATATGAGATCCCTCCCTTTCATCTCTCATGCAATTTATTAAATGAATGCATGCAAAATTACACTAAGCGCATATATACAAATTAATGGTTATTGAGGAACTCCATCAAACCAAAGATTAATAATAAACAATTTCATAGAAGATTATCACTAGCACTCAAAGCACGTAGAAGTCGGTCAAATTCTTGGGAGTGAGATAAAAATAGGCATGGATAACAACACAAGATTATGCAATTGAAAAATGCCCAAGTAATAGACCGAAAAAGCATGTGAAGAATACTATGACAAAAATCATAAGAGATAAAATGGATGGAAGGGACATGAAATGGGTAGCTCATTGGCAATTTACTCAACTCGTCCTCCAAATAGTCAAAATCACCACATTCAATGCAAGTACTCTCATTATCATCTAAGGTGATTTCAAGGGTGTATATTTGGGGTTCCCAAATGTCCTCATATTCTTCATCCCAACAAGGACCATCATCAAAGGGGTTGTTGTAACAAGGCTCACCAAGCTCAACACAATTGTCTCCTCCTAATATGTCATCCTCAAAGGGTGAGTTTTTACTCAAGCTCACATCCACCTCACTCTACCTTTGCCCATTAACATCAAATTCCATAGAAGTTAGGTTTATTGTTACACAAGAAGAGTCGGATGATAGCATCCAAGCATTAGTCTTACAATCAAACATGTACTCGTCATCTTCATCACTCTCTTCATCAATCACTCCATCTTCCCAAGGAGGGGCAAATTTATGAAAATAGTAGGTTGGCTCAAGGTTATAGGAAGGTGCCTCATTCTCACAAATCTCATTTTCATCATAGCTTTCCGTAATGAATTTTTAAAATGTGGTTTTTATCGCATCCATACCTTCCTTGGCACTCTCAAATATGTCATGTACATTTTGCTTAAGACATTGGGTGGTCATGAACTCAACAAATTCCAAAAATTCCTCACAACTCATCTCACATATCGTACCACTACTCAAGTGAAATGCCAAGTTGCGGGTTTCAAGGTTCATGCCATTATAAACAACACAACATGCTTCATAATTTGAAAGAGTAAAACCATGATGCCAAGCTTGAGTCATATAATCTTTAAATCTTGCAAAATATTTATCGATGACTCATTTTCGTATTGCCAAAAAGTGAATGTAGACTTGTTAAACATATGAAATAATGCAAGTACAAGAATTAAAATTCTCAAGGAACCAAGATACCTCAAGAAGAAGCACAACTAAAACTAGACAAAAGAACGATTCAAATACACAACACCGTCCCCAGCAACGGCGCCATTTTGATTAGCGTGTCGTTGTATGCCCTCAAACACATTTATACCCAACTACTAGCATTGCAAGCAATTCGGGGTCGATCCACGGGACGGGGGTACTCAAATTGTTCAATCTAATCGTAGTTGCACTTAGGGTTGTCACAATTGAAATGGGTTGATTGATTCTAAACTAATGAAAGCAATAAGGTAAAATAAGCAATAAATAAAAGGATATAAGCAAATGATAAAGGGATACTAGGATGTTATGGGATCATAGGGGAATCATAGTAAGAAAGCATAAATGAGTTATATAGATGCAAGCAATTTATTATTGTTGGAACGAAGTTAGTTCATGTCATATAATTCATAAGAATATTTGGGTCCCGGAGCCGAGTCATTTGTGACTTTAAAACACATACAAGTCGACTTAATTCTTCCTATTAAACTGTTGTAATATGTGTCCTCCGACAATAATGCGATCACAACTGTTGATCATGATGATCACATGTTTAAGTCTCATTTTAAAGAATACAATTGGGAAGTAATATTTTACTGTCAACTGGTCCACACATATCGGTAATGATTGGTTGACTAGAGTTTGACATTACTATCGTGCGACGGTGGTGACCAGTTGATCCCCTTAGGTCATACCTAAAGGGTAACACTCTTAATTTATCATTTAATTGATCGCATGACGATACAGGTTAATTAAATTACTTCAAATTGACGAACGATTTTGGAAGTAATATTTACGTGTCTCATTGTAATTTGATTAAATAAGATACGGTCTAAGTAATCGAATTGTTTTAATTACTTAGATGAAATTATTGTTTAAGGAAACAATTGCATTTGAATGAATAAATTATTATAAATACAAGATGTTATGATTTATAATTGGTAAAATATTTTGGTACAAGTAATTATGAATTTTTAAGTCGATTTTTGTATATGACGTATTTATTAATGCGTTGATTTTTAATATGTTAAAAATACATAACAATTTTATGTGACATGTGACATGTGACAAATGACAAATTGACAATTTTACAAAGATAAAATGAAGCCCATTTTATCCATGTTAACCGAAAGAATGGGAGGATTAGGAAAATATTATGTTAATTATGTGAGTGGTAAGCATAATGATTTACCTAATACTAGCCATGCAAACCTAGTGGTTATTGTAAAGAACACTTTGATCATGCATTGGGCATAAAAACCTCCCCCCCCCCCCTTTCACCCGGTTTTGTGATGAGAAAAACCATGGGTTTTTATTATTATTTTACCTAATATACACTACCATATAGTTAGTGTATCATTATTCATTATTCATCATCTAAAATAAGAGTTTTAGTGAGATAAAATCTTTCTCCTCCTCCCTCTCTCTTAACCGAAATTATTGAGAGATCAAATATTATTATGGGTCAATTTTTACACAAAATTAATATTGTTCTAGTAATAATAATAATAATTTTATTAAGTTGTTACTTTGGGTATAATACCTTGGGAGGGATTCTCTACTTGAATCCTTGTTCATCCACTTAAGGAAGCTCAAGAACAAGTGAGTAGGAGAACTCACTTGTGCCCATATAAACCGAAATCTTCAAAGTGAGATGATGATTTCTTCTTTAATTATTTTATTGTTTTCATGCATAAGATCATTGTTTAATTTTATGACTAAATTAAATCATCACATATAAGAATATGTCAAATAATGAGATATAGATTTCTAACATGAACTACATGCACGATGAACCAATTCCTAGGGAAACTTACGTCTCAGAGCCGAGTCGGTTAAGACTTTACAACACCTACAAGTTGACTTGGGTTTTCTCTATTCACCTCTATGCAAGGTCTAACAAGGCTTGAGTTGGTTTATATCTTACAAGTCTTATTTAATAGATAAGAGATGGGTAAAAAATGCAAGGTTTCATAGTCTAGCATTTCATCAAACATGATATGTGCATAAGTTGAAAAACAATAAGCATGCATTCATATGAACTCATTAAGCATAAATCTATCCGATGATTAACTCCCCTAAACCCCCACTAATCCTAATTAAGTAACTACTCAGTTATTATCATAGAAAACATGTCATCAATGGTGTCAATCATCACAACAAGTATAAACATGATAAAAGAGTGAAGAAATAAGCAATAAAGAGTAAAGAGTAAAGAAATTATACCAAACTTAATATGAACAAATGGAAAGGAAAGAATAATAGAAGAAAACTTGCTTGATTAATGAAGAGTTGTCAAATCTCCCAATAATAACCCAATAATCTTCAACTACCCAATAACAAAGCTTGAACAATAATTACGGAAAGATTAATGTGTAATTTGTGGAAACATTAAAGGATAATCTATTCTAATCTACTCCTAATCTAATCTAAGAGAAATTGATTTAATCTAAGAGAACTTAGTCTCTAGATTATTACAAATGGAGTATACATAGTGGTACATCATTAGGTTAAGCAAGGGTAGATTAGTAAATAACATTCTTAAGTGTTGAATAGAGCTTTGCAAGTCCTGAGGGACATGCGCGGATCAAGTATAAACTCCCAAGGAAATCCGCGCGTCCTACCCTGAAGCATGCTTAGTCCTGTAAGGGAATCCGCTCGTCCCGAGAGAAAAACTTGCATCCTAAGCCTCAACCCGAGCGGGTTGAGCTATAACTGTAAGATTCGTTAATCTCAAATATTTACATATTCAATATGTGAATAATTAATTTAGTCATAAAATTAAATCTAGATCTTATGCATGCAATATAAAATACAAGAGTGAAGAAAATCGGCCCCTTACATATGAATTTTCGGTTATTATGGCACTAGTAAGGTCTCCTACCTTACTTAGTTCTCGAGCTTTCCAAATGGATGAACAAGATTCAAATTAGAATCTCTCCTAAAGGATTGTACCAAAAAAATCACTCTTAATACAAATATTAATTTGATTACCAGAATTAATATTTGTTCCCTTAAAATTACTAATATTTTGATATTACTACTTCTAGTAATGTAAATGTTATATTAGAAATTTATGTGAGATTTTCTAGTATTGTTCTCAACCAAAAACTAGAGAGAGTAAGAAAATTATCCATATATTTATTTTATAAGAATGAATGAATCAATAAAGAGAAAAACTCTCTCCTTCTACTTATGGGTGTCCGGTTTTTGCTCTTATTGGGATCAAAAATTGTTCTTCTCAATTTTGCTTTTTGTCTTCACAAGACATAGTAGGTGTAAGACTAGTTTTAGGGTAGGTATCATTATACTATTTTATCACATAAAATATATCACCCACTAATACCTTCTACTCTCCACTTTTCGGTCCATATGTAAAATGGACTTCCATTTTATTTGTCAATCTTGTCATTTTGTATAGTGTGACATATTAAACATGTTATTAGACATGTAATTAAATAATGCATTTTTAACTTATTAAAAATCATTATATTATCAAAATAAATCACACACAAAAATCAACTAGTAATTCACAATTACAATTACTTAAAATGGGTCATATAATTATAAATCACAACTACTTGTATTTATAATAAATAATTCATTCTTATTTCAATTGTTTCATAAACAATAATAAATCTAAGTAATAAAACAATTTAATTACTTAGCACGAATCTTATTTAATCGAATTACAATAAGATACGTATTTCACTCACAAAATCATCCGTTCAATTTTAAGGAATTAAATAACTTGTATCATCATACAATTAATTAATTAATCAATTAAGAATATTTCCCTAGAGGTATGACCTTAAGGGATCAACTGATCACCACCGTCACACGACAGTAATGTCAAACTCTAGTCAGCCAATTATTACCGATTAATGTGGATCAGTTGACAATAAAATGTTACATTCCCTTATGTATTCTTAATATGAGATTTAAACATGTGATCGCATTATTGTCGAGGACACATACTCCAACAATCTCCCACTTGTCCGCGACAAGTGTGCGTCACCAATTCTCTTGTCCTATTACTATCTCCCACTCAATGCAAGGTGTCTTGCAGGTCGTAGTTGCATTTGATCATATCGTGAGTGGTTTTCTCGATCTGGAGAATAACTGTCTGACCGGAATTTATCTACCATTGATACCTTCCGAGCGTGGCCACGCATTTCCAGTTCATTACTCCTCGAGTGGCCTTGATATATAAGATAACCCTTACGGGGATGGACAATTCCTATTGCACTCTTCCCTTCGATTAGCCACAACTCATCATGACCCAAAATATGCCCATTAGACTCCAATTACGAAGGCCGCCGGACATAAATCAAAGTCACTCTGAAACTGTGCCATTTCAGGCGAATAATCATTAGTCAAAGAATCGACTCATAAGAATACCATAATAGCTCTCGCCACGACCAGGCTATAAAAATTGTCAGAACTCTATAAGCGGTCATAAGCTCGACAGAGTGTCCTAAACCGTCTGCCTATGTGATCGACTAGTCATCCCTTTTGACTCTATGGCACTTGAACTTGCCATCAATCGCATCACACTCTAGTCACTTTGAGACGTCACCTCATACAAGCAACTAGGGGCGAATACTATGTTAATCCAGTTCACTTTAATGAGGTTCATGATTGTCTCTACAACCCATTGGATATAACAAAGTACAAGGTGAGTTAATGATAACTCAAACGATAAATGTGATTATCATATGAGTAGTCAATACCTGATTACTACTTTATATTCTATAATCCAATTTAGATCTTGTATGTAGTTGTTCATCTCAATCCAATTAAAATGACATGACTCATCTTGTTAAGCCTATGAATAGGCATTGGTTAGTAGGTTTTAGCAACTCATTTCTCAACCTTGCTACACACTTGTTTTCCTTTCGTAATGTATACACTTGTATTACAAAAACTTTCTGAGTACGTGTCTAGATCCAATCTAGACATAGGCTCTCTTGCCTTAGAATAGCTCCCACTGTTTTCACAGTGTGCGGGACTCATCCTTCTTGCAAATCTCATGATTGCAAGTGTACTCAATTTCCGTTGTAAATATCTCTCATTGTTCTTTATTTCCTAGAACGATTCTAGCAAATCTATTTCTTAAATAACATAGCCACAATGGTTCCTTAACCATGTTTATGTGTTTTGAATGCGGTTTTGTCATAAACCTTGCGCAATCTCAATAGTCATTAGTGTAAGCCCTTGCACAAATTTGTAAATTGCATCAAAAACACTTAACATTACATCCTTAATGCTTCCTCAAGCACTTAAGGATAATTTGTATGGCTACTAGGTAACTATTACTGAAATTCGATTTGAAACAATTCATCATACTCAAGGTATATGAAGTGTTATACATCATTACTCATTTAATTGATCCGGCAGCGGAAGCAAATGGAATCAATCAAATATGTTCAACTCGATTGAGCTAATCATGAATCTTATCAACATAAGACTTCTTATTTGGTGCTAATATCATGTGGAATTATCTCCATAAATCCGGATGTTAAAGATGTATTATATTAATCCAAAAGTCTTAAATCATACCCAATGATCAATGTGTCATCCACATATAAGATTAATAAAAATTTCCGTAACTCCCACTAAACTTCATGTATAAACACAACTTCTCGACCCATCGAGAAAAGTTTTAACAACATGATCAAAACATTTACTCCAACTCATTGATGTCCTACTTAAGACGATCTCTTAAGTTGCACATTGTCTTAGGATTGTAAGAATCTATAAAACTCATGCCATGTATCGAATACATTCCTTCTTTTCGAATCTAATTCAAGAAGCGGGTTTTAGATTCACTCGATATATATATATATCATCATAATGAAATACAATCCCTAAGAAGATCCGAATAGACTTAAGTATTTCAACTAGTGCAAAAACCCTTTGCCACCAATCCAGCTTTGATATCTAACAAATTTGGATTTTCATGGCTCTAAGCCTTGTTTTGAGTTGTGACTTAAACACTCTCATGTAAGTCATATGTTCATTACTTTCCAGAAGTAATTTGAATCAAACAATTTCTTTGTAAGCTGCAAGCCATTTACTTTCTAAAAGTAACATGAATTCATCATCTTCAACAAGTGATGAGTTCAACCTCTTAGGTTTCGAAGAAACAACGTCACGTAGCCAAGAAAGACCAGTTTCTTGCGACATACAATTTTTTAACAAAAGAAACAATTTTTTAACACAATTCTTTTGTGGCTCTTGAATATTTTCTCCCACTCTGTCTTCAATGAATAAACTTGTATTCTAGAAAGACAGCATCACTAGCCACAAACCCTTGCACTCATGATCACTGCAAAGAAAAATGAGCACTTGTTTCTTGTGAAAACTTACAAGCATGGTACTCTACCATTTCATATCTCATATGAATTGTTTTAGATTTAGTGGAAACATAATTTAGACAATATGATAAATTCCCCAAAAGGATAAAGTAACATAAAGTAACTTGATTAAAGTCCAAACCATATCGAACAGGGTTTAATTTCTTTATTTAACCACACCTTATCACATAATGCGTGCTAAGAGAGATTAACTTGTGATACTATATAACATTTCCTTTAGCTTATATCAAAGTCTTCAATTTGATAATCCCATCACGACTAAATCGTGATTCCTAGAACTCTTTGAACCTGTTCAAAAATTTCTTTATTTGCCTTATTAAGTGAACACATTAGTGTCAACTTAAATCGTTGGTAAGAGAAAATGATCAACCTATTTTAGATCAGTGATTTACGTTCTCGATCTTCTTTTCAACCAAAAGGTACAAGACATCTTGCTTTGAATACAAGATACGCATATACATGATGTATCATTCTAGTTTGGTTTAGAATATAATCACCTTGATAATGGGCTAGCCATACAACAAATCGTGGTGTATAGGGTCACAAAAGTGAAACCCCTTTGGAATCTTAACAAGATTATATTCTTATTTAGAGTTTTATGCACTTAATAGTCATGATTAAGGTACAACTATAAACCCAAAACTAGATTGAGTACACAATGACTCTATCTCTCGACATTATTTGTTGCTAGTCATCATATTCTAATCATCCTATGTATCAACTACAATGATGAAAACCATCATCGGTTTCTAATAATGACGAAGTAGTAACAACAAAACTTATGTCAATCAAATAAACATTTAGAGAAGAAGGTCTCATTAGATGTCTCACAACTAACTTGCTTATTCTTTCAATAATTTGGGGTAGTTTCCTTTCAGTGTCTAACACTTCCAAAATGGAAACTTTATCGGTCGGGATTGATAGGTTTAGTATCGTTATTTTCAATAACTTTACTTTTATCATTACCTTGTATCAATTCCATTCTAATTTACTTCTTTGAACCTCATCCTTTTCTTAACGGTTAAGAGAATGCTCCCACTCATTTCAATGAGTCTTTGCTTAAAGAAGCAAAATTGAATTTCATGAAGACTACTCTTCAATTCATCCGTTTAGTCTTAAAACTTTCATTGAAGTGGTTGCGGTATTTTGATCAATTTTGATTTCCAACAAATCTAGTTACCAAAATGATTTAACGTTTCAAAGTACTTAACTCAATTAAGCACATGAGAAATAATCCATTTCAAGTAGATATGTTAGTCAAGAATAAAAAAAACTTTTGATCATGAATAACTTTCATCTTTACTCTTCACAAGAGATCCTTCTAATGGATAACACGAGATTTTAGAAGAAAATTCATATTTGTCTTTAGTTACGATGTTTTAATGGAGATTTGAATTAAAATCGAAATGATATCGTATAATTTGAGGTAAAGAAATAGAACAATATGATAACGGAAGAATGAAAACAAAACATTTATCGTTAATACTTGCAAATAATTTAACAAGTAAAGCATTTACATAGTGACCTCTACCCAACTATGATAAATGATCCCGAGATCCAAATTCATATTAACTCGGGCACGGTGAGCCGATTCATCCTTTATTAATATAACTCGGTGGATTAAATCTTTAATCGATTCTACTTCTAGAACTCTCGGTCGATAAAATTACTCTAATATTTATCTTTAGCCCGGAACACATGCGACTACGGTCACGAATACTTCCGTTGAGCTCAATCAAACTTTCGATGTAATAACATTTTACTACCCCACTTCGCCAACGTAACAAGGTTTGTATTACGGTGAAGCCAACTCAACTCCCTTATGAAATTGGTACTTCATGGGTTCTACTATTTGGTAAGGCTATTTCTCAATTATTAATTTAGTGAGAGGTCATGTCAATTTATTATCTATCACGTTTTAAGTGAACTAAAGCGGTGAACTACGATAATTGTAATTGACACGGTCGATGACTCGATTAAATAAAATGCATGTTTTGTTATGGCGATTTAGCGATACATGCAAACATATAAAGAAAATGCTAAGCATAAAGATAAAGTCCTAGTATGGCCTTCCAAAATAGTAAATCTAATAAACTATTACAAATTCGGAAACCAACTCCATTAGTCCCCTGGACTTCACTTGGCACGCATTCCAAGGCAACACCGTCTTGCCGGAACGCCTTTCCCAATGGCACCGTCTTCAAGGATCTCCGGAATTACAAGTAATAATTAAAAATTACATAATTTCCTATTATACATTTGTAATAAAAATTAAATCTATTAAATTTCAAAACGGTGATACGAGATCACAATAATTACAACCGAATCGATATTCCCATGTATTTCGGGTAATACCAATTAAAAACTAAGGCCATACTAAGTAAAATTACATAATTCCAAAAATTATATAAATAGAAATATGACAATCATAAATAAAATGCAGCATTATAATATGTATGAACATGCTTAAATTTTATGCTAAATCGCCTTTAAGAGCCAATATCGTATATTTTATCGGTTTTTATGGATTCACGTGATTATAAATTTGTTAAAATCACAAAGTGTCTCATAAATTCATATTTATATTCAAGTTAATTACCCTAACCATCTTAGGACTCAAAACTTAGTCTTCACTAATATTTTGACAATAACTCAACTTGATAACTTAATATTGTTCATTATGGACCCAAAAATACAATATTATGCTATAAACTTCAAAATAAATTATAAAAATTTCAAATAATTTCAAAATTTGAAATTTAAACTCAAGAACATCCTGGAAAAATACTATGACACTCATAATGTTCAAAACTTATATTAAAATTTTCGAAAATATTTTCGAGAAAAACATCGTTGCGGTTTATCGGTTTCATCAATTATGACCATTAAAATATGAGAGAGATAATTTTAATCAACTTTTCACTTTTATATCTGAAATGTGGGATAAAATGCAACATATGACGTTTTTCTTTAGTCATGAAATATGTTTTAGCATAATAGGCTAATTTAAGTCATTATTTATTGAATTTTTACTCAACAATTCATAAATCATGCAAAAGGAGTTCAATACGTCTAAGATTTTTACACACACTGAGTAAAAATGCATGTGACAACATATTAAATTTCCATGACCAGATTCGAAATATAACTCATATTAACCTAATAAACCCTTTAAACTCGATTTAAACATATAAAATCCATATTTTATGCAAAATAACTTATTATTTCATGAAGTTTAACATGTAACCAGTAGATTATATATGTGAAAACATATCCAAAAATCACTGAAAAATTCGAAGTTTAGCTATTTTTCGTCCAAAAATGATATTTTTCTCATAAAAATCACATTTTAATGCCAATAATATATAAAATGAACAATAAAAATCCATAAGTCGTCCCATGTGACCAAAAAACCATTTAGGACCAGAAACTTTTAACATGCAAAATTATTTCATGATTTATCTTCATAAATCCTAAATAACAAGTTTTATTTGTTAATAAAATAATTTGGAAAAACTAACCCGATTTTGCGTGCAACAACCGTGTTGCTCTGATACCACTTGTAAGATTCGTTAATATCAAATATTTACATATTCAAAATGTGAATAATTAATTTAGTCATAAAATTAATTCTAGATCTTATGCATGCAATATAAAATACAATAGTGAAGAAAATCGGCCCCTTACATATGAATTTTCGGTTATTAGGGCACTAGTAAGGTCTCCTACCTTACTTAGTTCTTGAGCTTTCCAAATGGATGAAGAAGATTCAAGTTAGAATCTCTCCTGAAGGATTGTACCAAGAAAATCACTCTTAATACAAATATTAATTTGATTACTACAATTAATATTTTTTCCCTTAAAATTACTAATATTTTGATATTACTACTTCTAGTAATGTAAATGTAATATTAGAGATTTATGTGAGATTTTCTAGTATTGTTCTCAACCAAAAACTAGAGAGAGTAAGGAAATTATCCATATATTTATTTTATAAGAATGAATGAATCAATAAAGAGAAAAACTATCTCCTTCTACTTATGGGTGCCCGGTTTTTGCTCTTATTGGGAGCAAAAATTATTCTTCTCAATTTTATTTTTTGTCTTAGCAAGACATAGTAGGTGTAAGACTAGTTTTAGGCTAGGTATTATATACTATTTTATCACATAAAATATATCACCCACTAATACCTTCTACCCTCCATTTTTTAGTCCCTATGTAAAATGGACTTCCATTTTATTTGTCAATCTTGTCATTTTGTACAGTGTGACATATTAGACATGTTACTAGACATGTAAATAAATAATGCATTTTTAACTTATTAAAAATCATTATATTACCAAAATAAATCACACACAAAAATCAACTAGTAATTCACAATTACAATTACTTAAAATGGGTCACATAATTATAAATCACAACTACTTGTATTTATAATAAATAATTCATTCTTATTTCAATTGTTTCATAAACAATAATAAATCTAAGTAATAAAATAATTTAATTACTTAGCACGAATCTTATTTAATCGAATTACAATAAGATGCGTAATTTCACTCACAAAATCATCCGTTCAATTTTAAGGAATTAATTAACTTGTATCATCATACAATTAATTAATTAATCAATTAAGAATGTTTCCCTAGAGGTATGACCTTAAGGGATCAACTGATAACCACCGTCACACGACAGAAATGTCAAACTCTAGTCAGCCAATCATTACCGATTACTGTGGATCAGTTGACAATAAAATGTTACATTCCCTTATGTATTCTTAATATGAGATTTAAACATGTGATCGCATTATTGTCGAGGACACATACTCCAACAACTCCCAATTGTCCGCGACAAGTGTGCATCACCAATTCTCTTGTCCTATTACTATCTCCCACTCAGTGCAAGGTGTCTTGCCGGTCGTACTTGCATTTGATCATATCGTGAGGGGTTTTCTCGATCTAGAGAATAACTGTCTGATCCAAATTTATCTACCATAGATATCTTCCGAGCGTGGCCACGCATTTTTAGTTCATTACTCCTCGAGTGGCCATCAGATATAAGATAACCGTGACGGGGATGGACAATTCCTATTGCACTCTTACCTTCGATTAGCCACAACTCATCATGACCCAAAATATGCCCATTAGACCCCAATTACGAAGGCCTCCGGACATAAATCAAAGTCACTCTGAAACTGTGTCATCTCAGGCAAACAATCATTAGTCAAAGAATCGACTCATAAGAATACCATAGTAGCTCTCGCCATGACCAGGCTATAAAAATTGCCAGAACTCTATAAGCGTTCATAAGACCGACAGAGTGTCCCAAACCGACGCTTATGTGATCGACTAGTCATCTCTTATGACTCTATGACACTTGAACTTGCCATAAATTGCATCACACTCTAGTCACTTTGAGACGTCACCTCATACAAGCAACTAGAGGCGAATACTATGTTAATCCAGTTCCCTTTAATGAGGTTCATGATTATCTCTACAACCCATTGGATATAACAAAGTACAAGGTGAGTTAATGATAACTTAAACGATAAATGTGATTATCATATGAGTAGTCAATACCTGATTACTACTTTATATTCCATAATCCAATTTAGATCTTGTATGTAGTTGTTCATCTCAATCCAATTGAAATGACATGACTCTTCATGTTAAGCCTATGAATAGGCATTGGTTAGTAGGTTTTAGCAACTCCTTTCTCAACCTTGCTACATACTTGTTTTCCTTTCGTAAAGCATACACTTGTATTACAAAAACTTTCTGAGTACGTGTCTAGATCCAATCTAGACATAGGATCTCTTGCCTTAGAATAGCTCCCACTGTTTTCACAGTGTGCGGGACTCATCCTTCTTGCACATCTCATGATTTCAAGTGTACTCAATTTCCGTTGTAAATATCTCTCATTGTTTTTTATTGCCTATAACGATTCTAGCAAATCTATTTCTTAAATAACATAGCCACAATTGTTCCTTAACCATCTTTATGTGTTTTGAATGCGGTTTTGTCAGAAACCTTGCGCAATCTCAACAGTCATTAGTGTAAGCCCTTACACAAATTAGTGTGTAACTTGCGGTTTTGTCGAGGACACATACACCAATAGTAACTCGCTCTACTTGAGCTTGACCCATACGGGTTAAGCTGTTGTTTCCCTTTTTCTTGCTTTTAATCCTATGATCCTTCTATATACTCTTTATTCCTACATCCTTGGTCATCATTCTTTCCTTCTCTTCATACTAGTCCATCCAAGATTGTCAACAAGCTCCCGAATATGCACGAAAGATGGGAATTCCTCCTCATTATCTCCTTCCCTATAAAACATATAAAATGCACTAGAAAAGCAAAATAGAAAGGAATTGACGGATAAAATGGCTATAAAATGCTATATTAGTATGCAAAATAGGTTCAATTAGGGGACTAAATGTGCGCAATTAAGAGTCACATCACATACCCGTCCATGAATGATAATAGGGCGTGCTCGGCGGTGTTATCCACCAAGATTTCAACATGTGGCAGAGGGAAGTCGTCTTTCGGGCTTGCTTTTATTAGGTCCCTGAAGTCGACGCATACCCGAATTATCCCATCTTTTTTTGGTACAGGAACTATGTTGGCCACCCAGTCCGAGTATTCGGACACTTTGATGAACCCGACTTTGAACTGTTTCTCCACTTCTTCCGTGATTTTTAGGGCCCACTCAGGGCGCATTCGGCGCAACTTTTGGTTCACGGGGTTACCTCCGGGTTTAATGGGTATCCTATGCTCTGCAATCTCCCTATCGATCCCCCGTATGTGTTTGTAGGACCAGGCGAATACGTCCTTGTATTCGTGTGGAAGGTCGATGAATTGCTGTCTTTCCGAGAGATCAAGGGTGGTCCCTATCCTAAGTTCTTGAGGTGTGTTGTTGGTCCCTACGTTAATAGGTTCGGTCTCCTCAATGATGAGGGCCCTATCTTCTCGTCTGTCGTAGGATGAAAAGCGGTACTCATCTTCAAAGTAGTTCTCAACAACTCCTGCAACTGTCTCCAAAACCGTGATATAAACCTTGCACCATATCTGACACTATATCCTTAGGCACCCCATGCAAACGAATCACATACTTCCTATAAGCTAAAGCTAACTGTTTCTTGGTCCAAGTATCTTTCATCGGAACAAAATGAGCTGACTTGGTCAAACGGTCAACTATCACCCATATCATGTTGTTACCCTGTTGACTCCTCGGCAAACCCACTATAAAATCCATAGAGATAGACTCCCATTTCCATTCACGGACCTCAAGAGACTGAATCTTACCTTGTGGTCGTCGCTGCTCTCCCTTAACCCTCTGACATGTCAAACAACGAGCCACGAACTCAGTTGTTTCCTTCTTCATCCCAGGCCACCAGAAAGTCTTCTTCAAATTTTTATGCAACTTATCACCGTCTGGATGTACCGAATATGGTGTGCAATGAGCCTCTGTCATAATCATCTTCCTCAACTCCTCATCACTAGGAACACACCATCTCCCATCAAATCTCACACTACCATCGGTATGAATAGAGAACTGAGACACTGTCCTTTTCTCTACCCAAGCTCTCCACTCCTCAATCTTAAGATCCAAAGCCTGTTTTCTGCGAATATCATCATAAAGATCTGGTTCCACTGTCAAGTCACCTCTAACATCCCCTTTCTGTATCATAGGTATCCCCATCTTCCCCACCTCATCTCTCAACCTCATTAACGACATAGATGTGCATATAAAATGGACACTCTTCCTACTCAGCACATCTGCAACCACATTTGCCTTCTCTTCATGGTATATAATATCCATGTCATAATCCCCTATCAGCTCCATCCACGTCCTTTGTCTCATGTTCAACTCCTTTTGAGTGAAGATGTACTTGTGACTCTTATGATCTGAAAACACCTTAAAAGGTTGCCCCATAAAGATAGTGCCTCCAAATCTTAAGAGCAAACACAACTGCGCCCAACTCTAGATCATGTGTCGGATAGTTCTCCTCATAAGGCTTCAATTTCCTAGAATCATATACAATTACTTTCCCATTATGTATCATCACACATCCCAATCCATTCTTTGAAGCATATGTATATACCTTAAAGTTCTCACAACCTTCAGGTATTGCTAAGACTGGAGCTGTGGTCAAACGCTCCTTTAATGGAACGCCGTCTCACAACCTTCGTCCCAACGAAACCTATTCTCTTTCCTCATCAACGCTGTCATACGTCTGGCGATCTTTGAAATCTCTTTCACAAACCTACAGTAGTACCCTGCTAAACCCTACAAACTCCTGATCTCTGCCACATTCTTAGGTGCTTCCCACCGAGTTACTGCCTCAATCTTTGCCGGATCCACACCTACACCCTTCTTGGAAATCACGTGCCCCAGAAAAGCAATTTCCTCTAGCTAGAACTCACACTTAGACAACTTTGCATACAGCAGATTGTCACGCAAAGTCTGCAACACTAACCTCGGGTGCTCCCCATGCTCTTCCTTAGTCTTGGAATAGACTAAGATATCAAATATTAACACCACGACAAACCGATCTAAAAACTAACTGAATACCAGTGTTCATCAAATCCATAAACACTTTCGGTGGATTAGATAACCCAAATGGCATCCCAACATACTCATAGTGACCATACCTCGATGTAAAAGCTGTTTTTGGTATGTCCTCATCCCGAATCTTTACCTGATGGTAACCTGACCTCAAATCAATCTTGGAAAAGACTGTTGCCCCGTTCAACTGGTCAAAGATATCGTCTATCCTTGGTAAAGGATACTTATTCTTCACTGTAACCCTATTCAGCTCTCTGTAGTCGATGCATAACCTCAAACTACTATCTTACTTTTTCACAAACATAACTGGTGCTTCCCATGGTGATACACTAGGTCTAATGTATCCCTTATCGATCAAATCATCCAGCTGTTTCTTCAGCTCCTCCAACTCCTTAGGACCCATGCGGTACGGGGCCTTAGAGATTGGTCTCGTCCCTAGTTTCAGCTCCACACTGAAATATATCTCCCTCTTTGGTGGTAAACCTGGTATCTCCTCTGGAAAAACATCTAGAAACTCTCCCACCACTGGTATCTGCTCAACTGTCGAACTCAGCATACTATGGTCTCTCATATGGCATATGATCAAAGGACACCCTTTCCACAGATAAGACTTCAATGTCACCGCTGCAATCACTTTGACTTTGGGTTTGACAACAAAACCACGATAAGACACACTAACTCCCTTAGGACCCCTCAAAGAGACTCTCTTTTTGTGACAATCTATCATTTTAGCTCAAGAACAAATTAATAAGGAGAACTAATTTGTGCCCATTTTACCTTATATTCAATGTAAGGAAATTGTTTTTCCTTATACTTTCTTTTTATGCTTTCATATTAGCATGCATGTTACATAGATCACATAAACAACAATTTATGAGATAAATTTATTTTAATAGAGAGTCTAATATGGATCTATGATCTTTCAAGTGGTATCAGAGTTTAGGCTTGTAATTTGCATGTTAATGTTAAGCATTTTAATGAATTATGAGATAATTAGTAAAAACTCAAAAATTGTGTTGGAAGAGGTTTTAGCACGAAATTTTTGGGACATGCATACCTACCGATCTCAAAAGGTTTGTGGAATTTTTTGGTGATTTGTGAAGTAATTTTGCTAATTTTAATGATTTTTGGTAGAAAACCGAGTCAAAATGTCGCATTTTAGTGAAAAATTGACTAACATTAGTTAAATGTTGATTCGGTGCATGGATTTTTTATGGTAGTTCATGCATGTTTTCTACTGATTGTATACAAAAAGTTGAAGGTTGGTTCGGATTTTTGCATGTTTATTGATTTTTTGAGTAAAAAGTCGATAAAAGTCCAATTAATTAATCATAATTTCGAATTTTTTGATTCTGCCCATGATAAATTTTTGTACATTTAAGAATATTATTTAAATATGAAAAGTGATTTTGCATGTGTGTTTTCACTTTGTTTTTATGTTTATTGGTTTTAGTGGTTAAAAACCGATAAATATCGATCTTTTTCTTCACAAAATTTATCCGGATTTTTTGGGCAATTTTTCTGACATTTTGGTGTTCTTGGTAGTGTTCCAGAATACTAAAAATTTTTGTTTCAATTGTTTGGGTAATTTTTCAATGTTTTTGGATTTTTACTTTAATATTATGATTTTACCGATTAAATTAGCAAAATATCACCAAATCAAACTAATAATTTGTCATAAAATTAGTGAGGACTAATTTTGAGGTTCAAAACAGTTTGGACTATTAGTTTGGACTTAAATGAGATTTAAGAGTTAATTATTGATATTTACATGTTAAAAATCGATTAAATCCACAAAACCGAGATGGATACCAATGAATGATAGGTAGGGCGATTTTGGCATCATATTTACAGCATTTTAAGCATATTTATTTAAGTTGAATGAATGATTGTCATTTATTTAAAGTATTTATCTTTTTGTACCTAGTATGGCCTAGTTAATTTTAATCGTTATTACCCGAAATGAATGGGAATATCGATTTGTTTGAAATAAAAAAGATCTCGTATCGTCGGTTTGTAATTAATTAATAGTTTTATTCATTTTATTAATTAATGTATAATAGGAATATCTATGTAATTCATTTGTAATAGTTATTTTACCGGCGTTTCCAAAAGACGGATTACAACGAGACGGAGTCTATTTTTGGAAGGTGTTCCAAATCCCACAAGGAAGAGCCACTTATGGAATGAAGAGGCAAGGGACCAAGGAGTTGGTTTCCGAAATGTAATAGACTAGGTTTTATTAACTAGGAGGCCATACTAGGATTTATTCATATGCTTACATGTTTGCTTGTTTTATTTTCGCGCATGCCAAAATCGCCATTCACATGCATTTTATTTTCGCGTTTGTCAATTCACGTCATTTACATTCACCGAATTAATACACTTATAAGGAATTTATGACTAAATTGACAAGATCTCTCACATAACTAAAATTGAGATTAGCCTTACCAATTAGTAACACATATGAATCTCTTGTTCATTAGAGCCACGCTCGCCCAAGCGGAGTGTTCTCTTTTTACCTTGGGTAAGTAGGGTGGTAAGCGGTTATCACACACCAAAATTGGTTGGACTCAACGGGATATAAGACGGTCTTGTGTTCCGGGGCTAGTAGATGAATTTGAGGAAATTTGTCGACCAAGAGTTCTAGAGGTAGAATTAGTCAACGTAACTTACCGAATTTACGCAATTATGAGATGTTTCGCCCAAGCGATGCTCGTTTTTGTTTAATATTTGGGTCTTGGAATCATTTATATAATTTAGTGGGAGGTCATTATATAAATGCTAAAACTTGCTAAACATGTTTTTAGAAGTAATTTTTAAAAAAACAATGAATGTTAATTTTTCCTTTTTGTTGTAGCATTTTAATTCGCAATGGCAACTTCATCAACTCCATCGACTACTTCACTAGGCAAAGATTCATGGCTAAGGTCCGTAATGGACAAATGTATTTTAAAAGATGACGGTAGTAACTTTCTTGAATGGGAATCCAACATCAAAAGTGTCGCGTTGTCCGACAATGTGCTCACTTACTTGACCGATGCTCCTCCAATCGAGCCCGGTGCAAGAGCTTTATCGGCGGTGCGGACCGCCCATGATGACTATGTGAGGATGTTGAATGATATCAAGAATGTGTTGATATGGTCAATATCGCCAAAGCTCAAGCTATCATGCATTTCTTTAAATGCTTACGAGATATTCACTCGTATGATCACTATGTTTTCACAAACACCTAAAGTCCGTCAATACGATGCGGCGGCACGCTTCTTTGAAGCTAAGCTTGAGAGGGGCCAAAAGGTTGGTCCCCATGTCCTTAAAATGGTCGAATATGTTGACATCCTAGAGCGTCTAGGGTGTAAGATTCCTAAAACTCTTGTGGTGGATCGTATCCTTCACTCACTCCCCACCAAGTTTGCCCACTTTAGGGTAAACTACAACATGAATGACATGGATAAGAGTTACCATGAAATTCATGCACTCCTCACCCAAGCGGAGAGGGATATGGAGGCTAGTAGGAGTGAAAAGGGAGTTGTTTTAACCATGAAGTTAAAGAACATGTCTCTTGGAGTCAAGAAAGGAAAAGGGAAAGAAAAGTCCCAATTCAAGAAATCGTCAAAGAAAATTGACAAGGGAAGGGGAAGGCCGTTGTGAATGGCAATCCCAAGGCAAAAAGTGTCAAGCTCTCCGAGGCCGAATGTTTCCATTGTAATGGGAAGGGCCTTATAGGAGGAGTTGTCCCAAATACTTGGAGGATCTCAAGGAAGGGCGTGTGACACCTATTGGTATGATTTCCTCTCTCTATGTGATAGACGTTAATTATGCTTGTACTTCCACTTGGGTACTTGATACCGGATGTGGCTCTCACCTTTGTAACCATTTGCAGGGTATAAGGGACGTGCAAGCACTAGCAAAAGGTGATGTGGATCTCCGCATGGGCAATGGAGCTAGAGTAGCCGCCGTTGCCGTAGGGACCTATGTGCTCACTTTAGCTAGTAGTTTAGAGTTGTATTTAAATAAGTGTTATTTTGTACCAACTTTAACTAAGAACATCATCTCCATTTCCGCGTTAGACGCGGAAGGCTTTTGTTTTATGATTAAGGACAAGTGTTGTACTTTTTCTTTAAATGATGTGGTTTATGGCAAGGCCATTTCAATTGGAGGCATTTATGTTTTAAATGATGTTAATGACGTTTATCATATGGAAACTAAAAAGCTCAAAAAGGGTGATCCAAACGAATCCTACCTTTGGCATTGTCGTTTAGGCCACATAAACGAAAGACGCATTAAGAGACTTGCTTCATCAAAAGTGCTCAAACCATTTGGCTTCGAATCTTATGGTACATGCGAGTCTTGCCTTTTAGGCAAGATGACTCGTGCACCTTTTGCGGGAAAAGGGACACGAGCTAGTGAGGTTTTGGCTCTCATACACACGGATGTGTGTGGACCATTAACCATCACCGCTAGAGGCGGTTTTCACTACTTCATTACTTTTACTGATGACTTAAGTAGATATGGGTATGTCTACTTAATGAAGAACAAAAGTGAAGCTTTTGACAAGTTCAAAGAGTTTCAAAAGGAAGTAGAGAACCAATTGGATAAAAAGATAAAGACTCTACAGTCCGACCGTGGTGGTGAGTATCTAAATATTGAATTTGATTCACACCTAAAAGATTGTGGTATAGTATCACAATGGACTCCTTCTGGCACACCGCAACTAAATGGTGTGGCCGAAAGGAGAAACCGAACTTTACTTGATATTGTTCGGTCAATGATGAGTCTAACTGAGCTTCCTAGTTCATTTTGGGGTTTTTCACTCTTGTCTGCAGTATTTTCACTAAATTGAAGCCCGACTAAAGCGGCCGATAAGACTCCATATGAGATATGGACAGGGAGAGTCCCTCATTTGTCATTCATGCGTATTTGGGGTTCCGAAGCGTACGTTAAGATCAAGTCTGACAATAAGCTTGCACCCATGTCTGACAAATGTCTTTTTGTAGGATATCCAAGGGAAACACGTGGCTATTACTTCTACAATAAACACGAGAACAAAGTGTTTGTGGCTCGTGATGCTGTCTTCCTAGAAAAGGAATTTATTTCTAGGAGACAGAGTGGGAGAAAATTTGAACTTGAAGAAGTTCGAGAGCCATAAACCGAGAATGAGGTAGAGGAGAACGTGGAGGATAGCATTCCCTCTTCCTCTGAAACGGTAATTATTCCTAGAAAGTCAAGTAGGATTTCTAATCCACCTGATCGCTACCTTGGTAACATCGAAGAGGATGGTGTTTTGTTACTTCTTGAAACTAATGAACCCACAACCTACAAATCGGCCATGTCTAGTCCCGACTCCTCGCTTTGGCTAGATGCCATGCGGTCCGAAATGGATTCCATGTACGAGAACCAAGTATGGGACTTGGTGGATTTACCTGAAGGAGTGCGACCTCTTCAGTGTAAATGGATATACAAAATTAAACTCGGTGTGGATAAACATGCGGATGTTTACAAAGCTAGATTGGTGGCAAAAGGTTTCACCCAAGTTCATGGTTTACACTATGACGAAACCTTCGCTCCAGTCGCTATGCTAAGGTCCATTAGGATAATCTTAGCGGTTGCCGCATTTCATGATTATGAGATTTGGCAAATGGATGTCAAAACCGCCTTCTTGAATGGGATTCTAGAAGAAGAGGTGTACATGATACAACCTGAAGGTTTTGTGGATACATCTAACCCGAAGAAGGTGTCTAAGCTCAGGAAGTCCATTTATGGTCTTAAGCAAGCATCTAGGAGTTGGAATCATCGCTTTGATCATGTCATTAAACAATACGGTTTCACTAGAAGTGTGGAAGAACCGTGTTTATACATGAAGTTTAGTGGGAGTAAGGTTGCATTCCTTGTCCTATATGTGGATGACATATTGCTCATTGGGAATGACATTCCATCACTCACTTCCGTTAAGGAGTGGCTAGGGAAACACTTCCAAATGAAGGACTTGGGAGAGGCACAACGAATCTTAGGTATCCGGATCTATAGGGATAGGTCCAAGAGGATACTAGCATTGAGTCAAGAAGCTTATATTGACAAAGTTCTTGAACGGTTCAATATGAAAGACTCCAAGAGAGGATTTCTACCTATGGGCCAAGGGATTACTTTGAGCAAGTCACAGTCTCCCTCTACCCCTAAGGAAATTGAACACATGAAGACCGTCCCTTATGCTTCCGCTGTTGGGTCTATCATGTATGCTATGATTTGCACTCGTCCCGACGTTGCGTTTGCCTTGAGCATGACAAGTCGGTATCAAGCCAAGCCTAGTGAGAGTCACTGGATAGCCGTAAAGAACATCCTTAAGTACTTGAGAAGAACTAAGGATTCGTTCTTAGTGTTTGGAGGAGAAACTGAGTTGTGTGTAAGAGGTTACACGGACGCAAGTTTCCAAACCGATCGGGATGACATGAGATCCCAATCCGGCTACGTGTTTATGCTAAATGGAGGAGCTGTTTCTTTGGAAGAGCTTCAAGCAAAGTGTTTCTGCGGATTCTACAACAGAGAGGTGAGTACCTTGCGCGTACGAGGCCGCCAAGGAAGCTGTTTGGATTAGGCAATTCATGGAGGGGCTAGGAGTAGTCCATTCCGCCAAAGATCATATCACTCTATATTGTGATAACAGTGGAGCTATTTTTCAAGCCAAAGAGCCTAAGTCTAGTAACAAATCTAGACACATTGAAAGGAAATACCATGTAATTAGAGATTATGTGGAAAGGAAGGAAATTGACATTTGTAAGGTTGGGACAGATGACAACATTGCTGATCCTTTAACCAAGCCTTTATCAAAGGCTAAGCATGATGGTCATGTCGTCTCTATGGGATTAAGACGAGTACCAGATTTTCTTTAGATTATGGATATGTAATAATTGGATAGCGTATCTTTTATTATATATATGATAATCATATTCATTGTTTTTGTATTCATTCTTTTATGAATTTTTATTTAGTGTGACTAAATTTTAATACCTTGTTTATCTGAATAAGTTGTGGAGACAATGTTGAACACTATTTAAGTGAATAAGATGAACATTGTATTTTATCCCTAGTCACTTAATGAGGTGACGTCTCAAAGTGACTAGATTGTAAGTCGATTGATGGTTGTTCAACACCATAAGGTCATATGTGATGACTGGTCGATTACATAGGCAGAGTGTGTGACACTCTACCGGACAGTGACCATTTAGAGAGTCCCTAAGTTCTATTATAGACGCCTGGTCGTGGCAGGGATCTCTAAGATGTTCTAATGAGTCGATTCTTTTGACTGGAGACTATTATCTGAGCAGGTGCAGTTTTCGAGTGACTTTGGTTTTTGTCCTAGGTCGTGCCGTAAAAGGAGGCCAAAAGGGCATTTACTAGGTCATGGTGAGCTGTATTGTGTAATAGGATAGATAGGGCATACAAGAATTGTCCACGCACGTTGGGTAACCATATCTCAAGGCCACTCGAGGAGTTAATGACTACAAATGCGTGGCCACGCTCGGAAGTAATTTGTGAGAGATTTTTCCGGTCAGGTAGTCACACTCCTGATCGAGAAAACCACTCCCGATGTGTTCATGTGCAAGTGCGACCTGAAAGACACCTTGCATTGAGTGGGAGATTAAAACGGACAAGAGAATTGGTAGCGCACACCTTGTGTCGGACAAGTGGGAGATTGTTGGAGTTAGTGTCATCCACAATAGTGCGTTAACATAATAAATCTCATTAATAGAATTGTTCCGGGTGTAATTCCGGAGCAGGATTATGACCACTTAAGCTTGTAGAATGACGTCGTTTGCTTGTCTCTTCCTTTCGCTCTCTCCTGTAAAGATGAACAAACTGAGGGCTCGGCTTGGTACCGAGCGTACTCACTCCGACGCTCAAGTCAGTAAACTTAAAGTGATAAGTTGTGTGTTAACTTGGCAAAGTATGTTGTAGAGAGATAAGGGAGTTTATACCAGATTTTCGGTTAGTTTTTGGGATCCTTTTCTCAATGAGAGAAGTGGAGTATTTATAGACTTTCACCTTTTGTCGCGTAGTGGCCAAGTGGCCAAGTGGCCAAGTGGCTAGCAGGTGGAAAGACTATCTTACCCTCGGCCGAGGGACCCATGCCGGTACGGCAGGCCTGGTTGAATCCATGCCGAGGGGACTGGATGTGAGTACGCGGATATGCCTCTCGGCCGGCTAGTTGCCGAGACCGAGACCCAAGTGACAGGCCGACAGGCTTTGTCGGTTAGGCTGCTAATACGTTGACTTGCTGTCATTTATCTTTGACCTTGCTCAATGTGTTGACTCGGTCAGCGGGTGCAGAATATGCCCCATCAATTTGCCCCTAGCGTAGTCTATGCCGTGGTATGGACCTTCGATGAGTGTTGAGCGTATTCTGCGCATGTTGAACTTCTTCCTCGGCTTGGTTCTGTTCGGGCCGTACCATATTCCCCCTCCACATGGTTGTGTAATGGACATCCAATGTGGAAAAGAAAATGGCGCTGGCCGAGACCAAGGTTGAGGATGCCGTGTGCTTTTGATTACCCCCGGCCGGTGCTGCCAAGCTTGGTTGATCAGCTGGCCGTTTAGCAAGTATATACCAAGGAGCGTGTCGAAGAAGATTCATCACTGTATGTCGATTGACCTTTCGTGGCTGCATGCTTGACACGTGGCTTGGTGCTGATTGGTGGACGCTTCATGGGCTTTGCTCTGATTAGTCCACTGAATGGGCTTTGCTCTATAAATAGAGCAGTTAGCCCATCATTTTGGCCATCAAACTTCATTTTCCCAAAAAATTTCCTCTCTCTTAGCTTTTTCGAAGAAATTTCTCTCTAGTCTTCAAAGCGTTACTCGGCGTAACACTTTCTTTCAAGGTAAACAAACAAATTCTTCCTCAATCTTTTTTCTTGTTAAGTAATTGTTGCCACTATGTCTTCTGCTGATGCTATGCCTAGTACCTCAACTCTGGGGGGCGAACCGTCGCATCCTGATGAACAGGAGCCACTGGTTGTCACCCCGATAGGGTTCGGGGGCCGCAAGTCGCCTTCTCCTGAAGTTGATGAGAAATTTTTGGAGGGTTTTGATGATGATGATGATGAAAGGACCCATTATGACTCAGAGAGGCCGCATTATTCGTGGCACGGCGAAGCCTGCTCGACCAATCCTGATCGTGTTTGGACGAACAAGTTCGCTAGTTGTTCCGGGCCTGATCTTTTTTAAGACCATTACTCCTTCGGCAGGGGTATAGAATCATTGTCCCTGAGGGTGATCAGGCAGTCTGTTGCCCTCCCGAAGGCTGTATCGGCGTGTACATTAGACATCTGGAGTATGGGCTACGATTTCCGCTTAATGAACACGTCGCCGCCATAATCAAAGCTATGAACGTCGCCGTGGCACAACTGCATCCGTTGGCCATTAGTACTATTATTGGCTTTGTATGGTTATGTCTTTTTAAAGGGGAGGCCCCGACGGTGAACCTCTTCCGCCGGCTCCACCATCTTCGACAGACCACCCCAGGCGGCACGGGGTAGTACAACATACATACCGAGCCGGGTTATGTTACCGTCTCTAAGCTGACCTCTTGCAAGGACTGGAAGGGGCGGTGGGTATATGTTGAGGTTCCGGAGGACTATCCACTGCCCCGGTCTTTCCAGAGCCGCGTCAATTTGCGGTGTGAGAGTCAGGGGGAGCATGATAGATATGTCTCCCGGAATAAGCTTAAGATGGACGCCAAGAAGGTCTATCTTAAGGAGGACGAAGAGCGGGCAATGAGCCTGTTCGAGGCTGAGAAGGATGGCACGCCGAAGGGATGGATGCCCCCGACGCAGATCGTCCTTCAAGACGAGCTGCTTTGCCACGTTGGCCTCATATCGCCCCTCAGCCAGGGTGAGTGGGGTCGGTGTGAGGCCCACTTTTGCTTTTTATGCTTCTGTATTTGCCCCGGTTTACTTCTTTTACTTAACTCTTGCTTTGTTTCTTGCAGATCGATTTGGCCGTGATCTCCCCGTCTCTATTCTAAACAAGTTGGGACTCGACCAGGACGGGAGAGTTGTTGAGCTGCATCCTAAGGCCGCGCCACGTGATCGCAGACCGGCCCCGCATGAGCTTATGGAGCAGGCGATGAAGGCAATGGATGTGACGGCGACTCAAGCGGAGATTGGCGGTAACGTGCCGCGCCGGAGACCAAAAACAACGTCTACGGCGGCTACGACGCCAACTCCCACTCAATCGCCAATCCCCGCAGTCCAAAAGGATCAGGTGGTCGTCAATGTCGACGAGGACGTCACCGTTCTTGAGTGTCCTCCTCCTTCAAATAAGAGGAAGGAAGCAACGCCGCTCTTCTTATTCGAGGCGGGGAAAGAAAAGGGGTCGCCGGCCCTCTCGTCCAAGAACGCGAAGCGTAGTACGGATCTAACCCATGGCTCGGATTTAGCGGGTTCTTTAGGCGTTCGATGTGAGCTCTACGACATGTCAATGAATGTTGACATGGATGCTTTGTCTGGCTTTTTTGTAGATCAGCCGTCGCCGGCTGTCGTTCTCACTGAACAGCAATTGGAGAAGCAGCCTGTGTAGAAGGGCGATCAAAATGTCACCGTCGACTCCTCATCCCAGAAGTTTTTCCCCGCCCAGCTTAGGGCGGAAGGCATAAGGTTGTCCAAGAGGCTGGTGAAGTGGGTTGAACTAGCTGACGCTCATATTATGGAGCAAGAAAAGGTCATGGCTCGAGCTGCCCCTGCGCTTGAACGGCTTAGGCTCGAGCTTGCCGCTGCTAAGAAGGAGGCCGAGAGGTCGAAGGAGGACTTCCAGGCCGCCATGAAGGACTTCCTCGCTGAGCGAAAGCTTAAGGAGGAAGCTGAGAAGCTGGTCCTGGCCGAGAGGGCCAAGATTGAGTCTGCGCTGTCTGACGTCACCAAGCTACGGGAGGAGAAAGACAAATTTGAGGGCGGCTATAAGGCCGTGGTTGAGCATAAGGAGAGATGGAAGTCCCTGCATTCGGCCGAGGCGAAGGAGCACAAGGGCACAAAGGCTATCCTTGCTCAGAGGGAGAAGGATATTGAGACGCTGAAGACCGTCATTATCCCTGACATGTGTGCCCGGTACCGGGACCAAGCTGAAGATGCTACCAGGGATGCAATTAAAGAGCTCCTTCCTGAAGGCTCCTTCCCGTGGCAAGATTTTGACCGCTTCGGATGAGAAGGCGCTGCTGCGGAGGCCAAGGTCGCGGACGAGGCAAAGGCGGCGAAGGCCGCTCGGGAGGCTGCGGAGAAGGCGGCCGGGATGCTAAGGTGAAGGAGGCGGAGAGGAGGCCGAGAGGGCAAAGGCAAGTGAAGCGCCAAGCTTTCCTCGGGCCGCCCACCGTTGGTGATCCACTCTCTGCTGCGGTGGCGAAAGCAACAAGCATAGGGAGACGGGCGGTCATCACAGATTCACCGGCCCTTCCGACGACTTTCACTGTTCGGGGGCCAACTATTGAGCCTTTCCTCCCTGCCATCCTTTTGGCGCTTCAAGTCTTAATGTTTGTAACCTTTTGTTGTACCTTCTTTTTTGATAAACTTTGGTAGGTTATGTTTAGGCTATCCCTATTGGGACGGCCGTCGACTTTGTTTTGCCTTGTAAACATTTTTCAATAAAGTTTGTTTATTTGCCTTCGGCTTGGCCGAGGCTTTGATCTCATTCTCCATTGAGTTGTCTTCTTACGTTTTTAACATATTGAGCGCTTTTTCGTTTTTACCTTCGGCCTGGTCGAGGCAGTTAGATTGCGTATCTCAACTGTACTTAAACGTTTTTAAACATGTTGGCATGTCGGTCGCTTCCTCCTCCACTCCCGGTCTTAGCCGAGGCGGTCAGATTTGCGCTTCCCAACTGCTGTTGTGAACATGTTAGCGTATCGGTCGTTTCCCCGTCACTCCCGGCTTTGGCCGAGGCAATCGAGGTTACGGCTCGATAGCGTTCGTATCTATAGACATATTGATCGCTTCCTCTGCCACTCCCGGATTGGCCGGGGCAACTAGATTTGCGTTCTCAACTGTACTTATACGTTCTTAAGCATGTTGGTCGCTTTCGCGAGTATCAACTACATTTGTAGTGACTGCCCGACTGGCGTCTACTAAGCATGTTGGTCGCTTTCGCGAGTATCAACTGCCATTGTAGTGACTGCCCGGCTTTGGCCGTGGAGTCTACTAGTGACTGCCCGGCTTTGGCCGTGGCGTCTACCTTGGTACGACTACGGAGGGGACTCTTCATTTTGATGGAAAACTTGGACCACTCTTCATTAGATATAATCACGCGTTGGGGTGCCCACAACGGTCTCGGACACCTCCGCCGCTATATGAAGTATTTTCTAAGGTTGTCTGTGTTCCAGTGGCTCATTAGAGGCACACCCTCCATGTCTGTCAGCCGGTATGTCCCCGGCCTCATTTCTTCCACTACCTTGTAGGATCCTTCCCAGTTGGCCGTCATTTTACCATGGATGTTTCCTTTATTTGTTGCGGCCGACTTTCTTAGGACTAGATCTCCTACTCTTAAGTCCTATTTGTGGACTCTACGGTTGTATGCTCTTCTCATTCGGTTTTGATATACTGCCAAGTTGAGCCGTGCTGTATCTCGACTTTCTTCGACCAGGTCTAGGGAGGCTCTCAGGCCTTCCTCATTTTCAACTGGGTCAAAGGTTTGCGTTCTAAATGTCGGCACCCTGCTTCAATTGGCAGTACGGCCTCAGACCCATAGACTAGGTGGAATGGACTGTACCCTGTTGCTTCTTTTTCTGTGGTTCGAAGTGATCACAGGACGCCGGGTAGTTCGTCAGCTCATCTTCCCTTTAGATCTTCAACCTTCTTTTTTAACCCGTTCAGTATTGTTTTATTATCTGCCTCCGCCTGCCCGTTGCTCTGAGGGTGGCAGACAGAGAGGAGTATGCGAATTTGATACCGAGCTCTTCCAGCCAGTTCATCACCATGTCACTCCAAAACTCTCGGCCGTGGTCAAATACCATGACTTGGGGTAACCCAAAACGAGTTATGATATTCTCCCAAATCACCTTTCTTACGGCCGCCGTGGTTTTGGCAGGTACCGCGACAGCCTCGACCCATTTGGTGAAGTAGTCAACGGCGACGATCAGGTACTTCCTTCCTCCGGAGGCCGTCGGAAATGGTCCTAGTAAATCCATCTCCCATTGTGCAAATGGTAGGGGACTAAGTACCGGTTGCAGGTCTCGGGAAGGTGCATGTATTACCGGAGCATACATCTGACAATTCTTGCACTTCTTGGTTTTGGCCCTCGAATCTTTCAGCATGGTAGGCCAGAAGTAGCCGGCTCGTAGAGCTTTGTGGGCTAGTGTTCTCGCCCCCATGTGATGTCCGCAGATGCCTTCGTGAATCTCTGTCACTATAAGCTCCGCGTCGGCTGGGCCGACACATTTCAAGAGTGGTCTTATCACAGACCTTCTGTATAATTCACCTTCGAACACCAAGTACCTTGCGGCGATCCTTCTTATCTTCTGAGAGAGACTGCGGTCCTCCGGTAACTCTTTTGTCAGTTTGTATTTCATAATCGGAGTCATCCACGTCGTCTCGGCTTCGATGTCGCCCACCATGCCGACGGTCTCAGTGATGCTTTGAGCATTTCTGATATCCACCAGCACGGTTCGACTAACATTTTTGATGCTTGAACTGGCAAGTTTTGAGAGAGCGTCGGCTCGGTTGTTCTCAGACCTGGGGATGCACTGTATTTGGAAAGATTTCAATTTTGAGGTGTCGGCTTTTACCCTTTCCAGGTACCTTACCATCCCATCGTCTCGAGCCTCATACTCCCCTCAGATTTGATTAGTCACTAATAGTGAGTCTGTTTTCAACACAACATGCTCCGCCCCGGCAACTCTAGCTAACTCGACTCCAGTTATCACCGCCTCATATTCGGATTCGTTGTTTGAGGCCGAGAAGGTAAACTTCAAGGCGTACTCAAACTCGTCTCAGTTAGGGCTGGTGATAAGGATGCCGGCTCCTGAGCTGTTCGCCGTGGAGGACCCGTCGGTATACACTTCCCACACACCGGGATGTGATTCTTTTTTATATGTGCACTCAGCCAGGAAGTCTGCAAGCGCTTGCCCCTTTATCGAAGACCTCGGCTTATACTGAATGCCAAAGCCGGAGAGCTCCACTGCCCATTTGATAAGTCTGCCGGATTTTTCGAATTTTTCAAACGCTTTCTCCAATGGCTGGTCGGTTAAGAACGTCACGGGATGCGCGTCGAAGTAGGGTTTCAGCTTCCTTGCGGCAACGACGACGGCGAGGGCTGCTTTTTCGATTAGCGGGTAATTTCTTTCGGCGGCCAGCAGTGTATGGCTGATAAAGTAAATTGGGTGTTGCTGCTTATTTTCTTCCACGACGATTACGACCGACCGTGGCCGAGGTAACTCGCTAAGTATAGATATAGCGTCTCCCCGGCGTCGGCACGGGACAGGGTCGGAAGTGTTAGAAGGTGGGCTTTCAGCTGCTTGAAAGTCGTGCTCTGTTCCTCCCCCCAGCTAAAGTCTTTATTCCCTTTCAGCACTTTAAAGAAAGCAGTGCTCTTGTCGGCCGACCGAGAGATGAAGCGGGCGAGGGCCGCCATCCTTCCGGTCAGCATCATAACCTCTTTTCGATTTCTCGGCTCCGGCAGGTCTAATATTGCTTGGACTATCTCTGGATTGGCATCAATTCCCCTGGCGCTGACAAGCACGCCGAGGAACTTGCCGGCCTGGTACCCCTGGGGTCAATCAGACTGCCGGTGATGTTCGGCCAAGCGGACGCGGCCAAAAATGTTTTGTCTGAGTTCGTGGTTATTGATGGTTCGTTTGCCTACAATGTTCTCATAGGCCGAGTCACTTTGAGCGAGGCCGATGCAGTGATGTCCATCCGGGCCCTGACCTTGATGTACGTCTCGGAGGCCGAGTTCATCAGATATTTAATTATTTGATCCTCGTTAGTTGATTAACGTAAATCGATAACGGTTGGCTGACTAGAGTTTGCCGTTATTGTCGTGAGATGGCGGTGATCAACTGACCCCTTTCGGTCACACCTAAAGGAACGAACCCCAATTGATAACTAATTAATTGTATGAGATACAATTTATTTAGTCCCTTGATTTATAGACAAAGAGGTTAGTCGATTATTATTAGAGAGATTTCGAGTTGCGAACTCGAGGAGTGGCAGTTATTATTTAATTGTGCGATAATTAAATAATAAGTTTTGGGAAATGGGTTTTAGTTAATTAACTGTTAATTTACTAAAATTGTACTAATTGATTAATGTGATTAATATTAGTACGTAAATAATATGTGTAGTGGTACACGTATATTTACGGAGTGAATTGGACGAATTAATTATGGAAGCATTTAAACATGATACGATGTTTAAAATGAAAATTACACGGATTTGTGCGACAAATATAAAAACCAACATGGACCCGTATATGGTCATGTGGACCGTGTAAAATAAGTGTAATGGATGATTACTCACATAATCATTTTACCTTATTTTGTATACTACCATAATATATATCTTATACTAGATTTTGCATGTGATGTAAGATAAAATTATAAGACAAAAAAATATGTCCACTTGAGGACTCCACCCACCACTTCCTTTCATCCTTACACACTCCATATATTTGTTCACTACTTCACACTACCTCTGACACAATAATTCATTTCATTTTGCATGTGAACAAACTTCTTCTATCTCTCTACAATAATTCTCTAGTATACATTATTACTAAGAAAAGTTAGTAATATTACTAGTATTATTATCAAGGGCACATATTAATAAGTTACTAGTTCATACTTGTTAATATTGTTGGGTAGTTCTTGGGTGCTACTTGGAGGAGACTTTCTAGTTGATGGTTTTTCAAGGAGGATCATCCACATCATTTTAGCTCAAGAACAAATTAGTAAGGAGAACTAATTTGTGCCCATTTTACCTTATATTCAATGTAAGGAAATTGTTTTTCCTTATACTTTCTTTTTATGCTTTCATATTAGCATGCATGTTACATAGATCACATAAACAACAATTTATGAAATAAATTTATTTTATTAGAGAGTCTAATATGGATCTATAATCTTTCAAGTGGTATCAGAGCTTAGGCTTGTAATTTGCATGTTAATGTTAAGCATTTTAATGAATTATGAGATAATTAGTAAAAACTCAAAAATTGTGTTAGAAGAGGTTTTAGCACGAAATTTTTGGGACATGCATACCTACTGATCTCAAAAGGTTTGTGGAATTTTTTGGTTATTTGTGAAGTAATTTTGCTAATTTTAATGATTTTTGGTAGAAAACCGAGTCAAAATGTCGCATTTTAGTGAAAAATTGACTAAAATTAGTTAAATGTTGATTAGGTGCATGGATTTTTTATGGTAGTTCATGCATGTTTTCTACTAATTGTATGCAAAAAGTTGAAGGTTGGTTCGGATTTTTGCATGTTTATTGATTTTTTGAGTAAAAAGTCGATAAAAGTCCAATTAATTAATCATAATTTTGAATTTTTTGATTCTGCCCATGATAAATTTTGGTACATTTAAGAATATTATTTAAATGTCAAAAGTGATTTTGCATGTGTGTTTTCACTTTGTTTTGATATTTATTGGTTTTAGTGGTTAAAAACCGATAAATATAGATCTTTTTCTTCACAAAATTTATCCGGATTTTTTGGGCAATTTTTCTGACATTTTGGTGTTCTTGGTAGTGTTCCAGAATACTAAAAGTTTTTGTTTCAATTGTTTGGGTAATATTTCAATGTTTTTGGATTTTTACTTTAATATTATGGTTTTACCGATTAAATTAGCAAAATATCACCAAATCAAACTAATAATTTGTCATAACATTAGTGAGGACTAATTTTGAGGTTCAAAACAGTTTGGACTATTAGTTTGGACTTAAATGAGATATAAGAGTTAATTATTGATTTTTACCTGTTAAAAATCGATTAAATCCACAAAACCGAGATGGATACCAATGAATGATAGGAAGGGCGATTTTGGCATCATATTTACGCATTTTAAGCATATTTATTTAAGTTGAATGAATGATTGTCATTTATTTAAAGTATTTATCTTTTTGTACCTAGTATGGCCTAGTTAATTTTAATCGTTATTACCCGAAATGAATGGGAATATCGATTTGTTTGTAATTAAATACGATCTCGTATCGTCGGTTTGTAATTAATTAATAGTTTTATTCATTTTATTAATTAATGTATAATAGGAATAGCTATGTAATTCATTTGTAATAGGCTAATATTATGAATTCATGTCCAATTCATAACCATTATATAAGATATTACGGAGTACCTTTTTTCACATAAATAGGTGAGCCAAACTGCTCCCTTGTACTTCCTCCATTCCATTCAATTATATACATTTGAATAACCCAAAAGGAATATCTTTACATTATAGAGTTTGATCACCTTGTACAGGATATTTGCAACAATGTTAGGGAAAATGACTTTCCGGTTGAATAGATCTGCGCAGAGTTTCCTACAAATTTAACAAAAAGGAAAATAATATTTAGATTTACAATCAATATGACGAAATTAACTTATACGGAAAATAAATCCTTACAAATATTAACTGAAATCTAATAGAGTATATAGGATGAGTAACTATTTAACAACAGTATAAAAACAATATTAACATTACAATAAAAAATGGCAGAGGGCAGGAAGTTTGATTTTCTTATTGAAAAATATATCAATATCTCAAACAAAAACCATTGGTTCACCCTCCATTAGAATGAAGAAAAGTAAAAAAAAAATTTAAAACATATAGTGAATGAAGTTTATGGTTTCTGTGAAGCGGTTAGTCTCTCTTAAAAACTGGTCAAAGTATCATCCCATATGTTAGTTTGAGAGTTCTCAAGGTTGGATTTGGGAAGCAAAATTTCTATTTAAATACTTGAGAACTTATCTTACTTTATTTCCCACGATAAATTGTGTATTAACAACCCTGTAAAAAGAAAAATAATACAATTAATTTCATAGCTTGTGTGATAAATACCAAATAATATTAAATATAAAAATCGTAGACCATTATAAGAATGGTCACAGATCACAATGTAACGTCAAATTTTCGATGGCATAAATATATAAATATATGCTCCGAGATGTATATACAAGAGCAAGTCACATTAAACACGAATGACAAAACACAAAGCAAGATGGCAGGCAATTACTTGTTTAATGAAGTCTTGTGTGAAATGGTTATAGTCATATAGCCAAACAGTTATCTTAAATAAGGAATACAACACTACAGCTTTAAATGACTTGACAAATTAATTTACACATTGAAATATATTGTCCATTGTATATTTGTATTTATAAAATTTGTTTTTCAGGTTTGTACTTAGGGTTTAAATAATATAAAAATACAAGATTTTTCAAATTGAGGAAATTGAAAACGTTGTTAACTTCTCAATTCTTGTTGACAGGTAATTTATTAGTAAAACTTTATCCCAATAAGAAAATTTATATTCTAAAGAAAATTTTATCCCAATAAGAAGATATATATTCTAAAGATATATTTTATTTTTATTTTTATTTAGTGTTTTATAAAACTTGGAGACTCTCTCGTTGCACAGAAAAAAGCCTCTTATATATATATATATATATATATATATATATATATATATATATATATATATATATATATATATATATATATATATATATATATATATATATATATATATTTATTGATTAAAAATACGGGCTATTACCCGTATTACAGTCTTCCCTCCTTCAAAAGAACTTCGTCCCCGAAGTTCAATGTACACCCTTAGCATGTTCAAGCAAACAAAATGTTATTCGCTACCAAACCAACTTTAGGATAGAAACATATGTCTCAAAATCGCGTTGTGACATTCCGACCCCCTTAAAATAAAATTTATGTCCAGCAATTAGAACACCAACCAATATATATTAAACATTATTAAACACGATATTCTTTCCCTATCGTCTATTTGATTACTCCACTCTATCATCTAAGTCATTAACACGCTTAATTCCTAATAACTTCAATGACATGAAATAAACCGCAATTCATGAGCCTTATCACCCTTCCAGTCAAAATAAATTCTTATATGGTCTTTCCCAGTATTACAACAGAGTTTTAACATAAAATACAAGCGTAGTACTCATAAATAGAGGTGTCACACTAATGGATGATGGCTCCGCATTAAACATCATACCACTGAAAACAGCTTATAAGCGAGGTATGAAAGAGGCGGATTGGACCCCAACTAATCAAGGTGGTCACGCATACGATGGGACGCGACGCAAAGTGATAGTTCTCGTCATTGGATCAATTGAAAGAAACGTCAATTTCCAGATAGTGGACATCGAGGTGTCTTTTAACATACTTCTAGGAAGGCCATGGATTCATTCTTTCAAAGCTATGACATCCACGGTTCATCAAAAGATCAAAATCCCTTTAGATGGTCGGATAGTGACGATCAATTCGTCACCTATCAAAGAAGTAATCGAGAAAATGTCCAGCAATCAAGTCGTGTCAGATCCAGTAAACGAGTTAGGAGGATTTCAGATCATCAATCTTGTAGAAAGTGAATTGTCACCGATATACTTCAACCCCTACTCTAACCTAGTGGTCAACCACATACTCAAATCCCGGGGATATACTTCCTCGGAATGCCAATAAATCCCATCGAGAACAACACCATCCCACCATTCATAGAAGGTGTGACACCAGAAAAATTTCTAGGTTGTTGTTATAGTATCTTTTGGTGAATTAAGTAATGTGCTAATGGTGGATGATAAGGAAGACGATCATTTCTATAAATTAGAGCGGTGCTCCACTGTAAAGATATATGTTGTTATAATGCTGTGGGCCGAACTTCGAGGATGAAGTTCATTTTAACAGGGGAAGAGTGTAATACCCGTAATTTAATAAGTAACTTAATAAGAATAACTAATGTAATTCACATATTTAATTAATAACATTTCCAATACTAATTACAATTAAGATGTCTAATTAAGTAATAAAGTATAAGTAAGCAAGTCATGAATTTGACCTAACTAATGATAGGGCCATTGGGCCATGTGACCGTGTAGTATGAGCAAGATGGTCGAGTTATATTTATGTGATACGGGATTTTGTATCGCGATTTAATAATAAGTAATTAAGGAATTAATATTAGAAAAGGCAATAATAATAATTATAACAATAGTAATCTTAATAATAATAGTATAATAGTAATAATAAAATTAGTAAAGGTAGTAAGTGGAAATCCTACTTATGGTAAGACTAATACTGGTAATAATTATATTAGTAATTCCTATAGAAAGTAGAATAAGGTAATAGTTCTTAGTTTCCTAATTGACCTCACATACTCTCTAAATTCTAGACTATATATACCTTAATACCTGAAACATAATTCATAAAATTAGAAGAAGGAGTTTTAAGAGACGGAAAGAGCAAATAAAGCGATAAAAGGTAAGATCGTCGTAACTCATGTGTATATCATCTTAATTAACTAAATTTATCATTAACACATCGTATGCATCATAGTAAACCGTGCCAATGACCTTAGTAGTTGCCCTTGACCATACTGACCAGAGTAGGACCAATCGTGGCCTTTGTCGACCACCGTAGATGGCGGTTGTAGCGTCTAAAGGGGGTAGTGTCGTGACCCTTAAGACGGGTAGTGTAGCTTGTCTAGTTGTCGTATGAGCATGGGATTTAGGTGGTTGGTTAGTCGGCTAAGTGTGGTTCTAATGGTGGTGTCGTGGTGGTGAGTCGTGGTGGTTTGTATGATGGCTGTCGTGGGGGTGGTTGTTGCGGGATGTGTCTTTTATATGGGTCATGTGTCGTGTATGGTGTGTCATGGGTTGTTGTGTTGGAGTAAGTGTCCCCGACAATAATGCGATCGCAATTGTTGATCATGATGATCACATGTTTAAATCTCATATTTAAGAATACATGAGGGAAAGTAATATTTTACAGTCAACTGGTCCACACATATCGGTAATGAATGGCTGACTAGAGTTTGACATTACTGCCGTGCAACGGTGATGATCAGTTGATACCCTGAGGTCATACCTATAGGGTAATACTCTTAATTGATTATTTAATTAATCGTATGCCGATACGAGTTAATTAAATTGCTTAAAATTTACGGATAATTTGTGAGTAAAATTAACGTGTGTCATTGTAATTCGATTAGATTAGATGTGGTCTAAGTAATCGAATTGTTTTATTACTTAGATTAAAATATTGTTTACGAAACAATTGAAACGGGTAGAATAATTTATTATAAATAGAAGTCGTTGTAATGTAGAATTCGATAAACCATTTTAGTACAAGTAATCATGAATTACTAATTAAATTTTGTATGTGACATATTTTATTAAAATGTTGATTTTTATTATGTTAAAAATAAACTATAGTGTACCATGTCATGTAACATGTGACACATGACAAAATAAAATGGACCTTCCATTTTATGTGTCTGTGCCGAAAATGGAGGGAGTATTAGTGGTTAAATTGTGTTGATTATTTTAATAGGGGAAACGCAATGATTATACTCTACATGTAGCCATGCAACCCTATTGCTTTTGAGAAGAGCAATTTGTGCATGCATTGGTCTCAATTACCCCCCCCCCCCCCCCAACCGGTTTTCAGCATGAGAAATGGCCAAAGTTTTACATATAACTATTCACTACCTCTATGTATTATTTTCTCTAGTGTTAGAAAATATGAACTCTCTAAATTTGTGAAATATTTTTAGAGAAATAAAACTCATAATTTCCTCTCCTCTTAACCGAATAAGAGAGGACAAAAATCACTATTTTTGTGTCAACTTTAAGCTTGTTTTAATTAATACTAGTCCTACACTAATTAAAATGATTAAGGGTATTCCTTGCTATAATTCCTTAGGAGAGATTCTAAACTTGAATCTTATTCTTCCATTTTGGAAAGCTCAAGATCTAGTAAGAAGGTGAACTTACTAGTGCCCATTTATCCGAAATCATCAATGTAAGAATTGATTTTTCTTCTTATACTTTGTAATAGTTTGGCATGCATAACATCCATTTTAATTTTATGACTAAATTAAATCATCATACTATGAATATGTTAACATATGAGATTATTGAATTCCAACATGTTGCAGAGAGTCGTGCGAGGTGGTGGGATCATCGTAGGTCAGAGGAGACAAGGGTGGTGGCCGTTGGTGGTCGTGAGGTGGCATGAGGTGGTAAGGGAAGTGAATGGGTTACTTGTGCCGGGTTTTCGTGGGATTGTTTAGGGTGTCGGGTTGTGTGGTGTATGTGGTTGTTTAGACGGTGGTTAGGGGGTGTTTTGAGAGGACGGGTTGCAGGCTAGTGATGACGACGTTGGGTGGTGTTAGTGGTGGTTGATGATGTCGGTTTGGTGGTTCGAAAGGGGGAGTGTACACGGGTGGGAGCCATGTATAAGGGAGTGTTGTTGGTTGTTGCTTTAGTCGAGTTTTTAATTGGGTAACTCGGGTTTTGTATTTAATATCGTAATCCTTTAATAATAATAAATAATAATAGAATAACATATTTAATAATTAATGAAAAGATTATAATATGTATATTAGGTGACAATTTGTGAAGGAAGTATAATTGGAATCGGTTGCTTGATTATTAGATTGATTTAAGTTGCTTAATTGGATTTGCTTGCGCGGTAGGTTAACTACTCAACTTTACTATATTGGTAATTGGAGAATTGTTGAAAGATGGATTACTGTTGCAATTGTTGTCTTGAGAAGATCGTCGTAATTGTTGTCTTGAGCATATTATTATCATTGTTGTCTTATGATCATATTATTATCTTGTTGGTTGGTTTTCTGCTGTTGATTGGTTATGAAAGAGATTAGCATTGAGCTTGATATTGCTATTGAGATTATTTGGTCGGTCAGGCACGGGGATGTATAAGTGTCGTGGTGCTGTACGTATGATGGTCGGACAGGAATGGTGGCGTGAGGAGTAGGCCATGGACCTGAGCAGTACACCGTGTGGTGTCGTGTGTGGCGTGTTTGGCTGAGGCGTGTAATGGTGCCCACGGCTGAGCTGTGTGCGTGTGTGTGACGATCTTAGTTTGAGTCTTATCGTATCATATTGTATTTGTTGTTTAGTTTTCCTACTCAACCTCGTGGTTGACCTTGTATTCGTGAACACCTATGATGAGCCATAATGGGGAGCAGATATTGCAGGTCTTAAAGATTAGCTGACTTGGGAGCTTATGGGAATGCATGAGGATTGGCCAGTCTACCTAGAAGTCTAGACCACATATATTATTTAACTCACTTGTTTATCTTCCGTTGCAAGTGATGAGCCTGTCGTTGTCCGCCATCAAACACATTTATACCCAACTACTAGCATAGCAAGCAAGTCGGGGTCGAACCCATATGACGGGGGTATTTGAATTGTTCAATCTAATCGTAGTTGTGCTAAGGGTTGTCACAATTTATGGGTTGATATGAGATGTAGTCTAAACTAATCAACAAGATGAATGTAAATTAATGAAAACAAAGTAAAGCAAATAAAGGGGTTTGTAAACAATTGATTAAAGGTACTAGGGTGTCATGGGTTCATAGGGGATCCATGGAAATAGATCATATAAACATGTTCTCAAATAGATGCAAGCACTTATTGTTGTTATGGGATCGAGTTAGTGTATATCTTACAATCCCTAAGAAGGCTTGGGTCCCGGAGCTGAGTTGTCTAGACGGTACAACACCTACAAGTCGACTTAATCCTTCCTATTCAACACTATGCATGGTCTAATGAGGCTCGAGTTGGTTTATATCTTACAAGCCTCATTGAAGAGATAAGAGATGGGTAAAAAATGCAAGGATTCATAGGCTCGCATTTCATGAAACATAACATGTGCATAAGTTGAAATCACAACAAGCAAGCAAATTAATTATGAAAACATATTAGATTAAGCATAGATCAATCCCCATGTTTGTCTCCCCTAATTCCCCATTAATCCTAGCTAAAAGACTACTCACTCATGATCAAGTTTAACATGTTAATAAGGTTGTCAATCATACTAACAAAGCAAAACATGATGAGTAAATGATGTGATTAACAATAATTAAACAAGAGTGAAAGGGATTATACCTATATGAGATGACTCAACTAATAAAGCAAAGAATAATAGATAAAAACTTGATTTATTGATGAAGGGTTGTCAATTCTCCAATAATAACCCAATAATCATCAATTACCCAATAATAATAAACTTGAACAATGATTAAGGAAAGATTAATATGTAATTTTGTGGAATGATTGAGATTAATCAATTCTAATCTACTCCTAATGAAGGCTAAATCTAATCTAAAGAAGCTTTATTCTAATCTAAGAGAACTTGGTTCAATTGATTATTATAAATGGAGTATATATAGTAGTACATCATTAGGTTAAGCAATGGTAGATTAGTAAATAACCATGCTAAGTGTTGAATAGAGAATTGCAAGTCCTGAGGGAAATGTGCGGATAAAGATGCTACTCCCACCAAGATCCGCTCATATTGGCTTGAAGCACGGCATGCCCTGTGAGGGGATCCGCTCTGACTGGGCATCGGGACGCCCGGATCCTGGTCTAGGACGCTCGGCCCGAGCTCCGGACGCTCGGATCCTGGGACAGTGTTCTTCTCCTTTCTTGTTTGCCTAACATTGCGCTCGTCCTGAGTCTGGCAAGCCCGTCTAGAGTCTGGCACGCCCGGATTTGAGCTCGGGACGCGCGGATTGGCGGCCAGTTTGTCTATTTGAGCTCGGATTGTAAAATGGACGTCATTTCCTTATCCGGGCTCCTATTGGAGTGATTGAAAAGACTAGACCACTTGATTTTTCGATGCCGTTTCAACTAGCATACTTTCAGAGCCAAACAAGCAGCTCTTGGTGTGGTTACGAGTAATTTCCTCTTATAATGGCTTCCTTCTCCTTGCTTTTAAGCCAATGATCCTACTATATACTCTTTATTCCTACATCCTTGGTCATCATTCTTGCCTCCTCTTCATACTGATCCATCCATGATCGTCAACAAGCTTCCGAATATACACGAGAGACGGGAATTCCACCTCATTATCTTCTTTCCTACAAGACATATACAATGCAATAGGAAAGCAAAATAGGATTAGGGGACTAAATGTGCGCAATTAAGAGTCACATCAACGAGTTGTATTTAATTTATCTTAAGTTTTAGTTTGGTTAAGTTGTATTAACATATAATCACTAAAGTAATTATAAAGTACTTTGGTTTGTTTATCTTTGTTATTCACTACCTCGGAAAACCGAGATGGTAACAGTCCTATTTATCTAGGAATGTCTAGCTAAAGGCTCTTAGATAAATGGGGGTATTACAAAGTGGTATCAGAGCAAAACGATCCTCAGGCCTAACCAATGAATTTAATAATGAACTTAGAATGTGTCTAAATAAAATGAATCCGGGTAGAAATTGTTAGGAACCCATTTTGGCTTAGGATGAGAAGGTACCCTCACTCCGAACCCCGACCCTTCCAGTTTTGAACTGGTTACCTTGAGAGATATTATAGTGTGGGGTAATTTAAAATAAATCTTGTTTATTTCTTAGGAGTTAACTGTTTGCCTTGGGTGAGTATTGTTTTATTACTATTTGTGGTTACGGGAATGAGGAGTCTATTGATAGAATACGAAAGAAGGGGGGGGGGTGAATTGAGTATTAAAACGATGCCCACTTTTTCGAAATATATGATGTAAAATTAATTATTTGATTTATTGATTAAAATCAACTAATTAATTTACCAATAGTAAGCGCAAAATCGAAATAGCAAAAATAAAGAAAGAGAGAAAGAGAGACACACAGGATTTTTGAAGTGGTTCAGTTTCAGAAGTCGAAACCTACGTCCACTATTCTCGATTAATAATTTTAAGTACCTTTCTACGGATTACAAAAATTATCAACCCACTCGTATAATCAACACTATGATTATAACTCAGATTGAGTATCGCTAAATACTCTAGATTGCTCTTATGTTAATAAGAAAAGCACAACGATAAATACTTATCTCACATTATGAGAGTGAGTATAATATCTTTCTGTACTTAGTATCCTATAACGATTTCCCTTTGAGTGATTGACAAATATGATGCGCAACTTTTGTATACGCAATTTGTAAAATAATAATTAAAGCTCAAAGGATTTTTGCTTAAATATTTTTCTCTTGAAAGTTGTAGATATGTGTCACCAATAATTGTTGAATGAAGAGAGGTATGTATAGTTTTTATATTAGGGTTTAGAATATTCTGAAAGGTGTGAAACCCTAAATAACTTGACGAACAAGTAGTAGGCTAGGGTTTGGTGGTTCGGTCTCTAGGGTTTCGACCGGCCCATCATTGGGCTTTCATGAGTCCAATTTGGCCTCCACTTGTTCACAACAAATCGAGATAGAATTTAGTTGAAACCCTAGGTTGCATGACGACATAAATATCGTGCTACAAACCGAGAGACAATCCAACTTAAATTCTAATTAAATAATTCCAATTATATAAATACTCTCTTATTCTTATAAAACATTAAAAATATATTTTCCAAAAATTAACGCATCATTTTTGTCTAGCAGTAAAGTTATGGCTATGAGGTCATAACTTTACTAACCTTTAAATCAAACAAATTAAAACCATTACCGGATGACGACCTATACTATCTAATCTTCAGAAGATCTTCAGTAAACAAATCGTCTCTTCACAAGTCTCACATCTTGAGTCTTGTGGTTGTTATTTGATCTTGATCTTGAATATTACGATCAAATGTCTTCTAAGTTGTACCTGCTTGGTCCAAACATCAAGCTTGCTTCTTTTTGAAGTTATACCTCCTTGGGCCAAACTTCAAGCTTGCGTCATTGTAATTGTTCCTTTCTATATTAAGACTTGAGCATACAGTTACACGTATATGTTTACAATATTAAGTCCACATGCAAATCATTATTGTCATTATCAAAACAACTAATTAGGACTACAGGTCCAACAAATTCCCCCTTTTTGATGATGACAAGACTCCTATGATTTATGTCTAAGTCTAGTTCCCCCTCAACATAATACTTCACAAATTATAAAACAGTTGAGCTCAGAAACTAATAATCTTTTCAAAGTTATAACTATAGAACACCTTGAGAGAATTAACTTGAGACGATCGCAAATCATAAAAACAATTTCCCCTCTTGGCATCATTGAAAAGATGAGAACAAACATAAAACAACTAGAATAATATATTATGAGACAAGAATTAATCATGAAAAACATATTATATTAAACGCAATCTAGTTCTTAATTAGCATAATAATATTATAAACCTGCAATCACACAAGGAATAAAATGCGGAATTGAAAAGGCTAATATCCATAACAATGGACTTTTATTGTGAGTAAAGGAATTAAAAAGATAAGGCTAGGTTGGAAATTTGGATGGGTTAGGGCGAGCCAGTCACGGGTTATATGGGCTCGGTGGACGTGACCTCGGACGGGTCCGATACTCCAAATCCTCGAGTCGTGCATGACAATAGTCTAGGAGCGCAGCTTGAGCAGCTAATCGAGCATCGAAATTAACAATCCTCAAAGTCATAGCTTTAACTGCTTCATAAATCGTATGCATCTCAGACCTCATATGCATTCCAGATTGTAATAGCTCATCACCAAACTTAACCAAACTATCCATACCTTCCCTCATATGAGTAGATTCGGAGTGTGTTCGCACGGCTGCCTTTAGAGCGGTGTCGACTTGCGTGTCCAACCGTGACAACATAGTGTATAATCGCGCCGGGCTAACACTACTCGGTCCACTAGTATAAAATCTCCTTTCCATTGTAATGAGATCAAACAACTCACATAATTTCTTGTCTTTCTCATTAATCCATCCAAGAATAGAAGTAAAATTTGATTCCATTTTAGAATCCAACATCTCTAAATTCACATTGCTTTTTCCTCCTTTTTCTCCTTTTGTTTCAAAACACAATTCCGGGCCATTAATAACAAGCTTCATATAAGATAAATAAATATCATTCATCTCATCACTTGAAATAACTCCATAACTATGCTTCCCAGTAACTCCTTTCTTTTCTAAAATACGAGAAATCCAATTTCCATAATGCAAACTCAAAGTAGAAGCTAAATCGTCCATCTTAGCCGTTACACTAGCTTGTATAATTTTATGAAACACAAGCATAGGTAGACTAACCTTTTCTCCTTCAAGCCAAGCCTTCATAATAATCATCTCATGAACCCCAAATTTACCCCGACCTTCTTTTCGTGGAACAATAGTAGTCCAAATAAAGGTCAAAAAAAATTTCAAAGAAGGCGACAATTTATTTGTTATGATTGTTTCAGACGAAGTCGCATCTTGTTTGAAATACCATTTCACTACTAATCTCTCATCAGGCGATATACTTCCCCATTCTACGCTTGGGTTAATTTCGATTCCCTCTCTAGGAACTCGAGCCAAGTCGCAAAAATCACCAATTGAGACACGTATAGACGCCTCATTAACCACAGCAATTAAATTTCCTTCCCTAAATTGAACAGTAGCATAAAATCGATATACCTCAATAGGAAAGACTGGACCACTTAGAGAAACAATATTCTCCCAACCTTGATCTTTGAGAAAATTCCTAAAAAACCCCAGTGCTTTATATTACTTAAACCAATCAACCGAATATACTCGTCCTGTGTGAATGCGGTATTGAGCAACTTGATTGATATTCCTTCGTTCTACTTGAGTTAATCGAAGATTATTCGGTCCATTGTTAGTGTAATCATCCATATGTTGTGCGTAAAGAACACGTGAAGAATCATCTTGAAGTATATAGCTCTCAGTTTTCGAGCTTACCTCAGTTTCTGAAACCAATTTTCCTTTACCTTTAATCAACCTTCTCTTCTTGCTAACTATAGGTAAATTAGCGGTGTCGATGCGGTCGGCGGCGGACCGAGGTGACCGTGAACCGGTCTCGGGTGGCGTGACAGAGCGGGTGGTTCTCAGGGGTGATCGGGTTACCTTCTTTCCAACAACAACGGGTTTCTTGGATTGAAAACAGGTTGTAGGATGATTTTCCATTATTAATTTTGAAGGTTTTGAAGAAGTATTAAAGAAGTAGATGATTAAATTGATGAGAATTATGGAGGGGTTAAGAGGGTTTAAATAGTATTAAGGAGTTTGTGTTTTGGTAACAATAGAATTCTAAGAAACGAAAATAATACCAATTTCTATAATTTTTTTTTTTTCGGTGCCTCCTTTTTTTTCGGCAACTTTTCCCCTCCTTTTTTTTGTGCTTTCCATTTTTTTTCGCACCTTTTTTTTTCTCGCACTTTCCTTTTTTTTCGGCACAATTTTTTTTTTTTTTTTTTTTGGTATTATGTCCTTTTTCTTATATGATAAGAATAAGAAAAGAATCCTATTTGTTTGAGATAAGGAAATAATCTTTTGTGTTGGTGTTTAGGTAGGATTGTGAGGAGGTGGTTACAAGAATATGGTAAAGATAGATATTTGTGTAAGAATATAATAAGATAGAAATATCTTTATTATATTTAGGCATTTTATTGTAGATTTTGTCGAATTTTTGTAAGAATATGTGAATATACAGAATATTAAATATTACCATACACATAAGCAAGATATATCACGTAAAATAAACATTATTTAACATAATTAAACTTGCAACAAAACAAACGGACACAATCGTACAATCTCATCTTTCTAGCCAGTCATTCAGGTTCCCAGACATAATTATGACGGATTTAATTATTGCTAATTAAACCAATCTCTAGTCTCAATAACTCTAAGCGTTTTCTAGCTAACGGCTTAGTCAAGATATCAACCCATTGCCTTTCTGTACTACAAAATTCAAGTGAAATGTTGCCCTTCTCTACGTGATCTTGTAGAAAATGGTGTCTAATATCTATATGTTTGGTCCTCGAGTGCTGAGCAGGGTTCTTACAAATTACTATAGCACTCGTATTGTCACACATAATAGGCATATGACCTATACCATAATCACATAGTTGTTGCTTTAACCAAAATAATTGAGAACATACTAGTCCAGCAAATACATACTCGGCTTCAGCAGTAGACAATGCAACTGAATTTTGTTTCTCTGATCCCCATGTAATGATACAAGGTCTAACAAACGTTGCATACCCAGAAGTGCTTTTCCTATCTAAAAAGCATCCTGCATATTCTGCATCTGAATACCCCACTAGATCAAAATTACACTCAAGTGGATACCATAAGTATAAATTTGATGTACCAATTAAATATCTCAAGATACGTTTAACTGCAATCATATGTGACTCTTTAGGACACGATTTATATCGCGCACAGACACATACACTATATATTATATCAGGACAACTTGCAGTTAAATATAAAAGTGACCAATCATACCTCGATATGTAGTCTCATCAACACACTTACCATTTTCATCTATACTTATCTTCTTATCAGGTACCATAGTTGTATCGTTAGATTTTGCATTTTCCATACCGAATTTTCGAATTAGTTCCTTGATATATTTCTGTTGGTGAATCTTTATACCATCCTTTGTTTGTTGAATTTGTAAACCTAGAAAGTACTTCAATTCTCCCATCATGCTCATTTTAAACTCAGAAGTCATTAGATCTGAAAAATACTTGCACAATTTTTCATTAGTAGAACCGAATATTATATCGTCTACATAAATTTGCACAACAATTAAATTAGAACCCTCGGATTTTAGGAACAAGGTTTTAACGACAGATCCTCTTTTAAAATTTTTTTGTAATAAAAACTTGGATAATCTGTCATACCATGCCTTTGGAGCTTGTTTCAAACCATATAAAGCTTTGTCTAATTTATAAACGTGGTTTTGAAACTTGCTATCTAAAAATCCGGGAGGTTGTTGTACATAAACTTCTTCTTCCAAATAGTCATTAAGAAATGCAGTCTTAACGTCCATTTGGAATAACTTCATTCCTTTATGAACAGCAAAGGCAATAATGAGACGAATAGCCTCAAGTCTTGCTATGGATGCAAAGGTCTCGTGATAATCGATCCCTTCTTGTTGATTGTAGCCTTGGACAACTAGTCCTGCCTTGTTTCTTGTAATAAGACCTGCATCGTCCAGTTTATTTCTGAACACCCATCTTGTACCAATAACAGTTCGATCACTAGGTCGTGGCACTAAGTGACATACCTTATTGCGTTCGAATTATTGAAGCTCATCTTGCATAGCAGATATTCAATCAGGTTCAGCAAGAGCTTCTTTGATATTGGTAGGTTCAATGGTTGACAGAAAAGAGAAGAACGAGCAGAAATTATTCAAGGACCTTCTAGTTTTAATGCCTTGTTCTAGATCCCCTAGGATTTTGTCCAAAGGGTGGGAGCTTTGATGTTTCCACTTTTTGAGAACTCTAGGCTCATTATCATTTGATGAACTCGCATCATCTGCAGACGAGGAATCATGACTTGTCCCCCCTGAGTTAGACTCGGGATTTTCTTCAGAAGTATCACTAACTTCATTAGAATTATCATGATTTGGATCGGAAGTTACATCATTAGGTATAACTTCAAGATCTTTTTCCTTATTTAAGGAAGGGTCAATAGTATTATTAACTACAGACTCATCACTTCTCTTAGGATCGTTTGCAGTGTTATCTAGTTCATTATTGATACCTTGAATATCTTCATCTTCATTTAAAGGATCATTTCTTGGTAAAAAGAAATCGGGCTCATCTGGATCCTCTTCTTCCTGTTCAACTTTATCAAACACATTATCTTCGTCAAAGCGAATATGAACACTTTCTTCTATGTACAAGGTTCTTTTATTAAACACTTTGTAAGCTTTACTATGATCCGAATATCCCAGAAAAACAGCTTCGTCACTTCGAGGGTCAAATTTTCCTCAATTGTCTTTTCCATTATTGTGAACAAAGCATTTGCTCCCGAAGCAATGGAGATGTGATATATTGGGTTTTCTCCCTCTTAAAAGTTCATAGGGAGTCATTTTCAAAATAGGTCGGATCATAGCTCTATTATGCACATAGCATGCGGTACTAACATCTTCTGCCCAAAAACTTCTAGGGAGGCCACTACACAACAACATAGTACGAGCCATATCCTCTAGGGTTCGATTCATACGTTCCACGACACCATTTTGTTGTGGGGTTCGTGGTGCGGAGAAGTTATGTCCTAAACCATTTTATCTACAAAATTCTATAAACAATTGATTATCAAATTCCGTGCCGTGATCCGTCCGAATCGAAATTAGCTTTTTATCATATTTATTTTGGGCAAGCTTCATTAATGCCACAAATTCATCAAAAGTTTCATCTTTAGAGGAAAGAAAGACTGGCCAGACATACCTTCAGTAATCGTCGACTAGAACAAATATATACTTTGATCCACCACGGCTTCTAACTTTCATAGGTCTACATATGTGTACCAACTCAAGTGGTCGTTTAGTGCTAACTACTCTTTTAAGTTTAAATGAGGATCTAACATGTTTGCATCGGGCACATGAGTCACACATTTTCTCTTGCTTGAATTTAATTGAGGGCAAGCCTTCAACTAAATCCATAGACTTAAGTTTATTTAAAATAGTTGGACTAATGTGTGCAAACCTCTTGTGCCACAAGCTAGAATCATCTGAGGTTGCTTTCATACACGAGAAGGAATTTGGATTGACAACATTTAAGTCAATCATATACACATTCCTCCTATGGTGACCCTCAAGTAAAACATTACTAGTACCTTCAATTATGATACGACAAACATCGGCATGAAAAACAACATTGTTACCGTTGTCACATAATTGAGAAATACTAAGTAAGTTATGTTTAAGACCACTTACCAGATATACGTTATCGATTGAATGAGAGGTTGAAATTCCAATTTTTCCTACTCCAATAATCCTACCCTTCTCGTTATCTCCAAATGTAACATTGCCACCAAAGAAGGGCTCTAGTGAAAGAAAAAGATTTTTGTCTCCTGTCATGTGTCTCGAGCATCCACTGTCGAGATACCATAGATTATTTTCTTTCACTACTTCCTGCAAATGAGTCAAATACAGCTTTTACGTATCCAAGCTAAGTCGGGTCCTTTACGGTTAGTGACTCTGTAGATTTGATCCTTTCTAACCCATACTTGTATTATTATTCTTTTGGCTTTAACATTAGGTTATCTTGGTCTTTGTCTAACAATCGGAACATAAGGTACTCTAGGTTTTGTTCTAACAAAAGTAGCTCTGGGTCTAATACCTTCATGAGACACTTTAGGTTAAGTGTTATGAACTTTAGACTTGGATGTATGCTTTTGATTCTCATTTATTTTGTTTGATTTTGGAGGAACATATGAGTAATCGAAAGCCATATCATAAGTCCATCTAAATTCATTATTATGTTCTTCATTGTTGTTAGATTCATCTATAGTTGATACATCATCTTCCACAATGAAATCAAAAGTCTTAACAGATTCGACATTCTTTTGCATATCCAAAGCAAGTTTCACACAATTGACTTGAATATGTCCAGTAGAGCCACAGTAATTGCAAATCAAGTATTCTGGAAGATTAACATATTTTCTTTTTCTGAAATCGTGATCAGAAGGATTAGATTTGCATTTATCATGGTCTCTATGGCTATAGAATTCATGACCAAGTCCCATGTTCATGTTATTATCAGATTGTTCAATAAGGAAGTTTAAAACCTTTGTGCTTCCTTCCCACTTATCATGAACTTTTCGTGCATGTAAGAGTAATTCTTTCAAGGACTCAATTTATTTTGCACATTTCGAATGATCTATACTTGAATCCTTGGAAGAGTTACCATTCTCAAAATCTTTACGAAATTTATCAAAACGTTCATTCAAGACACGTTTCTCATTTTCATGTTGTTTCTTAAGTTCAGACATACTATCACTAGCTTCTTTCAATTGCTTAGAGAGAAATGTAATTTCTCTCTTATGTTCGGAAACCACATTATCTTTGCCATTAAGTTCATCTTTTAAAATCTCATTGACTTTCTTCAGCTCGGAAGTTATAGCATCACTAGCTGTAACTTTAGCTTGAAGTTGCTTAATGTTGAGTTTGAGCTCTGAAGTTATGGCAATAATAGCCTTAAGTTTTGATTCAAGAGCGTTTTTCTCAGCATTTGTCATGTCTGAAGTTATAGCTGGGGTAGCCATAACTTTAGACTTGATGTTTTTAGCTTTAGCTTTTAGAAGTTGGTTTTCCTAAGCAATGTCTATAATTTGTTCGTTAAGGTCTCTTAACTCTAATTTTAGTTCATGACAATCATCAAGGGTTTCTTCAAAAGTTTTAATTAAAGCACTCTTAGAAAGTTTCTTAACTTGCTTTTTAAGTTCAAGAAAGCTTACCTCTTCATCCTCTGAATCTGAATCTGAATTTCCAACAAGACACATCTCAGCATTAGAAACATTACTTTCATTGTCGCTGTCGGAGAATAGGTCAAGACTGACTTTGCTTAGACAAAGATTGGCAGTTTATTCTTCATCTTCGGATTCGCCATCTTCAAAGTCCAAGTCTCCCCAACAATATGCTATCATAACTTGCTTGAATTCCTTCTTTGTCTTGTTACGTTGATCTTTGTCTTTTATTTTCTTCCATGTGGGGCAATCATTGATCATATGATCATTATCACCACACTTGAAGCATCCACGGTTAGAGAAGGACCCTTTTAACTCAGAAGTTTTCTTGGAAGTTTGCATTGGTTTGTTATTTGTTTTATTTTGATTTCGATTTCGATTGAAGAAATTTTTCCTAAGTCGTTTGACCAACAACACAGTTTCATCTTTAATATCTGAAGAATCATTAATCTTGCTAGACTCAGCTTGTAAGGCCATCTTTTTACTTGTACCAGCTTCCTCCTCATCCTGATTCGGAGTAATCTTGTGAGCCATTAAGGTTCCGAGTAGCTCCTGATAGGATAACAAAGTTAGGTCCTTACATTCCTCTATAACAGACACTTTATGTCTCCATCTGGGAGACATACTTCTAAGAATTTTCCTAGCAATTTCCTCGGAGTCAAATGTTCTTCCTAAATTCTTTAGCTCATTAATGATACTAGAAAAGCGAGAGGACATGCTGTCAACTGACTCGTTTTGCGCCATGGCAAACAGCTCGTATTTTCACATCAGAAATGCCATACGTTGCTTTTTGACAACAGCGGTTCCCTCATAGGCTAATTCTCGACCATCCCGTATTTCCTTGGCAGATGAACTAGTTGAGAAACGATTGAATTCCGTTGAAATCATACCGTTTTGCTATAAGCTTATTGCTTTTGAATTCTTCTCAGCCTTTTATAATCGGCCTCAATATAACCCTCTTCCTTCTTTTCGACGGTAGTGCCATCAGTGGTTGTAAGTAAGATCTTATTCGGACCATTCTTGATAATCAACCAGCACTTCCAATCGTTACCCTTAATGAAATGGGTCATCATATTCTTCCATAAACCATAGTTCTTCCCATTGAATATAGGACACTTAAGGTGTTTGGAATCCATTTGATAAAAAGTAAATGCAGCGGAAAAACGATAAATAGACTCAAAAAAAGATCAGACTCTAGCTGTTAGGCTATCAAGAGCACGAGGCTCTGATTCCAATTGATGAGTCTATTGATCGATTACGAAGGAGGGGGGGGGGGGGGGGTGAATTGAGTATTAAAAACGATGCCCACTTTTTCGAAATATATGATGTAAAATTAATTATTTGATTTTATTGATTAAAATCAACTAATTAATTTACCAATAGTAAGCGCAAAATAGAAATAACAAAAATAAAGAAAGAGAGAAAGAGAGACACACAGGATTTTTGAAGTGGTTCAGTTTCAGAAGTCGAAATCTACGTCCACTTTTCTCGATTAATAATTTTAAGTACCTTTCTACGGATTACAAAAATTATCAACCCACTCGTATAATCAACACTATGATTATATCTCAGATTGAGTATCGCTAAATACTCTAGATTGCTCTTACGTTAATAAGAAAAGCACAACGATAAATACTAATCTCAGGTTATGCGAGTGAGTATACTATCTTTGTGTACTTAGTATCCTATAACGATTTCCCTTTCATTGATTGACAAATATGATGCACAACTTTTGTATAAGCAATTTGTAAAATAAGAATTAAAGCTCAAAGAATTTTTGCTTAAATATTTTTCTCTTGAAAGTTGTAGATATGTGTCACCAATAATTGTTGAATGAAGAGAGGTATTTATAGTTTTTAGATTAGGGTTTAGAATATTCTGGAAGGTGTGAAACCCTAAATAACTTGACGAACAAGTAGGAGGATAGGGTTTGGTGGTTCGGCCTCTAGGGTTTCGGCCGGCCCATCATTGGGCTTTCATGAGCCCAATTTGGCCTCCACTTGTTCACAACAAATCGATATAGAATTTAGTTGAAACCCTAGGTTGCATGACGACATAAATATCGTGCTACAAACCGATAGTACATCCAACTTAAATTCTAATTAAATAATTCCAATTATATAAATACTCTCTTATTCTTATAAAACATTAAAAATATATTTTCCAAAAATAAATGCATCATTTTTGTCTAGCAGTAAAGTTATGGCTATGAGGTTATAACTTTACTAAACTTTAAATCAAACAAAGTAAAACCATTACCGGATGACGACCTATACTATCTAATCTTCAGAAGATCTTCAGTAAACGAATCGTCTCTTAACAAGTCTCTCATCTTGAGTCTTGTGGTTGTTATTTGTTCTTGATCTTGAATATACGATCAAATGTCTTTGAAGTTGTACCTCCTTTGTCCAAACTTCAAGCTTGCTTCTTTTTGAAGTTATACCTCCTTGGGCCAAACTTCAAGCTTGCGTCATTGTAATTGTTCCTTTCTATATTAAGACTTGAGCACGCAATTACACGCATATGTTTACAATATTAAGTCCACATACAAATCATTACTGTCATTATCAAAACAACTAATTAGGAATAAAGGTCCAACAGGGAATATGATATAAATTGATTTCAAATAATGACATGAGCAAGTAAGTATGGAATAAGTGTGTTGGTAAGTAATTGGGAGGAGTAAATGTGAAGCATGATGAATATAAGTGAATTTGTGAAGAATATAATTTTGGTTGATTTCTCGTAATTTTACCCTTGATTGTTTTGACTGTCATTTATTGCCTGCTTAATATCCTTGCACGAAAGTTTTATGACTGATAGGCCTGTGTGTTAGCTTTCATATGCCACTAGTTTCATGCTTATATGATTTACAGTTTGGGAGAAATAAATATTTTAGTAGACAGTGGTCGTAATATTTCTGTGCAGTTCAGTTTTGACACATGATTTTATAAAACTCCTCATTTAATACGTATTTAGTATTTTTGCCTAATTCCAACTCTACTGTTTATAAGATTCGTATATCTTTCTAAATTGATATGACACGTTGTAAGACAAATTGTTGACAATTCATAGTGATTTTTACAAGTTGACCTCAGATCTGACAAGTTGCTGTAAAATTCATACCTTGACCAAATGATTTGTAAAATGCATTATAAATAAACCTTATGAGTTTTTGACTTGATTCTTTCTCTCATGAATTTCTAACTCTTTGTGTTTTCTAGAAAATATAAATCCTCACGAAGTAATTTAGTTATTATTTACTAATGAAATTCTATAAACTATAATGTGTTGTTAATCTTGAAAATGGAAGTTTATGCTAGAGACTCTATAAGTTATTCTCATTTCTTAATACTTGGATATTGTAAATTATGTGAAGTATATCATCATGTCTAGTGATATGCGGAATGTGTTTTGCCCTAAGCCTACGTGTGTGTGTGTGTGTGTGTGTGTGTGTGTGTGTGTGTGTGTGTGTGTGTGTGTGTGTGTGTGTGTGTGTGTGTGTGTGTGTGTGTGTGTGTGTGTGGCTATAACATGTGCATCTATGATTCAGATAGACGCCATTAGTGGAAATTTTTTACCAACAAATAATAAATCTAAATCAAGTAGGTAGAAGAAGAAGGTGACATTTTGATAGCTTAGAAAACTTATATATCGAACCAATCATTTACATAAGCATAGCATCTCCATGCATACTAAGCATACCTCTAATAATTATACGCATAGTCATTAGCATGTAACTATGTATCCTAACTTAATCTTTTATCTCCAAGGATGTATCCTCACCCTCCCACTCGACCTGAGGATTTATTCATGACACCAGACTCAGATTTGAACGAGCATTGCGAAGCCCTAGAATCTCTTGTGGAACTCTCTGTGACCAAAGATACATAACAAATACCTATCTTAGAGCCTATACCTTGGTTAATACCTTACCTACTTCTGGACCCTTAAGTAAAGTCAAAGTGGAATATATGACTGAGTACTATACACTTAAGGAGAAACTTGAGAAGAACCATAGATACAGTAATGGACAAACTTATCCTCCACACCTTACATATGAAGGTGTCTCGGGAAGATTGAAACATTTAGTTTACGTATGTTGGGCGGATAGCCATAGTACTAACCTTAGGCAGAAGTAATTCAACCATACCTTTGGGGATAGTGATTCGGAAGAGGAGTCGTATTTTTTCCTTAAGGAAGTGAAGAGGGAAGCCTGTGAGGTGATAGAGATAAGTGATGACGAAGAGGATGAAGAGGTAGATATCATGTGGACAGGACCCTTGGACGATGATAATGATAGACTTCAACCACGCTAGAAGAGAACCTCGGATTATGACTCAGATGAAGATGTAGTATATATTGGCCATGTAAAAGCGTCGAAACCGGAACCAAGGAAGTATAACTGGGCTCGTTTCGAGAATAGACTTCGAAGAGTTATCTAAAATAAAGGAAAAGTAAATAAACAATTATGCGTAACTTTTATTATGGATTATTAGTTATCTCGGCAATGTATTCGCCAAATAGCTATGTAAGAAGTTGAGTTTCAATAAAGGTTAAAATCAAGTATGATGATACAATGTGGGTTTTGTTATTTTAAAGTAATTCGAAAATTGTTGTTATTCATTATTCATCAATTAATGTCATGATAAAATATATAGTTGTACTATGCTACTGAGTGTGTTATATGTTCCTGTGGAATTATCGTAGTTGGTTTAATTATTGTTGTTGTTTAATGTCTTGAAACTTCGAGGATGAAGTTAATTTTAAGGGGGATAGAATGTGACACCAGGAAAATTTCTAAGTTATTGATATAGTATCTTTCGGTGAATTAAGTAATGTGATAATGGTGGATGATAAGTAAGACGATCATTGCTATAAATTAGAGTGCTGCTTAGCTGTAAAGATATATGTTATTATATTGTCGTGGGCCGAACATCGAGGACGCAGTTCATTTTAAGAGAGGAAGACTGTAATACCCGTAATTTAATAAGTAATTTAATAAGAAAAACTAATGTAATTCACATAGTTAATTAATAACATTTCCAATACTAATTGCATGTAAGACGTCTAATTAAATAATAAAGTATAAGTAAGCAAGTCGGGAATTGGACCTAACTAATGATAGTGCCATTGGGCCGTGTGACCGTGTAGTATGAGCATGATGGCTGAGTTATATGTATGTGATACGGGATTTTGTATCGAGATTTAATAATAAATAATTAAGGAATTAATATTAGTTAAGGTAATATGAATGGATATATCAATAGTAATCTTAATAATAATAGTATAAGAGTAATAATAAAATTAGTAAAGGTACTAAATGGAAATCCTACTTATGGTAAGACTAATATTAGTAATAATTATATTGGTAATTCCTATAGAAAGTAGAATAACGTAATAGTTCTTAGTTTCCTAATTGACCTCACATACTCTCTAAAATATAGACTCTATATACCTTAATAACTGAAACATAATTTATAAAATTAGGAGTTTTAAGAGACGGAAAGAGCAAATATAGCGATAAAAGGTAAGATCATCGTAACTCATGTCTACATTGTCTTAATTAATTAAAGTTATCATTAATACATTGTATGGACCATATTAAACCGTGCCAATGACCTTAGTAGTTGCCCTTGACCATAGTGCCACAATAGGACTAGTCGTGGCCTTTGTCGACCACCGTAGGTGGCGGTTGTAGCGTCTAAAGGGGTAGTGCCGTGAGCCTTAAGACGGGTAGTGTAGCTTGTGTAGTTGTCGTATGAGCATGGGTTTTGGGTGGATGGTTAGTCGCCTAAGGGAGGTTAATGGTGGTGTTGTGGTTGTTTGTACGGTGGCTGTCATGGGGGTGGTTGTTCCGGGCTGTGTCTTTTATATGGGTCATGTGTCGTGTATGGTGAGTCATGGGTTGTTGCAGAGAGTCGTGCCAGGTGGTGGGATCACCAGAGGTCAGAGGAGACCACGGTGGTGGCCCATGGTGGCCGTGAGGTGGCATGAGGTGGTAAGGGAAGTAAATGGGTTAGTTGTGTCGGGTTTTCGTGGGACTGTTTAGGGTGTTGGATTGTGTGGTGTAGGTGGCATTTTAGTCGGTGGTTAGGGGGTGTTTTGAGACAACGGGTTGCAGGTTAGTGATGACGGTGTTAGGTGGTGTTAGTGGTGGTTGATGGTGTCGGTTTGGTGGTTCGAAAGGGGGAGTGTACACGGGTGGGAGCCGTGTATAAGGGTGTGTTGTTGGTTGTTGCTCGAGTCGGATTTTTAATTGGGTAACTCGGGTTTTGTATAATCGGGTTTAATATCGTAATCCTTTAATGATAATAAATAATTAAATAATAAATAAGAAAAGAATAACATATCTAATAATAATTAATGAAAAGATTATAATATGTATATTAGGTGACGATTTGTGAAGGAAGTATAATTGGAATCGGTTGCTTGATTATTGGATTTCTTTAAGCTGCTTAATCGGATTTACTTGCCAGGTAGGTTAACTACTGAACTTTACTATATTGGTAATTGGAGAATTGTTGAAAGATAGATTATTGTTGCAATTGTTGTCTTGAGCACATCGTCGTAATTGTTGTCTTGAGCATATTATTATCATTGTTGTCTTATGTTCATATTATTATCTTGTTGGTTGGTTTTCTGTTGTTGATTGGTTATGAAAGAGATTGGCATTCAGATTGATATTTCTAATGAGATTATTTGTTCCGTCAGGCACGGGGATGTGTAAGTGTCGTGGTCCTGTACGTATGATGGTCGGACAGGCATGGTGGCGTGAGGAGTGGGACATGGACCTGAGTAGTACACCATGTTGTGTCGTGTGTGGCGTGTTTGGCTGAGGCGTGTGATGGTTCCCACGGTCGAGCCGTGTGCGTGTGTGTGTGACAATCTTAGTTTGAGCCTTATCGTATCATATTGTATTTGTTGTTTGGTTTACCTACTCAACCTCGTGGTTGACCGTGTATTCTTGAACACATGTGATGAACCATAACGGGAAGCAGATATTGCAGGTCGTAAAGATTACCTGACATGAGAGCTTATGGAATGCGCGAGGATTGGCCAGTCTACCTAGAAGTCTAGAGCACATATATTATTTAATCACTTGTTTATCTTTCGTTACGAGTTGTATTTAATTTATCTTAAGTTTTAGTTTGGTAAGTTGTAGTAACATGTAATTACTAAAGTAATAATAAAGTACTTTGGTTTGCTTATCTTTGTTATTCAATACCTCGGTAAAACGAGATGGTAACTGTCCTATTTATCTAGGAATGTCTAGCTAAAGGATCTTACATAAATGGGGGTACGAGCCTACAATACCTAAAGCTTTCGAAATGCTCGCTCAAGTTTACGAACGCAAACATCGAGGAATCCAGATGCGACCATATCACATTACACTTAATGGGTACTTCGTCAAGGAAGGAGACCATAAATCTTTTCACGGGTTTTCTGAACCTTGGGTGTTCAAGGGCAACAAGCTAGTGGGAATCGAGGTGTTTCATGATTGCTATTTCATTCCCCAAGAAACGGTTCCTAACGCCAAAAATTGTCCGACACCTTGTCTCGACGAACTAGTCGTTAGCCTTTTGTTCAGAGAAGATTGATTCATTAAGGCAGCCCAAGATGAGATTATTACCATTATACTACGGGATGACCATTTCAACCCTGTAGTGCTCATCACAGATGCAAACCCAGCCAATCAATAAAAAGGATAGAGGAAGTCAATTAAATGGACCAACAATCAAGGAAGACTCTTCAAGGTCACAACTTGAGAAGGAGAGATGTTCAAAGGAGAACCATAAGACGACGAGTTCGAATCTAAGTCGGAGTCAGAAACCAAGTCTAAGTTTAGGGAAGTCGTTAGAGAGTCTCCTCCTGTTGTCACTCCCCATCCTATTATTTCTCCTATTTTAGCATCATCTAGTAACAGTAGCTCGGGGAATGCCCCAGCAACTGTTCCTTTACAGCCATTGACTATCATGTAGATGGCTTCTTTGTTTCGGCTATTTTCAAACATTAATATGAATAAATCTGATTCTGCTTACTCGTCGTGTTATCTTGATTGCAATTTTGTTCACGATGATACTGAGGATTATCTTAACCCAGACTAAATCGAACTACCTCCTTATATAATTAAATAAATACTAGAAGAGGGGAAGGGGAACCAGTTATAGAGAACACTGAACCTATCAACGTAGGGACAGAATTAGAACACTAAGAACTTAGGATAGGGACAACCCTAGACCCCAAATGAAAGAGCTCACTTCATCGACATGCTTTATGAATTCAAACACGTTTTCTCTTGGTCCTACAAGGATATGTCAGGAATAGACGGGGATATTGCCGAACATCGAATCCCAATCAGGTCAGATTTCAAACCTGTAAAGCAGAAGCTTCGCTGAATGGGTTCTCAAGATCAAGGAGGAAGTGGAAAAATAATTCAAAGCCGGGTTCATCAAAGTTTCCGAGTATTCAAACTAGGTGGCTAACATAGTCCCTGTACCAAAAAAGGATGGGCGAATCCGGTTTTGTGTTGATTTCAGGGACCTAAACAAGGCGATTCCAAAAGACGACTTTCTACTCCCACATATTGACATACTAGTGCATAGTACATCGGATCCCACACTCCTTTCTTTCATGGATGAGTATGAGGGGTATAATCAAATCAGAATGGCTGAAGAAGATATGCATAAAACGGCGTTTGTCACTCAGTGGGGTACCTATTGCTATACCATTATGCCGTTCGGATTGATCAATGCTGGAGCAACCTATCAACGCACCGCGACTACCCTGCTGCATGACATGACGCACAAAGAAATAAAGGTATATGTAGATGACATAATTATCAAGTCTAAGGATAGGCAAAGTCACATCGCAAACCTTCGCAAGTTCTTTCTCAAATTACGCAAGTATAACATGAGACTTAATCCTCATAAATGCGCATTTGGGGTCACATCCGGCATGCTAATGGGGTATGTAGTCACTCAGAGTGGAATAGAGATTGATCCATCAAAGATCAAGGCTCTAATTGAGATGCCATAGCCGCAGGCAGAAAAGGAAGTTCGAGGATTCCTGGGCAAGGTACAGTACATAAGTCGTTTCATTTCGAAACTCACTATGATTTGCAAACCCATATTCAAAAAGTTCAAGAAAACGGACCACACCATGTGGGACGACGATTATCAAAAGTCCACCAGAGAAAGATCAACCTCTATCTTTGTACCTCACAGTCACAGAAACACCTATGGGGGCTATGCTCGCACATGTCATCGGGAAGGAAGAAAGAGCTATCTACTATCTTAGCAAGAAGTTCTTAGAATGTGAGACTAAGTATACACCACTTGTGAAGACATGCTACGCTCTTGTGTAGGAAACCAAGATGCTACGCCATATATGCTCAGCTATTTCGTCAAGGTGTACTCAAAGATGAATCCTATCAAATACATTTTCGACCCATCTTAAATGGACGATTGGCAAGATGGACTTTGCTGCTCTCATAGTTCAATCTCAAATACGTACCTCGAAAGGTCATCAAAGGACGAGCAGTAGGCGAATTCTTTGCAGACAACCCCATTCATGATACCCAAGTAATTGATACATGGTCATTCCCAGATGAAGACATTCTACACACCGATGTAGAATCATGGGACCTCTACTTCGATGGAGCTTCCAATTTAAGATGGTATGGTATAAGAGTGTTGCTCATTTCTCCTGAAGCCGAGCATACACCAATTTCTATCAAACTCGACTTCGAGGTGACCAATAACGCGGCATAATATGAGGCATGCCTCATCGGTTTACAGGCAGTAGTCAGTTTAGGCATCTAAAGGCATCGAGTTCACGACGACTCATTTTTAATGATCAATCAAATTACTGGATCTTAGAAAATCCGGGGTGGAAGTCTTGCACCATATCAAGCCAGGATAGATAAAGTGGCTCAATTCTTCGACCAAGTAATCTAATTGCATCTACCTCGAGAAGAAAATCAGTTTATAGGCGCTCTTGTGAAACTTGCATCCTTAATCAACATGCCCAACAGCATGATAGAAATGCCATTATGTATTGAACGACGGTCTGAACCAGCTTATGTGAATTTTCTTACCGATGAAAACGGAAATCAGGAGGAGCCTTGGTATCAAGCCGTTCTGAATTACAAGCTCAACGACGAGTACCCATCCGATATGGATAAGAAGGGATAATGAGCAATTCGTCTTTTAGCATCTCAATATGTTATAAATCAAGGGGGGTAATACAAAAGAATGCCACAAGGCATCATTTTGCTTTGCTTGATCATTCAAAAGCAAAAAATGTTAGGGAAGAAGTTTTCGATAGAGAATGCGGTCCTCATATTAGTGGACCAATGATAGCAAAGAAAATCATGCAACTAGAATATTATTTGACGATGATGGAGACATATTGTATTAAATACGTAAGGCATTGTCACCATTGCCAGATCTTCGGGAATGTAGAACACGTCCCACCTTCTCTAATATACACGATGACATCTCCTTGGCCGTTTTCTACTTGGGGATTGAGATCATCGGGAAAATCGCTCCAGCCGGGACGGGTGGTCATTGTTTCATTCTGGTAGCCATCGATTACTTTACAAAATGGGTAGAAGTGACATCCTATACTACACTGACATTCAAGCATGTGGCTAAGTTCATACAAACCCATATCGTTTGTCGATCTGGGTGTCCACATGAGATAATAAGCGATAACGGGTCCCACTTTCAAGCTGAAATCAAACAGTTGTTCGCCAAGTACAAAATCAAGCATCACCATTATTCGCCCTACCGACCTCAGACTAATGGTGTATTAGAGGCAGCCAACAAAAATGTCATCATGATCCTCAAGAAAATGATCGACAACTATCGAGACTAGCCTAGCAAGATACCCTTCGCACTATGGGGATATCGAACCTCAATCAGGACGCCCAGTGGGCTACTACTTTTTATCTAACATAATGCATGGAAGTCATACAACAAGTAGAGCAACAGATCCCATCTCTACGTATTCCACTTGAAAGCCAAATCCCGGAAGCAGAATGGAAGAGGGGCAGGTATGAAGAATGTGTCCTCTTGGACGAGCGACGACTACATTCGTTGCATAATGTTCAAACATATCAAGTACGAATTAGGAGAGCCATCAATAAGAAAGTCAAACCCCGAAACATTAAGGAGGGAGATCTAGTGCCTAAATCTGTCCGAGCTCTTCTACCAGTCGACCCAAGGGGAAAATTCAAACCTAATTGGGCCGGTCATTATTTAGTCAAATCTATACTCTCAAGGGATGCGGTTAGAATTACAGACTTAGACGGAAATGAGTTCTCACATCCATCTAATCTAGAACAACTCAAGCGATATTATTACCCTTAGAATAGAGCTCAAAAAATGTGCCACGCGAGATCCACGTGCCGCTCTTGTGACACGTAATAGACGACACCAGCCAAACCTCGAGATACGTGCCACTTTGCTCTTGCGTTTTGACAATTTCCTTTATCCATCCTCACTATCATCAACATAACTTAATTGCCTTCTTAGAGTAAGTAAAGCATCATACTTATTCCCTATGTTAATTACAAGCTCTTGCTTGGAACATTTATTCTTTTACATTTTCTATTTCGAAGTACGTTCTGGGTTTGATTTCATTTTCGATGAATATGTAGGCAATCCTCGCCAGGATACAACCCAATCAATTTCTAATAAAAAAATGTAAATAGAAAGACATTTACTTTGGCACTTAGAATTCAAAAGAATAAATAAAGGAAATTGATTTTACGTTCCTAACTTAAAACAATCAGTTTATTCATCTATTAATAGTATGCCAAATAATATAAAAATGCTGAAATAAAATGCTAGGCTAGAATTCTAAAAATCCCCATTTATTACAATAATAATTAATAATAAAATAAAGACAAGCTATTTCTATTCTTCCATCTTCCCTTTGCCTTTGTTATTTTTGTCATATTTCTTGTCTCGACCTCGAGGAGGACGCTCTTGCGTTATCTCTGACCTAATCACCAATGGTCTTTCTCAAGACCTAGTATTCCCATTTCGATCCACAATCATCGTCTCAACAGGAGCATTCTTTGGCTTCTTCTTCCGGCGGACGACTTGGAATCCAGCTTCTTCTTCGTCTTCGTTCAAATATTTCTGGTTCTTCTTCGCCACTTCACGAATGTTTTAGTCAATCGGATCATGCTTTCTCAACTTCTCGCGCTCTTCCGAGGTATTTGCCTTGGCCCAGTGCAAAAACGAATCTGACACCCACGGCGAACCAACAGGGACAGGCATAAACCACATGTTCCTTTGGGTCCAACGCAATGCCCATTCACGGCAAGTCTCAGAAGTATGTGCCAAAGCAGTCTGCGGAATGGTGGCAAGCTTGGGGATTCTCTGTTTCATGCCAACTTGCCTCATCAGCCTCTCCGAAAAAATGTGGACCATGAACTTCAAACCTGGGATAGGAATAGACCGAGTAGGATCAAGAGATGATACTCCTGTCAACGACCTAAGGTGCCACCAAGGGACAAACCATCAAATTAATGGACCTCCTTCTTTATTTAGTTTGTTCTCCCAGTAGTTGCAAACTCGATTAAAATCAACCATGTATAGCCTTGTCCTCATCACGATCGATCGTGATCGATATCCAGGCACATTAACTGGGGGCTCGATCAATCGCAGCCTTTCCATTAGCCAAATCTGCAAAAGGGTGATAATTTTTTATGATCCCCGTCTCACGTAAAAAAACAAACAAACAAAAAGAAAATGGTCGAAAAAAGGACAAAGAAAAAAAGAAGAAAAAAAAAAGAAGAAAAGAGACGGTTGCATCTTACCTGTAATATGATAGGACTTCCAAGATACGGGAGCTCGCGGTTCTCATTTCGGTTATCCAACCCTAAGATAGTCTCTCCTAATACCAAGCAAGCTGGTCTTTGGCGCAGTTCTATTTGCTCAATAATACCCAAGAATCGTGGGTCACCTCTCATTTCCGCATCAACATGGCCTATCAAGATAAAGCAATGAAGAAGGTAAAATCCAACGGCTCTATGCCTCGCAGCATAAGAAATGGAAAGGTCCTCCCTATCTATGAATCGGTCCATGATGTCAAACATTAGTACACCCTTAGAGGTTATAAGACGATCCACCTCAGCTTTCGTCAATCCTAGAAGGTCCCTAAATTTATTCTTATATCCTTGGGAACTAGACGGTAAGGCTGGAAGATTTGCTATATCCCACCCTGCAATTGTTGCAGATTCTTCGGGAAAAGGACAAAATTCACCTCCAGGAAAGGCGAAAACATGATAATTAGGGTTCCATTATTCAAGACAAGCATCAAGAAACGGTCTTACCACTTTTACTTGTTTAAAACTGATGATTGATCCGAAAATGCCCATGTCATGCTTCTCTGCGTTCGAATGCTCATTGGTCCATTCTTTGAGTCGGGATTCAAAAGTATCCATTTTGTTGGAAATATTATCTGGAGAGAATTATTATATTTGATGAGCCACGCAGTAATAGAAGGAATAATTGTGAGAATAGAAGCTATGGACATGGCCCACCTTGCGGATGCCCAGCCGATCTGTGGACACGGCAGCGGTCTTTTTTTTTAAAGCCACGCTCGGCTGCGTAGGGAATGCTTTCGACCGGATCATTTTAGATTGGTCGGTTTCGTGTCGGCAAGGGTCACGAAACGATGCAAGAGATGTTCGGAGTTGCTACCAAACATTTTTGGGATACTTGGAACCCGTTCGAATCCACTTTATACCTAGGTCAACCAAAGAAAAAAGCGGTCTTTGACATAGGTACTAAAGATAAGGAATCGTCCCTCTTTAGCATCCTATCTCTAGAATGACTCTCGTACGCCCTAGATAAGGTCGTCCACTATCCAAAGTTTCTGAGTAAGAGGTAAAGGTACGTATTGGGAAGCCCTTTAATCGGACACCCAATCCCGCCCGGGGTAGCGGCCTCTACTGAACGATCTTTGTTGGTTAAATGCAAAAATTGATAAAACGGGTAAATGCATGAATGCGCATCAACGAGTTTGAACCTAACATGTGAGCTTTCTATGTCGGTTTTTTAATCCAAGTATCAAGTATTTGATGTCAAGTTAGATTTAATATTGATTTCCATGCAAGACGAAAATTAAACATCCATTTACCGAGTTAGGTTTATGGTGCATAACGTGATCCATTTGTCTTAGTAAGGCGTTTTGCAAATATAATGTAGAATTAGCAGATTTGTCATCTGATCTGTCCTGTATTCGGGTTAACCGAAGTCGCGATCGTCCTAGATAAAAGCTGGAAGGGAAACAGACCCTGCATCAGGCAGCCAGAAGAGGCGCGAGCCTGTTGGCGATGCAAATGGGTCTGCCTTGGTTTGAAAATGGAAAAATAAGTGGCCTATTTAGGCGCGGGTCAACAGACGATGAAAGACGTGTTCTGACCATTAAAAGGAGTCGTAAAATGTATTGAAAAATAGGTGTTTAAACCCGTCTTGATTTGAAAAGGCCGTTTAGGCCGCTTTTGTGCTAATTTCAAGAACGAGACTTGAATAATTGTCATTGTTTTGACAATATTCGACGTCGGGTTCGGTTTTGCAAGCATGACATGAATAGTTTTGAAAATGATTATGTTCTAATTGTTTTAAGTTTATTTGTTTGTAATTAGTCAACGTTTATCATCGTACTCAGGTTAAAATCTGATATAGTATGTAGAACCAAGGATGATTTTGTATTGGTGACTAATACATTTTTTGTTTGAAAATGTAAAGAAATGAGAAAGGCTTGAAAATACCCTTCAAAATGTAAAGAAGAGAGAAAGGCTTTAAAATACCCTTCAAAATGTAAAGAAATGGAATAAAAGGCTTTAAAATACATTTTATAATGTAATTAACCAAATATTATCATCGAAACACGAATTAAACCGTCATGGTATTAGGAACCAAGGGTGAAAACTGTTTCAAGGTTAAAAACTTGTCATAAAAATGGTTTGAAATATTTAAAATGGTAAAAACCGATTACAAATATGAAATGAAAATAAAAGGGAAGAAGAGACCAAACACGTTTGGATTTAGGGTGACAAAGGCTTTAGGCGCGAGCCTGGCTGCTACATAAGCAGCCCCTGCCTCAACCAAAAATCCGGTTTTTGCTCATTTATCCCATATTTGGACCATGTTATGCATGTTTTAGGATGTTATAGTCATGAAACAAATGAAAAACATGATAGAAGAAGATTTTTACACCCTCATACGTACATGCTAGGATTGAGACGAGAAATCGACGAAAGTGTATCAACTTGTTTGGTCGGAAAACTCGGTTTGAAAACCTTTTTAGCAATGTAAAAAGAATGTTTTAAGTTTAGTGATGGTGTAGTGGTCGAGATGGCCGGTCAAGTGATTTAATGCACGATGACGGTATCAAACAATGTATAAGGCTTGTGTTTACGATCGGTAGGTCGTAAACACGTGTCGGTTTGTGACTTGAGAAGTCAAGTCTAGAAGTTTAAGACAGAGGTGAGGGGGCGGACACTCGCGTAACTTTGAAATGGTGGCATTTGAGGGGTATTTATAGGAATATGGGTGGTTGTGTGCGTTTTGAGCGACCCGGCTTACAGGGCAGTCGTATACCTATCAAAAATACAAACTGGCGCTAACTAATATAGCTAGGGAAGTCGGGTCGAAACCACTGGGAGATGGGAAATTGTCTGCTTTGTCTAAGTCCCTCAAGGTAACCAAATTGGGGGGTTTTAATTGATTGATTCTAAGCTAGTGATAAGGATAGGGAAGAGAAAATAAGAGAATAAGGATAAATCAAGTAGAGAAAACAGCTAAGACAGACGGTTCACCATAATCATTCAGTCAAGTAACCTGAGTCTCAGGTCAATGCAAATACGGTCTGAGGGGCAGTGAATATCTCTTTTCGGTCTCAATTCGCCCTAAAGCACAAATAGCTTAGCTTTCGCCGTAACTATAATGCCCTATTGTTCACTACTAGTCTCACCTATTCCGACCTTTCAGTCCAGGTCAAGGGTCACTAAGATATAAATGCCTAATTGCGTCGACTCAATTAAACAGATACAATTAATTGCAGCAGTTAACAACAAAGAGTATACAAGCATTAACCCTACGATTCGATTACTTTCCTTTCATAATTATGGATCCCGTAAAGTCTTAGCAGAGGGGAATTACCTACGCATCATCATCTAACTAACAATAATAACAAATAGATAATTGAAGCTAAACATAATAACAAAACTAATAAAGATCGAATTAAAGAAATTATGATAACAATAAAGGAGAGAATAAATTAAAGCAATAAAAAGGATTTAAGGATTAAAGAAGAATAATAGTACAATACAATCTGAATCCGAGTAGCAAAAGTGTCGAAAGGAAGCAATTCCAATGAACAGTAGCAAAGTATAGAGTAAAAGTGAATGAGAGAGGAGAGGAAGAAGGATTACGCAGTCCCTCCTCTCTTTACATACGAAAATCCCTTCCTAATCTAACCTATGGACTAATTACAAAAGCTCATACGAAAATTAGGCGGAAAAAGTCTATAGAAGGACAAACCACTCGATCGAGTGGAAATAAACCACTCGATCGAGCAAACTAACACCAAACCACTCGATCGAGTGGTAATAAACCACTCGATCGAGCATCCTTGCAGAGTCTTCTCTCGTGTTAACTTGGATTGCTCGATCGAGCAACTGGGAGTATAATAAGCATTCGATCGAGTAATAAATTACTCGATCGAGCTATCTTGGCACGTAAGACCTTAAAACACCTACCGAAACCAGCTCACGCGTCTCCAAAATGTTAGATTCCAAGCTCCGGCTCCTTATTCTCCATAAATGCATGCACTTGGGACAAAATAGGCTCGATTTAGCTCCTCTTTGGTTTATTCCTGCAAATTACATAAAACGAACCAAAGTAGAATATTCGGGGGTATTTGTAGCTAGATGCTACATAAATAATACAGAAATGCGTGTAAAAATAAGGTAAAAACCTTATATAAAATACACGCATCAAATCTCCCCAAACCAAACCTTTGCTTGTCCCCAAGCAAAATATGATTGCAACTAAAGAATAAACAATGGAACGGGACCAACGCATCAGCTACAAATCACCCACTAGAACCAGTTTAATGCAACAACTGACAAAGTGGCAAAAGAGAAGTGAAAACGAGTTATATCAATGTTTCAAACTTACTGAACCGTCGACCTTGCAAGACTCAAAGGATATCGGACTCTCACGAGTCGCTCGTCACTCAGAATTAGGAACAAGGTGAGTATATATGTGAAAGATAGAAAGAAGTAAGGACACTAACCTAACTCAACCTATAAGAGCATGCATGCAGTTAACATGAATAAAGTCTCTACAGCCGTACATATGCATTCCAACCATACTAATGATCAAGACACATGCCGAGGACTTACATTTGGGCCAGTGAGGTACTGGGTAAGAAGGGGCTAAAATGAATTTGGATATGTGGGGTTAATAGCCAAGCTAGCAACAACGGATCCAAATATAAACTGCATCCTAACTTCGTACTCAGAATAACAAACAAAATGAAACGGTGCAAAAACCATGCACTGTACTCACGAAACACCAAAACAACTCGTCAACTCCCCATAAGATGTAAATAAAACATGGGAGTAAAAATCATCATACAAATCCTCATTTTTTTTCCACACATGATTTCTCTTTCTTTTTCTTCTTTTTCTTTTCTTTTCGTTTTCGTTTTCTTTTTTTTCTTTTTCATTTTATTTCATTTTTTTTTTCGTTCATCACTTTTCTTTCATTCCCTTCAATTCTTCCACCATCTTCTGAAATCAGACAAAATAACCATATTGCAATAAAACATTCCAATAACCACTCGTTACTAGCTCGGCTAGGGTAGGAAGTATTATAGAAAGTAGCTAATAGGACAAAAAGGCAATTTGGCTATGTGGGGCTCATGGGTAGAGTGAAATTAAGGGAACTGCCTCTCCTAACACATGTCACCATCCACAGACCGAATGCATACAGTTATTAAGAAGACTAGACTCATGCTTATGCAAATTGATGTTACATGCCTTAAAGAGAGTACTACTCACATCCTAAATGAACCCGGTCATGAATGTCACCAGTTTATAAAGCTCTAACCTCAGAATGTAATGTAGCTTGCCGATATAATGAATCAAATCTATTTGTTCAGATAAGAGAGAAACAAAAACTCGTAGATCATGCACATAATCATGTCAACTAAATGTCAAGAATATGTAATGCTCAAGTAAAGATTCAGTGTAGCGTCAAAGTTCAAAGGTTCCGACTCAAATTAAACATAAATTTTTTGAATTTTATGATTTTTATGTGATTTTTTTTTAATTAATTAAAACAACAATGCATGCGAAAATAATTAAACGTGCAAGTGAAAATGCAAGAAAAACATACAGACAGACATAGATATGGATGCATACCTCTCCAAACCAAACCGTACAATGCCCTCATTGTGCCAAAAAAAGGGAAAGAAATGCAAACTGAAGAGAAAAGGAGAAGTGGAGTCGGAAAACTTACAAAACGTCATATAGAGGGACCTTCCCAAACCGACCATGAACATGGGAGGTCAAAGAAAGTCAAGCAGTAGCTCCATAGACGTAAAATAGCAGCTGGAAGACATAATTGCTCGATCAAGCAACTTGGAACAACTCGATCGAGTAAACTGGTATATGGAAGGACTCGATCGAGTAGAAAACCACTCGATCGAGTAAACGCGATTTTGGCTCTGGTCGATCGAGTAAGAATATCACTCGATCGAGTGAATAAAACTCAAAGAGCGCTCGATCGAGTAGAAAAACTACTCGATCGAGTAACTTGACCTGCAAAATTCGCGTTAACAGCAAGGAAAGCATTAAAAGTTCGCAAAATAGCGTCTAAAATTCAACATAAAGCTAAAGAAAAATAAAATGTTCAACAAAAGTACAATAAAACAGTCAGGGCTGCCTTCCGGAGAGCGCTGGTTTAAGAGGTCCCGCACGACCTTTCTCGCATCAAATAACTGGCGCGTCTAGCTCGTCGAAGTACAAGACTTCAACGCGGTTGTCTGCTTCATTTGCCTCGTGATAATGCTTCACGTATTGCCCATTCACCTTGAACCTACTACCTTCGGAATCTTCAAGCTCCACGGATCCAAATTTGGTAACAGCTGTCACCGTATAAGGACCACTCCACCTGGACTTCAGCTTGCCAGGAAATAATCTCAATCGGGCATTGAACAGCAACACCTTTTGCCCAACATGAAACTCCCGAGGTAGAATTCTCTTGTCATGCCATCTCTTCGTCTTTTCTTTGTATATGCGCGAGCTATCATAGGCATTTAGACTAAACTCCTCCAACTCATCTAGCTGCAAAAGACGACTCTGACCACACAACTTAGGATAAAAGTTAAGCTCACGAATTGCCCACCAAGCCTTACATTCCAATTCAACAGGTAAGTGACATGATTTCCCATAAACTAACCTATAAGGTGATGCACCAATTGGTGTCTTAAAGGCAATTCTGTAGGCCCATAATGTGTCCTCTAACTTAAGACTCCAGCCCTTCCGTGATTTAGAAACTACCTTAGATAAGATCTCTTTCAACTCACGATTAGAGACCTCAACCTGACCACTGGTTTGGGGATGATATCCCAAACCACGCCGGTGTTGGACACCAACTTTAGACAGAATAGAAGTTAGTTTCTTTTCTTTAAAGTGCATTTCCCCATCACTAATGACGACCCTAGGGACACCAAATCGGCGAAATATGATCTTTTTGAACATTTTTATCACGGTCTTGGCATCACAATGAGGTGAGGCAATTGCCTCAACCCATTTCGACACGTAATCAACAGCCACTAAGATATACCTGTTACCTTTACTGGACGGGAACAGTCCTTGGAAATCAATGCCCCAGACATCGAAAACCTCAACCTCTAAGATACCATTTTGTGGCATCTCATGTCTTTTCGAAATGTTTCCCGATCGTTGGCAAGCATCACAAGCTGAAACAAAAGACTTAGCATCAGCAAACAAAGAAGGCCAGTAAAAACCAGACTGAAGTACCTTAGCCACGGTGCGCGATGGACCATGGTGACCAACATAAGAAGAGGAGTGACAGCCTTCCAGGACTACTTTGGCCTCCCACTGGGGAATACACCGTCTGTAGAGACCGTCTGCACATTCCTTAAACAAATAAGGATCATCCCAGAAATATTGCTTAGCGTTATACGTAAAAACGCTTCCTCTGGCGATGAGAAAGGTCGGACGGCGACTTGCCCCGACAACGAAGTTAGCTATATCTGTATACCAAGGCTCTTGGTTAACAATAGACGATATAACAACAATTAAAGTATCGTCAGGAAAAGAATCATCAATAGGTAGAGAATCTTCCCCTTCTTGTCGCATCAGTCGCGACAAGTGATCAGCTACAACATTCTCAGCTTTTTTCTTATCCTTAATCTTCAAATCAAACTCCTGAAGAAGGATTATCCATCTCAGTAGCCGTGGTTTAGCCTCCTTCTTAGCAAGCAGATGCCTCAAAGCTGCATGGTCAGTAAAAACTGTAACTTCTGACCCAACTAAATAAGAGCGAAATTTCTCTAAGGCATAAACTACAGCTAGCAGCTCTTTTTCAGTGGTAGTGTACTTCACTTGAGCCTCATCCAGATTTCGGCTCGCATAGTAGATAGCATTCAGAGCTTTGTCTTTCCTTTGGCCTAGCACCACTCCTAGTGCATAATCACTGGCATCCCACATAATCTCAAACGGCAAGTCCCAGTCGGGAGGCTGTGATCGGCGTAGAGATTAAAGCCTTCTTTAACCTATTAAAAGAAGAAAGATATTCATCAGTAAACACAAAAGGGGCATCCTTAAATAGCAACTGTGTAAGTGGTTTAGCAATTTTTGAGAAGTCCTTGATAAACCGGCGATAAAAGCCGGCGTGACCAAGGAAACTCCTCACCCCTTTTACATTGACAGGAGGTGGTAATTTCTGAATCACTTCCACCTTTGCTTTATCAACCTCTATTCCCCTGTCAGAAACGAAGTGCCCTAAGACAACTCCCTCGTTGACCATAAAGTGGCACTTCGCCCAGTTCAGCACAAGATTAACCTCAATACAGCGCTGCAACACTTTCTCAAGGTTAGACAGACAGTTAGAAAAATCACTTCCATAAACATTGAAATCGTCCATGAAAACTTCCATAATAGACTCAAATATACTCTGAAAATATCCCCATCATGCACCTTTGAAAGGTGGCAGGGGCATTATACAAACCAAAAGGCATCCTGCGATAAGAAAAAACGCCCTGAGGACATGTAAATGTAGTCTTAGCTTGATCGTCTGGGTGTATAGGGATCTGAAAGAACCCTGAGTACCCGTCTAAATAGCAGAAAAATTTAAGAGAAGCTAACCTTTCTACCAATTGATCAATAAAAGGAAGGGAAAGTGATCTTTCTTGGTGGCGGCATTAAGCTGTCTGTAATCTATGCACATCCGCCAACCAGTCACTACCCGAGTAGGTATTAACTCATCCTTATCATTCTTAACTACAGTTGTCCCTCCTTTCTTCGGGACCACCTGCACTGGACTTTCCCATTTAGAGTGACCAACAGAATAAATAATACCTGCGTCGAGCAGCTTCATTACCTCAGCCATCACAACATCCTGCATCTTCTGGTTCAGTCTCCGCTGACCCTGTCTGCAAGGTTTGTGATCTTCCTCCAGCTCTATCATGTGCATACAAATATCAGGACTAATCCCCTTGATATCGTCCAATGAATAACCCAGTGCTTTCCTGTTTTTCTTAAGTACAGCAAACAAAGAAGTTAGCTGACCATTATCAAGCTTAGCACTAACAATGACTGGAAATTGCTCAATATCGTCTAAGAAAACATATTTTAGATGAGAAGGAAGAGGCTTACGCTCTGGTACCTTTACCTCAATGGAGCAAAGGGTGCTAATCATTTGTTCCACTTGCTCTCCCTCAGCTTCAGTGAGTTCAGGCTCATCTAAATCATCAACAAGCAAATCCAACACAGCGTCATCGTCATCTGGGCTATCTGCACACTCATCAAAAAGCATAAGAGCTTCTAGTGGGTCCTTCATAAAAGAACCCGACCAGAAGTCATAAATAGACTCGTCAATAATATCAACCGAATAACAAGTATCCTCTATCATTGGCCCAGCCAAAGTGCTAGGCAGCCTGAAAGTGATCACGCCATCCCATACTGCAAGAGTCAAACGCCCTTGTTTGACATCAATAACAACCCCAGCTGTACAAAGGAATGGTCTTCCTAAGATAATTGGGGTCCGGGTGTCCTCAGCTATATCTAAAACAATGAAATCTACTGGGATAAAGAGCTTGCCTATTTTCACAGGCACGTCCTCCAAGACACTTAAGGGCTTCCTTACAGATCTATCAGCCATCTATAGGGTAATGTTAGTCACTTTAAGGTGACTCATGTTCAGCTTCTTGCAGACAGATAGGGGCATGACACTAACACTGGCTCCTAAGTCACAAAGAGCCTTATCAATAACCACATTTCCTATAACACGGGTAATAGAAAAGCTACCCGAGTCTTTCATTTTAGGTGGAGCCTTGTTTAAAAGCAAATTACTAGACTCTTCCATAAATGAAACTGTCTCAAATTCACTTAAATCTCTCTTACGCGTCACAATATCTTTTCTAAACTTAGCGTAAGTAGGTACCTGAGTAACTAGTTCGGTAAATGGGACAGTTACCTAGAGGTCCTTCACAACGTCCAAAAACTTACCGTACTGTCGCTCGATCTTTGCATCCTTCAGACGACCTGGGAAGGGCACTCTGGTAGCAATGAGTGAGCCCGCAACTTTCTTTTTACCTTTATCAGTGCGTGACGTCTCCACAGCAGGGGAAGATGACACGGTAGCGGAATTAGATAGTAAAATAGGATCTCTGCTGCTTCTGGTACTCGATTGAGTACTTTTATCACACGATCGAGTGATTTCACGTTGAGAAATACTCGATCGAGCACTTTCCTCACTCGATCGACCATTCCCTTTTTCTGCTTTACTCGATCGAGCATTTTCATCACCCGATCAAGTGATTTCTTCAGCAAACTTACTCGATCGAGTGAGAATATCACTCGATCGACCATCCTCGATTTGTGCACTATTCGATCGACTATAATTACCACTCGATCGAGTGACAGGATGAATTAAATCACTCGACCGAGTAGATTTTTCACTTGATCGAGTGTCTGGAACACACGCAGCAACAATTTTGTCCAGAAACTCGTCTATGTCATCCTCCGGGGTATCTTCTGCTATCAAAACCCCGTCTTCTGGTACTTTTGGCTCTTCATGATTAAGGCCAACTTGGAGATTCATTGCATTGGCTGAGTTGCATGTCGGTAGGAGCTTGGCTTGGTCTTTTGCGAGTGTTAACTGCGCGACTTGTTCTCTCAATTCTGCTATAACAGTTTCTTTCTTATTGCACTTCTCCTGAAACTGTTGTGTTATGTTAAACATAAAGGATTTCAGTTCAGCAGTTTCTTGATTTGCAAGAGGAGGAACCGGTTGCGGCGCTGGCGTATAAAGAGTAGGGGTATTCCTTATTTCTTCGTACAACTGAGAAAAAGGAACTCCTTGCTTGTATTTCTGGTAAGCAAGGACACACTCTGTACTCGCCAGGCATCCAATAGGGTCATGCCCTTCCATACCACATCTACCACATAGCTCAACATACTCAGTAATCGAGCAAACCTGAGCACTCTCGCCTGAAATTTCTGTAACCTCCACATTACATAGACTTTTGCTAGGACCTTCCACTGCAGCAGCTGCTGACTCAATAACTTGCTCACTACATCGGGGATTTCCATATTCAGAGACATGAATATCCATCTCCTCAATGAGACGCCACCCTTGGTCGTCTTCAACATTCTTCGTGAATCTCCCCTTAGCTACGCTGTCAAGAATAGCTCTCTCTCTTTCTGATATAACCCATTGTAGAATTGGGTACAAAGGATCCATTTCTTGAACCCGTGATGAGGCACAGAACGGACAAGTTTCTTGAACCTAGTCCAAGCCCCATTCAAATCTTCAGTAGACAGCTGCTCAAAAGAACTAATCTGAGCTCTCAAGGCATTGGTGCGCTGCGGTGGAAAATATCGCCTATAAAATGCTAAAGCAAGGGAATTCCAGTCGGTTACACCGGCTGCCTCCCTATCAAGATCTCTCAACCACTCCCGGGCATCATCAGCTAAAGAAAAGGGAAAGAGGGCTCCCTTTACCTTGTCCTGTGTCACCCCCTGAGAAAGGGAATGGTAGAGCAATACTCTGTAAACAGCTCTATATGCCTGCATGGATCTTCTTCAGGTACCCCCCTAAAGAGATTTCTCTCTACCAGCTGTATGTAAGATGGGTGGATTCCAAAGTTTCCCTAATTAGTAATGGGTAACAGGGAACCTGTTGGAAGTGAATCCACAATAGGCTCTGAATGGCTGGCTAACTTAGGCATTCTGGCAAATAGATTTCACAAAGCAACAACTAACCTGCAAAGCTAATCAAAAACTTTGCAAAAAAATGAGATCAGTCTCAAGGAATAAATTCCTTGAGACGAGAAACAAACTTAAATAAAGAAACAAAATTGCGCCACCTCCCCGGCAACGGCGCCAAAATTTGACAGGGCAGTCGTATACCTATCAAAAATACCAACTGGCTCTAACTAATATAGCTAGGGAAGTCGGGTCGAATCCACAGGGAGATGGGAAATTGTCAGCTTTGTTTAAGTCCGTTAAGGTAACCAAATTGGGGAGTTTTAATTGATTGATTCTAAACTAGTGATAAGGATAGGGAAGAGAAAATAAGAGGATAACGATAAATCAAGTAGAGAAAACAGCTAAGGCAGACGGTTCACCATAATCATTCAGTCAAGTAACCTAAGTCTCAGATCAATGCAAATACGGTCTGAGGGGCAGTGAATATCTCCTTTCGGTCTCAATTCGCCCTAAAGCACAAATAGCTTAGCTTTCGCCCTAACTATAATGCCCTATTGTTCGCTACTAGTCTCACCTATCCCAACCTTTCAGTCAAGGTCAAGGGTCACTAAGATATAAATGCCTAATTGCGTCGACTCAATTAAACAGATACAATTATTGCAGCAGTTAACAACAAAGAGTATACCAGCATTAACCCTATGATTCGATTATTTTACTTTATAATTATGGATCCCCTAAAGTCTTAGCAGAGGGGAATTAGCTACGCATCATCATCGAACTAACAATAATAACAAATAGATAATTGAAGCTAAACATAATAACAAAAGTAATAAAGATCGAATTAAAGCAATTATGATAACAATAAAGGAAAGAATAAATTAAAGCAATAAAAAGGATTTAAGGATTAAAGAAGAATAATAGTACCAATACAATCTGAATCCGAGTAGCAAAAGTGTCGAAAGGAAGCAATTCCAATGAAGAGTAGCAAAGTATAGAGTAAAAGTGAATGAGAGAGGAGAGGAAGAAGGATGACGCAATCCCTCCTCTCTATACATACGAAAATCCCTTCCTAATCTAACCTATGGACTAATTACAAAAGCCCATACGAAAATTAGGCGGAAAAAGTCTATAGAAGGACAAACCACTCGATCGAGTGGAAATAAACCACTCGATCGAGCAAACTAACACCAAACCACTCGATCGAGTGGTAATAAACCACTCGATCGATCATCCTTGCAAAGTCTTCTCTCGTGTTAACTTGGATTGCTCGATCGAGCAACTGGGAGTATAATAAGCATTCGATCGAGTAATAAATTACTCGATCGAGCTATCTTGGCACGTAAGACCTTAAAACACCTTCCGAAACCAGCTCACGCGTCTCCAAAATGTTAGATTCCAAGCTCCGGCCCCTTATTCTCCATAAATGCATGCACTTGAGACAAAATAGGCTCGATTTAGCTCCTCTTTGGTTTATTCCTGCAAATTACATAAAACGAACCAAAGTAGAATATTCGGGGGTATTTGTAGCTAGATTCTACATAAATAATACAGAAATGCGTGTAAAAATGAGGTAAAAACCTTATATAAAATACACGCATCAGTGGCCGCATGTGCTGCTCGAAGTGGCGTGAACCATTTCGCGGGTCTTCGAGGTGTCTTGTCACTATCACGCAATTGCAATCATGATTTGTTCTATCCTAGGTTTTTGATGAACTTGATTTGTACTTGACCATTAAGGATTCCGGGAAACCTTACCATGGAAGTCTTTGAAAAGTTTGTTTTTTGTGTTTGACTCGATTTGACTCGTTGTTGGAGTCGGGATTTGAATTTTGAGTCGTTTTTGTTCCGGTGTCGGTTTTGACTCTAATTAGTGTCATTGTGACCCCGTCATCATGCATTAAACACTCCACGTACTTTTGAAAAGTGTTGAAATGTTTTATTTTTGAAATCGTTTTAAGTTTTCCGACGTATAGGTTTACAAAACTGTCTATCAAACGCTGTGATTCCTAAGCATGTTTTAGTCCGATAATCATCGGGTGTTTTTTGGAGACTCAACAGATACTGGGTTTCTAAGAGCCCCTACTTTAACTCAGGCTTGGACAGGGCGAAAGTAAAAGTAGAGCCCCCATGTCAATCGAAGATTACAACTTGGGGACCGAAGCGACGTCGAGGCGGCTCGAAAGTATTCGGGCCAAGGACCTGCCGACGGGAAGGGCGATGCTAAGGCGACACGAGGGTACGAGCCAAGGACCTGTTATCGGGAACAGTTTAGAGTTTGTCAACCGTCCGTGCGGGTCGTTTAAAGTTAGTTAGACTACGTATAAAGGCTCGCCAGCCATAAGAAGGAGTCATACCTGTGGCATCTCCGGGATATGTCCTTGAGTCATTTCTTGTTTGCGGACAAAGGCTCACCAGCTGTGTTGCGGATATGAAAGGGCTCGCCAGCCTCGGGGCGTATATGAAAGGGGCTCGCCAGCCGCAGTGCGTATATGAAAGGGGTTCGCGAGCCGTGGTGCGTCTATGAATGAGGCTCGCCAGCCGCGGTGCGTATATGAAAAGGGCTTGCCAGCCGCGGTGCGTATATGAAAGGGGCTCTCCAGCCGCGGTGCGTATATGAAATGGGCTCGCCAGCCGCGGTGCGTATATGAAAGGGTCTCGCTAGCCGCGGTGAATGTGATGTGTTTCGAGGTTCACCAGCCATGTGCGTTGTAAGGCACGCCGGCCATGTGCGTTGTAAGGTTCGCCAACCATGTGCGTTATAAGGCTCGCCAGCCATGTGCATTATAAGGCTCGCCAGCCAAATGCGTTGTAAGGCTCACCAGCCATGTGCGTTTTAAGGCTCGCCAGCCATGTGCGTTGTAAGGCACGCCAGCCATGTGCTCTGTGAGGCTCGCCAGCCATGTGCGTTGTAAGGCTCGCCATCCATGTGCGTTGTAAGGCTCGCCAGCCATGTCGAAGGTCGATTGATCGACCGTGGGAAATAGCCGCGTTGGATGGGTTTATTTCGAGAAGTCGTTCGAATTAGTGGGCTCCGTGAGGAAGCCTCCGATATCCTGTTAGAGAATCTCGAGGTTTCTATTGAATGTTTGTGGTGTCGGAAAGGGACAGGTTTGTGAGCCTGGCCCCCGTGGTCGGCGGTGATTTTTGAATCTCGATGAGAGATAGCGGTTTTTATTACCGTTTGTTTTGTAGGAAAAGGACACATGCGTATTCTGTCGTTTGATGTGTGTTTGGGGAGGACGACTTTAATTTCGTCTTCCCACGATTTGTGATTGAAAAATTTGTGAGAATAGCGGGTTTGAATCCTGCTATTGGTTTTGTGTTTTTTTTCCAGATGGGGGCTTTAAATGTCGCCGTCAAAATTTTGAAAATAGCGAATCTGAGTTTCACTATTTTGTGTTTGAAGCGACGGTTTTATTGCCGTCGTCGAAAATTTTAGGAAATAGTGAATTTTGAATTTCATTATTATTGTTTTTGAAACAACGGTTCTTATTGCCGTCGTTGAAATTTGAAGAAATAGTGAATTTGAATTTCACTATTATTAATTTGAAGAAATAGTGAATTTGAATTTCACTATTATTGGTTTTGAAATATGACGATTCTGATTGCCGTCGTTGAAATTTGAAGAAATAGTGAATTTGAATTTCACTATCATTGTTTTTGAATTTGGAGTGACGTTTTTTTACTGCCGCCATTGAAATTTTGAGGAAATAGTGAATTTGAATTTAACTATTAATGTTTGTGTGTGACGGTGTTTATTGCCGTCGTTGAAATTTTGTGAAAATAGTGAATTTGAAATTTCTCTATTATTGTTTATGTGTGACGGTTTTTATTGCCATCGTTGAAATTTTGAGAAAATAGTGAATTTGAAATTTCACTATTATTGTTTTGTGTGACGGTTTTTATTGCCGTCGTTGAAAATTTGAGTTTGTTTGTGATGGTTTTTATTGCTGTCGTTGAAAATTTGGGTTTGTGTGGGAAATTGGGCCAAAGCCCAAAATTTCGCTGAACAAAGCAAGGGGACACCCCATTGAGGCACGGGTCCTGCTGCGAAGTAAGGGAGCTTCCCTATTTTGTAGAAAAGACGCGAGAAACAGGACGATCCTAATTCATACTTCGTCTTCCTCAAATACACGACAAAATACAAGAAATCGCCATTTTTGGGTCTTTTTTTCTTGTTTGCCTTCGTGCCATTGCCAACATGTCATCTCAAGATATGTAAATCCTCTTGAATCCATTTGAATTTGTTCGTCTTTTTGTTGATTGAATTAGGGTGAAACCCTAAACCCTCAAAAATCGAATTGGGCGTTTTTTATTAAGCCGTTCCCGCTCCCCATGTTCGAAAAACGTGAATGAGGCGAGGAAACCGTTTCATTTCACAATGTCAAGCTTGTTTGCTTGAGTTGTGTACCCCACTAGGTTGTATTGTAGTCGGGAAAGACCGTGTTTGCTATATTGAACCTTCGTCGGGGTATTGTGGGAAAAATTGGAATTTTTGCCTTTTGCGACGGTCTTATGTCTGACGAAATAAGCGTTTGTATGAGCTTAAATTGAGTCAGTTTGTTTTGAAATGGACCTCGTTGGTAGTTTAGGTCACTTTGGGATGTGACAGAATCACGTTGTTTTGTTGTGGTCGTATTTTGAGATTTTGACCTGTTTGTGTTCGAATTGGCGCAAAACTGCCTTTTCGAGCTTTGGAAAATATCCCAATGTGTCGGGACTATTTTTTGGATTGCTGGCGGACCTTGTGTGGGTCTTGAGGCTTTTTTTTTTGTCGTTTTGACTCGTCTTTTCTTTGAAAAGAGGGGCGAGTCGTTTTTTTTTGGGCGGTTTTTGTGGATTGTTTTGTTGTTTTTTGTTCGGTTGGGTTTGAGGCGGGATTGCCCTTGTTTTGTTTTGCAGGTTTTTTTGGATTTGTCCATATTGTACTGTCGTAATGCCGAAATTTCGGCTGACGTTTTTGTTTTGTCCTTGATTGCAGGGGAGTGTTCGGGGCCTACTGGGTCTGTTGCTGTGACTTTGGAGGACCTGTTTGGGACTGGGCCGGCTAGTAGTCCGGCTAGCGTACCTAAGGTGGTAGTAGAGGATGCTTCCGGGGAGGAGGAGCCCGCCGAGGAGATTACGAGGGCTGAGGGAGCCGTTGAGGCTCGTGAGGGGCTCGTTGTTGGGGCTGTTGGTGCTGAGGGAGCCGTTAGGGCTCGGGAGGAGCCCGTTGTTGAGGCTGCTGGTGTAGGGAGAGCTCAGACAAGGTCTGGGGCTGGTACCTCCGGGAGGAGGGTTAGTACTGTTAGGAGGAGGGGTCCTCAGCCGACTAGACGGGAGTTGCAGAACGTCGTTAGGGTAGTTGAGAGACCTCCTCCCCGTTGTGTGGAGTCTCGTGGGCAGAAGAGGTGGAGGGTGGAGACGGTTGAGGATGACGCTCACGTCGCGAGGGCTGAACCTGCGGGCGGCGCCTGTTTGGGCTGAGGGTTTTGACGATAGCCAGTTGTTGCTCCGGCTAGACACTCACCTCTCCTACCGTGCATACAAGGTCCTCGTAAGTTTTACCGTTTTGTCGAGCTTTTGTTGTTTTTGACATTTCAGACCTGAGTAGGTGTTCTGACGTTGTTTGTTTCCCAATTTTAGGAGATTGGTACCATGAAGACTTTCTCAGGTTTCTCCACTTGTCTGGGTTTCTACGCTGTTCTCCGAGCCGGCTTTGGGGCCGTTGGTGGCTGCTTGGCGAGATATTCACATGGCTTCGATTAGGTCGAACCTGTGTCTTATCCGTGCCATGTTGGACCGTTATTGGGACATGACGTCATCGTTCCACATGGAGTTTGGGGAGGTCGGTGTGACTTTGGAGGATTTCGCCATGATATCGGGCCTCCCCTGTGGCGAGACGCCGGTTGAGTTCCCGGAGACACCGAAGAGAGTGTCTTCCCCAGCGGTTAAAGGTTTGATCGGCAGTGTTCTGCCCGAACCCTATGACATCACTCCTTACTTGATCGCGAACACGTATGTGAGGGATCACTTTAGGGGGATAGCGGTTGGCTACGCTCCGGCGCCGTTGGCGAGTCCGGAGGCTGAGGCTAGAGCTGACGCGCAGGAGGCGCGGTTGTGGTTGTGGTACTTCTTAGTTACAACGTACTTTGGTGACAAGGGTTAGCGCTTGTCAACCAAGGTACTTCCTCTTCTTGCTGGCCTCGACACTTTGGGTCAGTTCGGCAGGGTTACGCCGGCCTTGGCGAGTTTTACCCGTTACTTGCACGTTGCGGTGTGTCCGGAGGTGATGGGGGATGGTAGTTCTCCCGCTTTGGTTGGTCCCGGCCTCATCTCGGAGGTACGAGCGCCTTTGTAGTTTATTTTTGAGTTTGATTTTGAGCTTGGCAATTTTTGAAAGATTGGTTGATTTGTGGTTGCTTTGTTTTGTTACAGACTTGGTTGTAGGCTTACTTCATCCCTCTGCACCCGAGGACTACTGGTGGGGTTCCTTCGACCTACCCTGCCATGAGGGCTTGGACGGTGGCACGGAAGAAGTCGACTAAGTTGACTTACAAGGACTGCAGGCGTCGGGTGAACGACCTCCGAGTTGCTGACGTTAGTTGTTATATCTTACCCCTTTGCTTTGTAGAAACAGATAGAGGTAGGAAGACTAGGTAGCTTAGAAAGCCCAGAGTTAGTTGATTAGCCATTTTTCGAGCGCAGTTTGTCGGGTGGCCTTGTGAGAACTACACAAACGTGTCGGCCGCTATCAGGGAGCATTTGCGACCTCGCGGTTCCCAGCGTTTGTACCTCGAGACGGCGATCGAGCCGGTTTGGTACCTGGGCGAGCGTTTAGCTCGTCAGTGTTTTATTGAGACCTTCGTGGTACTGGTCTTTCCACCCGCCTAGGGTGTTGTTCCAGGAGTCGACGCCCGACGAGGTTGAGGAGCACCTTCACGGTCACAGAGGTGAGGAGCTGTTGTTGCGAGAGGCCGACTACGACACCTTCCGGTTGTCGAGGCTTGCCTGGTACCCGATCGAGGTATGTTTTCCTCTGTTCTTTGTTTTCATTGCCTCTTTTTTATAGAAGGGTTTGTTACCTTCGATGTAGACCCAAATTGTAGGGGGTCGATGCGTTGATGAGGGCCCAGCCCCAATTTTCCCAACAGAGACCACCTTTCAGTGGCCAGGGGGTGAGGAGCTACAGCTGCACCTGATAGAGCCCGCGGTCGTTGAGGTGACCGATGCTGGCATGGAGTGGAGGTTGACTGTTTTGAGGGTGAGTTACTGATCTGAAAACTCCTCTTCATTTGTGTTTTGCCTTGCGTTGTATTGAAGTATCCTTCTGGTTGTAGGTGACGACTACTAGTCATCAGGCTTTGTGGCGGATGGCTAACCGGTGGGGGGCACTTGTTGGTGACCTGGATGCGAGGGAGTCTCGACTCGCACAGGTAGTTTTTGTAGGTTTTTTTGTGTATGTTTGTGTTGTATTTTACGCTTTTAGATCTCAATGATCTGTATTATGTTTTGCAGGGTGCTGCGGATCCGGAAAAGCTTGCTCGGGTCCGTGATGAGTTGGACGCAGCTAGGTCGACGATTGAGGCCCAGGGGTTGGGGATCACCAGTCGAGACCAGGAGTTGAGGCGTCGCGAGGACGGGTTGCGGAGCCGAGATGCGGAGATTGCTTCTCTCAGAGCTCAGTTGGCTGCGGCGGAGGAGCTTTGCATCACGATGGAGTATGAGACGTTGGAGAGTTCTCCGGAGAGGGGGCCCGAGCAGGAGGTGGTGTCTGCCTTGCACGCGACTCCTCGTGAGACCGGGACTGGTCTGACGGAGGGCGCTGAGTAGTTGTAGATGTCTGTCCGTGTCTTGGACTCTTGTTTGTACATATTTACATTTTGCATGAGGCGATTTTTATATATGTGTTTTTGGATTGTGGTTTATTTGTGATTTTGGCTTTTTTATGTTGTGTTTCGGAGAAGCGCTGTCGGCTGTTAGTTCCCCTTTGCTTCGCACTAGTTCCCTCATCGTTAGTGTAGAAAACAGGCAATAGGTAGCACGTACATATAAATGTAAACACGTAAAAGCATTTGATGGAAACAAAATTAGCCACGATAACTCGAAGTTAAGATCGAAATTCGAAATAATATTTTGAAAATTCCGCGACAAGTCGTCACGTTTGGATTTTTCAAAAAGAAATTGATTTGAAATTTTGCGCATTTAACTCTGTTTTGAATTAAATTGCATCGAAGTTTGATGGAATTGATTCGTAACTCGAAAAATTAAAACTCAAACTGTCAGGGGTTAATTTTAAAGTAGATTATTTTTTGCGAGTGTATTTGATTTGATTTTTGAGAGGTCAAAACTCGGATTTGCGAGAGCTTGAAATTTTGAAGAAAACTACGTCGTGTTATCAATTTTCGATTTTTCTAGAACATGCGAAAAAGAGAAAAAAATTTGGAATTTTGAGAGACGTGGAAACAATCTGTCGCGGATCGGGGTGACTAGCCCTTCCCCCTAAAAAAAAGAAGAGAAAAAAAACCGTATGTTTAGAGCTGCGTCATGGAAACCGTGTCGGATTTCATAAAACGCGAAGACAAGGAAATGTGAGTGTGAGAAAGCACAAAACATCACGGATAGGCCCTAAGAGGCGTGAGTCCTGTGGCGGGAGGTTTGAGTTATCAGGAAGAAACACAACTTGAAAGGGAAAATTTAAGGTGCGGATCTTGAGGAACAGCCCAAAGAGGCGCGAGGCTACTGGCGATAGAAGTCAGCTTCCCCTTTTTTCGGAAAAAAAAAGCGCTGATTGTTTTGTTATAAATAGGGACATTTGTGGTTCATTGTTTCGTCATCCGAAACACGAAAAACATCTCTAGAAAAACCTTTCTTCTTCTTCCAAAAAATTATTCATGGATGCTTTCGAGAATAGGTTGCGGCATTGGTGTCGGGATTTGTCACCTCCCTAAAAGTATCAACTCATTGTTATGGGAGTTGGTCAATTGTTGGTGCTTCATGAAGTCAAGGTGCAATCCTCGTTTCTTGAAGCATGCTCTCGGTTTTGGGATTCGAAACATCACGTTTTCGTTTTCCCGAAAGGTGAAATTTGTCCTCTTGCCGAAGAAGTAGGTGCCATTGGTGGGTGGCCGGGTTGTGTTCCAGTGCTTCCCCCGACTCGGTTGTGTTATAAGGAGAAGTTCCGTTCAATGTTGGGCTTGTCAACAAGTTAAGTCAACTTTCTTTTTGCTCCTCATAGTGTGGATATGTTGGCTCTTACCAACATTTTCCCAAACCGGTTGGATGTTAATGTCTCGGAGGTGGCTTGGAGAAGGGATCTTGCCTTTTGCCTAGTGCATGCATACCTCTTTGTTGATGCCTTGAAGAAGGAGGGGTCAAAATGCTATGGTAGTATGATCCTTGTGCATGTGGTTGAGCAAATGGAGCATGGTAGGGATCCATCATGGTTGGTGCTTGGCGAGATCATCCAAGCTTTGGATAAGAAGGGCTTTTTTCGAGAAGCTCCCTCGTTTGGATCTCCAATGATCCTCCAAGTGTGGCTATTGGAGAGGCTAAGTTATGTAGAGCCTCCGGCCGATTCTTCTTCTTATTCATTCCATGACCTTACTGTGAGGAAGAAGTTGTACTCGGATAGTTTTGCATCCACCGAGGCCTATTGGACATCGAGATTGGTGGAGGATGGTGTGGACATGGGCCACAGGCCGGTCTGTGGATTTGGGCCTTCTACCGGTCTACGGTCACGGGCCACCTACACGCTAAGCCAATCTACGGACATGCAGCGGTTTTTTGAAAGCCACGCTCGGCGGCGTAAAAATGCTTTCGACCGGATCGCTTTAGATCGATCGGTTTCGTCTCGGTAAGGGTCTTGAAATGATTAGAGATGTTCGGAGTCGCCACCAAGCATTTCAGGGATGCTTGGAACCCGTTCGAATCCACTTTATACCTAGGTCAATCAAGGAAAAAGCGGCGCTTGACATAGGTACTAAAGATAAGGACTCGTCCCCCTTTTAGCATTCTATGCCTAAAATGACTCCCGTGCGCCCTGGATAAGGCCATCCACTATCCAAAGGTTCTGAGTAAGAGGTGAAGGTACGTATTGGGAAGCCTTTTAATCGGACACCCAATCCCGCCCGCGTTAGCGGCCTCTACTGATCGATCGTGGTTGTTTAAGTGCAAAAGTTGATAAAACTGTGTAAATGCATGAACGCACATCCAAAAGTTTTAACCTAACATGTGAGAATTTGCCAAGTTGGTTGTTTATACATGTACTGAGAAATTCGTGTCAAAGTTGGATTTAGATTGGTTTGCATGTGAAAACGGAAATTAAACATCCATTTACCAAATTCGGATTATGATGCTTAACATGATCCATTATTTGAAAAAGGGTGTCGAATGACAAAGTGTAAAAACGTGAGCTTGTGAATCTGATCCGTCACGTATTCGGATTAACCGTAATCGGGATCGTCCTAGACAAATGCTAAAACAGGACAGAACAGTGCCAGGCAACACTATTAAGGCACGAGCCTATTGCGAGATAAAGGGCTCTGCCCAGGTTTTAAAACATGAAAACAGACGGCCTTTGGGGCGCGAGTCGGACGTCGACCCAAGGGGCGTCTGCTGGTCGTTAAAAAGGTTGTTTAAAACCGTTTTTTGTGATTAATGATTTGCAAGTATGATTTGCATGACTCGGAATAATTACTATTATGTTAATAATATTAGTTGTCGGATTTGCAAGTTTGAAAAGCATAGTTTACAAATAAAAATGTAAAATGTTTGATTTGAACTAAATATGTTAAGTTCATTTCTTTGTAATTAGTCAAGTTTGTCATCCTACTCGGATTAAACCGACATGGTATAAGGAACCAAGGATGATTATGAATTATGACTAATATGTTTACAAATGTAAACAAATGAGAAAAATGATAAATAAAAGAAGGGGGTGTTAAAATACCCATTAAAATGTAATTAACCAATATTATCATCGGGACACGGAATAAACCGTCATGGCATAAAAAACCAAGGATGATTTTTGTAATGGTCAAAATATTTGTACTAAAAATGAATTAAAATGGTAAAAACCGTAAAAGTAAAGAAGTAAAAATAAAAGAAAGTGTTGAAGGAAAGACGAACTCAAACACGGATGAGTCTGACCTAGACACCCACAAGAGGCGCGAGCCTCTTTGCATAGCAAAGGGCTTCTATCTCAGGCCAAAACTCGGTTTTGGCTCGTCTAACCTATATTTGAATCGTGTTATGCATTATTCATGCATGTAAACTCATAAAAACAGTAGAAACATGAAATAAATTAGATATTTACACCCTCAAACTTACGTGTATTGATATTTGCGACGTAGACGACTTTAGAGACGGTTTGCTCGTAGCGACTACTCACGATCAAGAAGTTTAAAAGAGTGCCTTAAAAAGGATTTTGTTTTGAAAATATGTTTAAAAATATGTTAATTAAAACATGTTGATTGATGAATTGAGTTGGTCAAATGGGTCGGTCGAATGCACGGCGACGGTACCAAACAAAATGTGTAATTCTTGTGTTTATGATCGGTAGGTCGTAAACATGTGTCGATTTTGTGACTTAGGAAGTCGAGTCTAGAAGTTTAAAGGAGATGTGAGGAGGCGGACACTCGCGTGAAGATTATGGGGTGTGAAGGGTGGTATTTATAGATAAATGTGGGATGGTAGGTCGGTTGTGTTTGCTTAGAGGCTAAGCAGACACCTGCTTTAGGCGCGAGCTACCTCGTGATGCAAATGGGTGTATTGTCCCTTTCAATTTGGACGTGGCCTATTCTCCCTCCATTATTGATTTGTGGTAATCAAATAGGATCTCGTGTAATAATATGGGCATCTAATAAGATGATTTTGGGTGTTACTTGAGGTAGGTGTTTTGTGTGCTTGACTCGGGTTTGACCCGTGTGAGTCGGGATTTGAATTTCAAGTCGGTTTTTGGTTCGGTGTCGGTTTTGATTCTAATTAGGGTCATTTTAATGGAAATGACATGATGAAAACATTCATGGCATTATTTTTGACATACGATATTTGGGTTGACTCGGGTTGACTGAGGTTGACTCGAGTTGCGGGTTTCTGAGTCGGTTTTGGGTCCGAAGACGGCTTTAACTCTAAATAGTGTTATTTTAATGCAAATGAAGTTAGAAAACTTTTGAAATCATTTTTCATATCCGATTAGTGCATTAAACCGTCTCATGTATAGCCAATCCATGCACGCATATCAAAAACACGTTATTGTCTGATCATCATCGGGTGGTTTTTGGAAGGTGCAGATACTGGGTATCTACAGAGCCCCCACTTTGACTGAGGCTTGGACAGGGCAAAATTCAAAGTATGATCTCCAGTTTAATCGAAGATTACAACCTGAAGACCATTGCGACGTCGAGGCGACTCAAAAGGGTTTGAGCCAAGGACCTGACGTCGGGAAGGGCGACGTCGAGGCGACTCGGGGATTCGAGTCAAGGACCTGCCGTCGGGAACATTTTAGAGTCTGTCGACTTCCGATGCGGGTCGTTTAAAGTCCATTAGACTACGTATATAGGCTCGCCAGCCATAAGAAGTAGTCATACCTGAGGCATCTTCGGGATACGTCCTTGAATCTTTTGCGCGCAAAGGCTCGCCAGCCGGTGTTGAAGGTGGTGCGTTTTGAGGCTCGCCAGCCATAGGAAAGAGTGATACCTGAGGCATCTTCAGGATATGTCCTTGAGTCGTATCTTATGTGCGTGCAAAGGCTCGCCAGCTGTGATAAGGAGTCGTACTCGAGGCATCTTCGGGATACGTCCTTGAATTGTAACTTGTTTGCGGACAAAGGCTCGCCAGCTTGTGAAAAGGAGTCGTACCCGAGGGATACGTCCTTGAGTTGTACCTTGTTTGTGGACAAAGGCTCGCCAGCTTGTGAAAAGGAGTTGTACCCGAGGCATCTTTGGGATACGTCCATAAGTTGTATCTTGTTTGCGGACAAAGGCTCGCCAGCTATATGCGTTGTAAGGCTCGCCAGCCATCTATGGTCGTATGATCGACAGTGGAAATCAGCATGTGTGACATCCATTTAAAAAACCGACACTCGCTGGGGAGTTAGAAACTTCTTAGGACTCGCCGGGGATATGAGTTGCTGCCCGCTGGGAGGTAGCGTAAGCCATGTAATCGGCGGGGTTAAAGCTCTTGGACTTGATGGGTCGCCGTTTGTTGGGAAGAACCCAGTACTTAGTTGGAGTGAGTTTGTCTTCTCAAGATTACCTGCATGGTTAGTGACCACACAAATCCGCAGTCGCATAGACAAGCACGTTGAATGCAATCATATAAGTACATAAGCACATAAGCATGTGAGCAGTTATCATATAAGCAACAACCATGTAATATCTCACGCGAAGGGAGATAGAAGTTTTGAATGTTGTGAAGCTTAAAGGCGAGTCATGTTACTCGTAGATTCGTGATTTGATAGATTGGAGACACGTGACCGTTGTGACATTGACTCACACAGACGCATACTGACAGAGTGACAAATGGGCAGTCGTGAACGTGATGCCAACTCAGTATCGACACGACACGGAGGTGACTCTGACAGACTTTGCACATGTAAGTGCAACTCTTTGCCAATAAAGGGTGACAACGCGCATCGAATCCCTGGGGTAGAAGGTTCGCTCGGCTGGGGAACACGAATTGATTATCTTCTCCAGACATCCTCGCCTTCGTTTGCTTGTTTGAGATCCCTTCTCGAGGTATGAAGATTCGGAGAGCGGAACCAAGACCTTGTCATCGTCCGAACCGAGCACTAGGCTATGGGTGATTTTATTTTGGACTGTAGTTGAGACTCAAAAGATGTTTGACGATAAAGAATGGGTGGCGTCTCGAAAGAGAAGCCCCTAGAGTGAGAAGATGGGAATTTTACAAATGGAGTAATGGGCGATGTCTTAAGAAAGAAGCCCCCAGTAAAGAGGTATAAGATTAATTTTTGCAGCTGGGTGGGCTGCTTTGAGGATTGATGTTGATGGTTGAGATTGAAATAGGTGTGCGGTTGTGTCCTTGTTGGGGGACTGCCTATGTATTCGCGTGTTTGCGAAATCAAACCAGATAGTAGTTCTGAGCTAGTTATTGAGGATTGAAAATTGGAAAGGGTTGTGAAAGGAGTATGCGGTTGTGCCCTTGTAATAGGACTGCCTACGTATTCGCGTGTTTGCGAAATCAAACCAGATCGTAGTTATGAGTTGTGTGTGCAATGGGTTGCAAATTGAAGGTGTGAAAATTGAATGTTCGTGGGGTTGTGGTTATGCCCTAGTAATAGGACTGCCTACGTATTCGTGTGTCAGCGAAATCAAACCAGATCGTAGTTCTGCATGTGTTTGTGTGCCTAAGCTAACTGTTAGGACCTTGAAGATATTTTTAAGTGTATGGTTGTGTCCTTGAGGGACTGCCTACGTATTCACGTGATGTGAAATCAAAACAGATCTTAGTTCAGAACGTGTGCCTAAGCGAGATCTTAGGACATTAAAGTGTGAGGGTCACGATGGTAAATTCCGTTTGGTGACTCGTCTGAAATTGATTTGAGATAATTCCTCCTTGATCATGAATCGAAGAGGTGTAATTTTTGAAAATGTTCCTTATCATGTGAGCACACTAAAAAGTGGACCCTAAGGGTAGATTGGGTATGTCCCGTTCTCGGTAGCAAAGCATTTGAGGACTCCGTATCTGGGTCAGGGTGAAAATGGCTTCGACATTATGGAATGTGGAGCTTGGTAATAACAGGTTTGTTTGACAGATAAAAATCTGGAGTTGAGGGTCACGACGGTGAATTCCGTTTGGTGACTCGAAGGTTGAGTGGAGAGAATTACCTATTGCCCGTTGTATGCGTCGTTCGTATAGCTGGATGTTGTGCAAGGCATTGAGCCGTTGTTCGTCTAGAAGCGTGAGTTGTTCGAACCTTCGACGGGTCCATTCCGCCTCAGGAACTTGACTTTCCAGTAGGATGGGTAGAGATGGTACCTCTAACTCTACCGGCTGAACTGCCTCCGTACCGTAAGCTAGGTAGAAGGGTGTGGCTCCTGTCGGTGTTCGGATGGAGGTTCGTGTTGGAATATGTGTCCTCTGACAATAATGCGACCACAACTGTTGATCATGATGATCACATGTTTAAATCTCATTTTAAGAATACATGTGGGATGTAATATTTTACAGTCAACTGGTCCACACATATCGGTAATGATTGGATGACTAGAGTTTGACATTACTGTCGTGCGACGGTGGTGATCAATTGATCCCCTTAGGTCATACCTAAAGGGTGACACTCTTAGTTGATTATTTAATTGATAGTATGTCGATACGGGTTAATCAAATTGCTTAGAATTGACGGAAGATTTTGTGAGTATAATTGACGTGTCTTATTGTAATTCGATTAAATAAGACATTGTCTAAGTAATCAAATTGTTTTATTACTTAGATAAAATTATTGTTTACGAAATAATTGAAACTGAATGAATAATTTATTATAAATACAAGACGTTGTGATTTATAATTGATAAACCGTTTTGGTACAAGTAATTATGAATTACTAAGTCGATTTTGTACATGACGTATTTTTATTAATACGTTGATTTTTAATATGTTAAAAATACATTACAATTACACATGACTATTAACATCTGACAATTGACAAATGACAAAAAATAAAATGGACCTCCCATTTTATAAAAGTGCCGGAAATGGAGGGAGTATTAGGTTTAAATTGTGTTAATTATTTTTAAGTGGAAAACATGATGATTACAACCTAATATAGCCATGCATACCTATGATTTCGTGGGTAGAAAAACTTGCTCATGCATTGGGCATCCTCCTCCCCTCCAACCGGTTTTTGCATGGTAAAAGCCAAAGGTTTTTTTACTCTATTTTTCCTAATATACACTACAATTACTAGTGTGATTTATTCTTTCTTTTATCATCTAAAACTTATAGAAATTTTAGAGAGAAAATTACTCCATTTCATCTCTTCTCTTCGCCGAATAAACAAGAGAGCAAAATAATATTTTGGGTCAATTTTTAAGCAAGATTAATAATATTACTAGTTCATAGTATTGTTAATTATTAAGAGTTACATCTTGGGTATTCATTTTTGGGAGGGATTCTATTTTGGATCCTTGTTCATCCATTATAAGGAAGCTCAAGAACAAGTGAGAAGGAGAACTCATTTGTGCCCAAAATCCGAAACCATAGTAGTAAGAAGTGACAATTTCTTCTCTTATCTTATTTATGTTTGCATGCATAAGATTTAGTTTTAATTTTATGACTAAATTAAAATGTCAAATACATGAATATGTTAAGTAATGGAATTAGTGTATTCTAACAAGCGGTATCAAGAGCCTTAGGTTGTGTTTGCATGCAAATCGGTTTATAGTTTTTCCGAGTTATATGATTAACATACAAAACTAATTAATTTGGTTTTATGAAGATAAACCTGAAGGTAACCTTGCATGTTAAAAGTTTCTAGTACTAAGTGATTTTTAGGACATTTTGGTTTATTTATGGATTTTATTGTTCATTTTATAGATTATTGGCATTAAAATGTGATTTTTACGATAAAAATGTCATTTTTGGACGAAAAATAGCTAAACTTCAAATTTTTAAGTGGTTTTTGGATATGTTTTCACATATATTATCTACTGATGGCCTGTAAATTGTCATGATAAAATGAGTTGTATTGCTCGAAATATGGATTTTTCAATTTAAAATCGTATTTAATTGGGTAAATAGGTTAATATGAGTTATATTTTGAATCTGGTCATGGGAATGTAGTATGTTGTCACATGCAATTTAATAAGATTTGTGTAAAATATTTGGCTATAATGAAGTCTTTATGCATGATTTATGAATTTTCGATGAAAAATCACATAAATAGTGACTATATTTAGTAATAATGCTAAAACATACTTCATGACTAAGGACAAACGTCAAATATTGAATTTTATCATATATTTCAGATCTAAAAGTGAAAAGTTGATGAATATAATTTTTCTCATATTTTTATGGTCATAATTGTTAAAACCGATAAACCGCAACACTGTTTTTCTCAATAAATTTTCGAAATTTTTTTAACCTAGGTTTTGAATATTATGAGTGTCATGGTATTTTTCCAGAATGTTCATGAGTTTAAATTTCGAATTTTGAATTTATTTGAAATTTTTATAATTTAATTTGAAGTTTATAGCATAACTTTGTATTTTTGGGTCCATTTACGAACAATATTAAGAAATCAAGTTTAATTATTGTCAAATGTTAGTGGAGACTAATTTTGAGTCCTAAGATGGTTAGGGTAATTAACTTGTACATAAATATGAATTTATGTAATTATTGTGATTTTAGAAGGTTAAACCACGCAAATCCGTAAAATCCGATTAATATACGATATTGGCTCTTTAAAGGCGATTTAGCACAAATTGAGCATGTTTATACATATTATAATGCTGCATTTTGTTTATGATTGTCATATTTTAATTTTATGTAATTTTAGTATTATGTAATTTTACTTAGTATGGCCTTAGTTTTAATTGATATTACCCGAAATGTATGGGAATATCGATTCGGTTGTAATTATTGTATTCTCGTATCACCGTTTTGTAATTTAATAGATTTATTTTTATTTTAATTACAAATGTATAATAGGAAATTATGTAATTCATTTTGTAATTTATTTATTCCAGAATACCTTGAAGACGCTGCCACTCGAAAAGGCCATCCATCAAAGAAAGTATTGCCTTGAAATGCGTGTCAAGACCGAAGTTCAAGGGACCAAAGGAGTTGGTTTCCGAATTTGTAATAGTTTATTAGATTTACTATTTTTAGAAGGCCATACTAGGATTTTTATTTTTATGCTTTGCATTTTATTTATATGTTGCATGCATCGCTAAATCGCCATAACTAAACATGCATTTTAAATCGAGTTTATCGACCGTGTCAATTTCAATTATCGTAGTTCACCGCTTTAGTTCACTTAAAACGTGATAGGTAATAAATTGACATGACCTCTCACTTAAATAAACAATTGAGACTTAGCCTTACCAAAAAGTAGAAACCATGAAAACCTATTTCGTGAGGGAGTGCACTCGGCCTTACCGGGGTACAAACCTTGCTACGTAGGGGAAGTGGGTGATAAATGTCTACCCACCGAATTTATAAAGATAAGGGTTGTATTCGACTTTACCGATGCCCAAGTTGATATAAATTTGGATCATGGACACATTTATTCGAAATTTGGATTGAACTAAACGAAAGTATTCTCGACGGTTGCCGGATGTGTTTCGGGCTAAAGATGAATATTAATGTAAATTTTGTCGACCAAGAGTTCTAAGAGTAGAATCGATTAAAGAGTTAATCCACCGAGTTATATTGATAAGGGTTGTATTCGGCTTTACCGATGCCTAAGTTAATATGAATTTGGGTCTTGGAATCATTTATCAAGTTGGGTAGAGGTCATTAGATAAATGCAATAAAACTTGTTTAAATTAAAATTTAGGAGTTTATTATTATTATTTTGAAAACGACAATTGTGTTTTATTCCTTCTATTTTTGTTTAGTAGACCACTTGTATTTCTCATAACAAATGGCCGCACGAAACACCAACGCCGCACCTCTCGCTAATGTTTCATGGCTTTGATACTTCATGGATCGTTGTAAACTTGAAAAGAATGGGTCAAATTTCTCCGATTGGGATGCCCAACTCAAATTAGCCGCCCAAGGTGACAACAAGCTTCGTTACCTCACCGAGGCCTCTCCAACCGAACCTAATGCTAGGTCGAGTGCCGCCACTAGGGAAGCATATGAGGCTTACCACAAAGAGTTCGCCGCTATGAAAAATGTGCTGATTTTTGCTATGGAGGCGGATCTCCAAAGGAGAGCCTTTAAAATGGGCACCGCTAATGAAATCTATTCCAAACTTGTGACAATGTTTTCACAAACACCGAGGATCGTCCAATATAAGGCGGCCTCGGCATTCTTTGATCTCGATTTCAAGGAGGGCCAAAAGGTTAGCCCTCACGTGCTCAAATTGTTGGAGGTAGTCGAGACTTTGAAGATTCAAAAGGTTGAAATCCCAAAAGAGCTCATTATAGATAGGATTCTACACTCCTTATCCAAGGTCAAAGCATATGTACAATTCCGGGTGAATTTCAATATGCAAGACAAGGTCGTGTCTCTTGAAGAGTTGCACAAGTTACTTGTGCAAGCCGAAAGAGACATGGGGCTAAATGTTAACCCACTTAAGGATGTGCTTAATATAAGCACTAAGAGCAAGGAGAAGTTCAAGAAGAATGGGAAAATGGGTAAGAGGCAAGCTCCCATGTCCACCAAGGCTAAAACTTTTGAAGCTAGCACTTCCAAAACCAAGAAGGGTTCTCTTGATATATGCCATTATTGTAATGGTGTTGGACATTGGAAGAGGAATTGTTCCAAGTATCTTGGTGACATCAAAGCTAGAAAGATCACTCCAGTAGGTAAATGACTATCCTTTCATTTATGTTTCTAATTCAACTATGGTATTTTGATACAAAGTTGTGATCATGTATCCCCTTTTTATTGTAAATAGGGCCTCCACCAAGCAAAGACAAAGGAAAAGAGAAGCAAGCTTGAGAAATCATGAAGGAGCTAGGAGTAACTACCGATGAAGCTTGGCTTTTATTGTCTTTATTTTAATGTTATGAATTTTTAGAACTATTTTGATTTCCGTGTTCGACATGGAAATGGTTGATCCTTTCTAAACAATGGTTGTATTTTGGATTATGGTCGCTGGGCTTGCAACCCAAGTCACCTCTTTTATCGTATTTATTTGTTCTAATAATTCGTCTTTATATGCTTGCACATAGAAACATATGATCATCTACTTAAAGTGATCCAATAGACAATTATAATGATGGGATTCATTATATGTCCACAAGCTTAAGGCTTGTGTATGATCAATTATAAAGTGATGTTGAGTTCATGAACTCTTCTAAAGGGATGTCAATTACCAAGTACACTCATCAAATCTCAAATCTATTAGTCAATCTATGAGATAGTCCTCCTTCTACTTCAAAAAACATTATTTGTGTCTCATAAGCTATCTTTGAATATCTAGTGTATTTATTCTACAGATAGAGTGGGAGAAAAATGACGACACAAAGAATACAAAGAATAATTTGTATGCTTGAGTAAATGAGATCTACGAAAGAAAGAATGTTTTGTATACCTAAATAGATAGTATACACGAATAGATGAGATCCATTGTAACACCCCGTATTTTATTAAGTTGGATAAAATTCTTTTAATTGCTATTTTGAATTTAATCACATCATTTAACGATTTATATATATATGCTTAGCTAATTAATTAATTTCATCATAATTCGATACGTTAATTTTAATAATCATTAATAAGTTTATAGAAGTTAGTTCGAGTTTATTTATTTAATAATTTCCGTTTCTTTACGAGTCCTTATGAAAGTTGTTTTAAGTGAACCCGAGATGGATTTTGGGGAACAAAACCGTCCAATTAGCTATTTTGAGCTTATTTCACTAAATTAGCAATTTTTATTAATATCCGTTAGTTTTGTAAAAATCGCTAATAATTCCGATTCAAGCTGATATTGTATTATTTACGTTAATGGCGGCTGAGTTTATTTTATTTTTCATTCGTTAAATTTATTTATTATTGATTTTGTTTCATTTATGAGACTCTTTCTTAAACCGGTTAAATTTAACTCGAAACGGTTTTAATAACTATCGAAGTTTCTTAACGACGAAGAAACGTACGTATAATAAATAGCAGGCTGGCAGGCTGCTGCCTCATTTTCATTTTCCTCACGTCCTTCTTCTACTTCCTTCTTTGTTCTTCTTTTTCACGTTTCATTTTTTTTTTTCTTTTTTTCTTTCTTTCGTAAAATCGATTTTCGGTCGTCCGTTTTTCATCCGTTTTCGACGATTTTCGTTCCATAGCATTCCTCTCGTCGTTTCCGTCAATCCGTTGTAAGTAAAATTCATTTTCGTCATGTATTTTTACAAACCCAATTTATATTTTCAGCCTTATTTATTATAAGACGGTTGTAGGTGCTGAGATAGACGGTCTGGTAGAAGATTTGTTAGTCATAAATGATTAGTTCAATCGGAAAAAGGTAACAATGATAGGTTACTCGATATTACTTGTAAAATATGTTTATTTCGAATGCTGGTTAGTCTGTTTAATAATTAAGACGTTATATAATTATATATAGGGATCCTTATAGATGTTAATTAGTCAGTTGTATAGTTGAGACGGTGTATACTGATATGTGAAGATGATTGAGACGGTGTATACTGACCTCTAGGGATCATTTGGGATGCTAGCTAGTAAGTGGTATATTTAAGACGGTGTATGCTGACATGTATGGATTGTTTTGGGTAATGATTGGTGTGTTTTATAGTTGAGACGGTGTATACTGACATGTAGGGATTGATTTGGACTCTGCGTTGGGGCGATTTTTGTAGTCTTTAGGGACTGTTTTTGAGTTGCTTTGTACTTAAGGATTTCCGCTCTAAAACCGTTTTAAATCGACTTAGTTGGCTCGGCTAGAATTTTTTTAGGCGCGAGAATGGAGTCTTAAGGGGACGATTGGTACTCTGTTTTGGCGCGGGACGAGAGCCGTAATGTTCATCGTGGGTTTTTACTTTGCATTTGAGGACTGGAGTTGGGGTCGAACTTAGGCATCTTTTGGGTTTGTTTTTGGTGATTTTTGGGTCGAGGTTATGAAGTAGTTTGTGTGAAGGGTCTGAGTTGGCTCACTAAATGGGAAATTATATGGGTGAGATTAAGGTTAATGTGGCATTAGTATCCTGTAAGAGTTTAATTTCATTTGAAGCTTGGAATTACCGTAATGAAGTGTCACGTAAAACCTATGTATACAACAAGTGTCTAAAATTCGAGATAATAGTCTAAGATTAGTTATCTATTTAATTTCCGTCTCTTATTTTATATAACGATAATTCGTTAATATCGTCCTTTCACATAATTATTTTAGGTGGCTCATATGTCGTTGAAGATGAAGAGTAATTTTGGGTTTTAGAAGCTTTCTCAAGTTTATTACTTGTCTCTTTGCTAGCGTAAGGTAACTATTCCGAGTTACTCGACGAATCAATGTCACATTAGTAGTTGATGTTGTGCCTGTTGTTTGTTAAGTGTTTAGGTGATTGATAATGTGTTACTTTCATTTTTCACATGATAGAAATTAGAAATAGCATGAGAATTATATTGTGATAAATTTTATGATTTGGGCCAAAGTAGGGAAAGACTCTGAGCTGGGCCAGATTGACCGAACGAGTTTGGTCAAACTAGGTTTAAACCGGTCAGCCTCGATTTGACCGATGACCCGTCGCGGGACTCGGGTCGAGGGTTTGTCTTTGAGGTAAGATTGGTTGTTATTGGAGGTTTTATGTTATGCCTTGATATTTGTAATTATCATTTCACATGTTGGTTGTTGGATGCTTTGGATGCCTTATGCTTGAGTCTTGTTTGCCTTTAGCCATTGTAGTTTATTCTCATGGACTATGATATTGATGGTTAGCTATAATTTGGTTATTGATGACATTGAGGATATGGTTGGATTGTCTGCTGAATAGACATTTATATAGCCTTTCACATGATAGAATGTTAGCATTTATGTTGGTAAGTTGGACTCTTTGCCCCTTTTATGGTTAATTGGGTATCCTACTTGTCTTGTGTGGTGTGGGCTAAAGTATTCAAGCTGGGACTAGCTGGGACTAGGTCCTAGGTGAGTATTTCGGCCTTCATCATAGATAGGTCATTATAGTCTTTGACGAGTGTATGTTCCCGGCTTAATAGCCTCTGTGTTCGACTTGGTGGGTTTATATCCAAGTTGGGGCATGACCTCGTTACTTATTTTGAGAGTAAGTGGTCAGCTTAAGTACTAGCCAACCCTTTGGTGGACTCCTTAGGGTACTCACTTTGTTTTAAAAAAATTGTGGGTCTTGGGTGCGGTGGTGTGTATCCGCATGTCTAGGTCTCCGCAAATTTTAGGCTAGGGTTGTGTTGTGTCTTGGCCATGTTTTGATAGAACCTCTGAGCCAAGATACCGGTTCGATTACCTTCCCTACCTCGTGGTATAGACTCGATTCTGAGTGACTATTGACGGGACTAAGAACTTATGCCTGTCTTTGATATATTGCCCTTTCTTGTTTGATGATTCTATGAATCATAGAAGGTGAGATGCAAGCCGGCTATGGTTGATAGAGTTTGGATTCCTGGATGTCATCTGATTCACATGATAGTGTAGTATGAGTCGGTCTAGTATTCACATTCTAGGACTATGTGTTGTTATATTGTTGTTCACATGATAAGCACGACTGTCTAGCATCTATATGCTAAGGCATTGTGTGATTCGTATTCATATTCTTATGTTTACATGTTATATTAATTATGACATTTCGTGGCTGGGAGAACTCGGAGTTACTCCCCACTGACTGTGGCTTTCGTATTTGTATAAAATGCGAATGACAGGTAGGTGATGCATATATGGGGTACATGGACGAGCTAGCGAGCAAAGTAACCATGTGACCTAGATTGGTTTTATTTTTTTGTGACCCTTAAACACTTTTTGTGTCACATACATTTTAGGGACATATGTCTCCCTTTCTCATATTTGGGTTGTATAACTTTGTTTCGCGACTTTAGCGATGTTTCATTCATGAGATTTATTTTGGACCTTGCATGTTTGACACCTTCCCTTTTGGATATCTTTATAACAGGTTCAGGTTTTAAAAATTACAGGTTTTTACCCAAATGAACCTATTACAAACATATCCATGCAGTTTTATTCTAGAATTATGTGTTTACTTTTCCGCAATAAGTGAGGGTGTCACATCCATGGTCTCGAATAGATGAGATCTATATGACAAAAGAGACCAAGTGAAGTAATCAAAAGAATATGTTCTTAAGATAACTACACGAGGAGACTAAAAGAAAGTTTTGATTAAAAAAATGACTAAAGAAAAGTCTCAACAAGAGATTTTGCTGGTTTATGACCTAGATTAAATAGAGTTTCAATATTGATATTTACTTAAGAGCCTAAATGAAACAAAGTTGCATCCTTGAAAAAAAATGAGATTTATGACTAAAAGTTGCAAAGAAAGATATGCCGATGTCTACAAGAGCTAAGTTAATTGTTAACCACACTAGTTTCAGTACTTAACCTCATTATGAAAATGAAATCGTTAAACCTTCTTCCGAAAAGGGTATTTAGAGTAGGACGTGTATTAAATGGGTTTTCACCTTTAAATAATGACATTGCTACGCATCATTATAAAAATGAATGAGTTAGAGATTAAAATCTCTTTTCATAAGTTTAAGATTGAAACCTTTTCAAAAGGGTATTTTGAAAGGATATATTGGGAGCATATATGGTTTTATCTTAATAACTTGGCAAAGCAAAATGTATTTCAATTCTTGAAATGTTTCGATTGAGTAGTCAATTACGAAGCATGTGGAATTGAGTGGGAGTTTGAAATTATCATGTGAAGACATGAAATTTAGTGGGAGCAATCAGCTTGTAAAATTTATAACTCATTACTCATTGAGAATGACGAGCTAGTACTATCTTTCACAAAGAAGTATTTGAGTTTTCAATTCTGGATGAAAATGGACTAAGATGAATCCAATCATGGGATGTTGGATAGGTATTGAGATATACACATCAAATCAACGAGAAACGTAGGTTATTCATATCAATAAAAATGGAATTACCATAAGCAGTCATGGTCATTCATTGGTAAGCCATAGAAGAATTGTCATGAATTCTCAAGAAGAACTAATGAGTTATTCTAGTGTGTAGAAGAATACTCCGTTATGTGATAAGAAGTTGCACATATTGAAGTTTTCAAAACATATAAGGATTATGAAGATCCTAAGCTAATTAAGCTTAAAGAGAAATAAGAAGTTGGAAAGATACTTAGTTATAGTAAGAAGTTACTGAAAACTAGTATTTTCTAATATGCTAGGACTTGTGAGAAGTGCTAGGCTAATCATGTTGACAATTGTTGCAAGACCCTACAAAACGTATACCTAGTGCATTGTGAGTTGGTAGAACACTTGACCAGTGCAAGTTATATCATCCACCACAATTCGTTGGTTATGTGATAAACAACAAGAAAGTTCTTTCAAGATAAAGAACCTAAACCTAGGTTGGTAACTTAGATGTATACTTGGTAAGGTTCATGCTATGAGAGATAACATGAATATAAAGGAAAGTGCAATACAAAAGGTATGAACACATGGACACATGGTATGTTAAACGTTTATTGCAATCAACAAGTGTTTTCACACTTATATACATCACAAGGTAGTAATATGGTATTGACTACCCGAATATGATGTCCGCATTTGTCGTATGAGTTATTATTAACTCATCTTATACTTTGTTACATCCAAACGGGTTGTAAAGACAATTGAACCCCGTTAAAGGGAACATAGATTAGCATTGTATTCGCCCATAGTCACTTACATGAGGTGACGTCTCGAAGTGACTAGAGTGTGATGCGATTGATGGCAAGTTCAAGTGCCATGGAGTCATGTGAGATGACTAGTCGATCACATAGGCATACTATTAGGAACACTTTGTCGGGCTAATGACCGCTTATAGAGTTCTGGCAAACTTATATAGCCTGGTCGTGGCGAGAGCTACTATAGTATTCTAATGAGTCGGTTCTTTTGACTAAAGACTCTAAGCCTAAGGTGGCACGGTTTCAGATTAACTTTGATTTATGTTACTACGACCTTCGTAAATGGGGTCAAATGGGCATATTTTGGGTTATGATGGCTGTGGCTAGTCGAAGGGAATAAGTGCGATAGGAATTGTCCACCCCTTGTCAGGGTTATAACAATATCTCAGGCTACTCGAGGAGTAATGAACTTGAAATGCGTGGCCACACTCGGAAGGTATCTATGGTAGAAAATTACGGTCAACCAGTTCTTCTCCAGATCGAGGAAACCACTCTCGATATGATCACTTGAAAGTACGACCTGAAAGACACCTTGCATTGAGTGGGAGATAGTAACAGGACAAGAGAATTGGTGACGCACACTTGTCGAGGACAAGTGGGAGATTGTTGGAATATGTGTCCTCCGACAATAATGCGATCACAACTGTTGATCATGATGATCACATGTTTAAATCTCATTTTAAGAATACATGTGGGATGTAATATTTTACAGTCAACTGGTCCACACATATCGGTAATGATTGGCTGACTATAGTTTGACATTATTGTCGTACGACGGTGGTGATCAGTTGATCCCCTTAGGTCATACCTAAAGGATGACACTCTTAATTGATTATTTAATTGATCGTATGTCGATACGGGTTAATTAAATTGCTTAAAATTGACGGACGATTTTGTGAGTATAATTGACGTGTCTTATTGTAATTCGATTAAATAAGACATGGTCTAAGTAATCAAATTGTTTTATTACTTAGATAAAATTATTGTTTACGAAACAATTGAAACTGAATGAATAATTTATTATAAAAACAAGACGTTGTGATTTATAATTGATAAACCGTTTTGGTACAAGTAATTATGAATTACTAAGTCGATTTTGTACATGACGTATTTTTATTAATACGTTTATTTTTAATATGTTAAAAATACATTACAATTACACATGACTAGTAACATGTGACAATTGACAAATAACAAAACATAAAATGGACCTCCCATTTTATAAAAGTGCCGAAAATGGAGGGAGTATTAGGTTTAAATTGTGTTAATTATTTTTAAGTGGAAAACATGATGATTACAACCTAATATAGCCATGCATACCTATAATTTCTTGGGTAGAAAAACTTGCTCATGCATTGGGCATCCTCCTCCCCTCCAACCGGTTTTTGCATGGTAAAAGCCAAAGGTTTTTTACTCTAATTTTCCTAATATACACTACAATTACTCGTGTGATTCATTCATTCTTTTATCATCTAAAACTTATAGAAATTTTAGAGAGAAAATTACTCCATTTCTTCCCTTCTCTTGGCCGAATAAACAAGAGAGCAAAATAATATTTTGGGTCAATTTTTAAGCAAGATTAATAATATTACTAGTTCATAGTATTGTTAATTATTAAGAGTTACACCTTGGGTACTCACTTTTGGGAGGGATTCTATTTTGGATCCTTGTTCATCCATTATAAGTAAGCTCGAGAACAAGTGAGAAGGAGAACTCATTTGTGCCCAAAATCCGAAACAACAATAGTAAGAAGTGACGATTTCTTCTCTTATCTTATTTATGTTTGCATGCATAAGATCTAGTTTTTATTTTATGACAAATTTAAAATGTCACATATATGAATATGTTAAGTAATGGAATTAGTGTATTCTAACAGTTCGGTATCCCCAGAGTGCGAATGGGAGTTTGATCGGCCAATCGCGATAATTATCTTGCATCTTCTTGATAATGGTGACAAGAGTTTTGTTTGTTGCGTCCACCGCTCCGTTGGTTTGGGGGCGGTAGGGGGCCGATCGATGTCGTTTGATCTTGTATTTGTCCAAAAGGGCTTGTGTTTCCGCCCGTAAGTGAGAGCCTTGATCGCTGATGATTTCATGGGGTACCCCATATCTGCAGATGATGTTATCCTGGATGAACTTGGCCACTTGTTTGGCGGTCAAGAATGCATAGGATTGTGATTCCACCTATTTGGTGAAATAGTCGATGGCGACGAGGATGAAGCAATACCCTTTTGGTGCCTATCGGGTTGACTTTCCCGTTGATGTCGATGCCCCAGGTCAAGAAAGACCAGCGTGATGTCATTGTGTATAAAAGGGATGGTGGTATGTGTTGTATGTTGGCGAAAATTTGGCAATTGTGGCAATGTTTGACGTAGTTGCGGCAATCGGCTACCATGGTGGTCCAGTAGTAGCCTAACCGCATGATTTTTTGGGTCAGCATTATTGCGCTAATGTGAGGACCACATTCTCTGTCGTAGACCTCTCCCATGACTTTTTTGGCTTTGTGATGGTCAATACAAAGGAGAAGAATCCCTTGGGGAGTTCTTTTGTATAGTTGTTCTTTGTTTATCATGAATTGTGATGCTATTAAACGGATGGCTCTTTGTCCTCTTGTATCAGAGTTGGGAGGGAATTCGTTTTTGTTTTTGTAGTTGAGGATGGCTTGGTACCAAGATTCGACATGGTTTTCCTCGTCGTTGTTGATGGCTCAGATGTGAGCTGGCTCGCTCCTTCTCTCGACACATAAGGGCATCGATGTCATGTCGCCAGGTATGTTGACGAGCGCGGCAAGTTTTGCCAGGGCATCCGCAAACTGATTTTCCTCTCGTGGTAAGTGGAAGTAGTTGACTTGGTTGAAGAACTCGGCCTCTTGATTGATCTTTTCTTGGGTTATGATCGACCAAAAATTAAATAAAAATTAAATAACTATTATACATTTGGGTTATGATCGACTAAAAACTAAGGCCATACTAAGTAAAATTACATAATTCAAAATTATATAAACCAAAAATATGACAATCATAAATAAAATGAAGCATTTATAATATGTATGAACATGCCAAATTTTAAGCTAAATCGCCTTTAAAGAGCTAATATCGTATATTAATCGGTTTTTACGGATTTGCGTGATTTAACTTATTAAATCACAATATGTTACATAAACTCATATTTATGTTCAAGTTAATTATCCTAACTCACTTAGAACTCAAAATTAGTCTTCACTAACACTTTGACAATAATTCAACTTGATTTGATAACATTGTTCATTATGGACTTAAAATTACAATTTTATAACATAAACTTCAAATTAAATCAAAATAATTTCAAATAATTTCAAAATTTGAAATTCAAACTTATGAACATTCTGAAAAAAATACCATGACTCTCATAATGTTCAACACTTAGGTTAAATATTTCGAAAAATTATCGAGAAAAACAATGTTGCGGTTTATCGGTTTTAACAAATATGACCATTAAAATATGAGAAAATTTATTTTCATCAACTTTTCACTTTTAGATCTGAAATATATGATAAAATGCAACATGTGATGTTTTTCTTTAGACATGAAGTATGTTTTAGCATTATAACTAATTATAGTCACTATTTATGTGATTTTTAATCAAAAATTCATAAATCATGCAAAAAGACTTCACTATAGCCAAAATTTTACATACATATTGTAAAATTGCATGTGACAACATACTAAATTTCATGATTAAATTCGAAATATAACTCATATTAACCTATTTACCCATTTAAATACGATTTTAAATTATAAAATTCATATTTCGAGCAAAACAACTTATTTTAACATGAAAATTTACAGGCCATCTGTATGTATTACATGTGAAAACATATTCAAAAACCGATGGAAAATTCGAAGTTTATGTAATTTTCGTCCAAAAATGACATTTATATATACAAAATCACATTTTTGTGTCATAAATTAACAAAATGAACAATATAATCCATAAATGAACCAAAATATCCCAAATATATTTTAGGACCAGAAACTTTAACATGCAAAGTGATTTCGTGATATATCATAATAAACACAAAATTACAAGTTTTGTTTGTTAATAAGATTAACTCGGAAAAACAATAAACGATTTGCATGCAAACAACCTAAGGCTCTGACTCCACTTGTTAGGATTCATTAATTCCATTTCTATACATTTCATACAATTGTGATTATTTAGTCATAAAATAATAACTAGATCTTATGCATGCAAACTAAAAACAAGATTACAGAAGAAATCGTCAATCTTACTTTGGGATTTCGGATCAAAAAGGCACCAACAAATTCACCAATTTGTTAGTTCTTGAGCTTCCTTATAATGGATGAAAAAAGGTTCAAATTAGAACCTCTACCAAAAGCTTATACCCAAGGTGTTACTCTTTATAATTAATAATATTATGAACTAGTAATATTATTAATCTAGCTTAAAAATGACCCAAAATATTATTTTTGTCTCTCTTGTTTCGGTAAGGAGAGGGAGGAATTATAGAGTATTTTCTCTCTTAAACTTCTCTAAGGTTTTATGTGTATGGAATGAATAATAATACACTACATTATAGTGGTGTATTTAGGAAGAATAAGAGTGAAAACACTTGGCTTCCTCTCTTGTCCAAAACCGGGTGGGGTGGGAATCACAAGGCCAATGCATGGCCATTGCTTCTATCCACAAAATGTAGGCATGTAAGGCTATATAAAAATGTAATCATTGTGTTTGATTTAAAATAAAACACAATAAAACCCTACTACTCACCCATTATTTCGGTACACTTATATAAAATAAAGGAGTCCATTTTATTTTGTGATTTTGTCAATATATCACATGTAACATATTACATGACATCATATATATAAAATGTATTTTTAACAATTAAAAATAAACATATTAATAAAAATATGTCATATACAAAAATCGACTAGTAATTCGTAATTACTTGTACGAAAACGGTTTATCAATTATAAATCACAACGTCTTGTATTTATAGTAAAATATTCATTCAGTTTCAATTGTTTCGTAAACAAAAATTAATCTAAGTAATGAAACAATTTGATTACTTAGACCGTATCTTATTTAATCGAATTACAATAAGACACGTCAGTTATACTCACAAAATCATCCGTCAATTTTAAGCAATTTAATCAACCCGTATCGACATACGATTAATTAAATAATCAATTAAGAGCGTCACCCTTTAGGAATGACCTAAGGGGATCAACTGATCATCACCGTTGCACGACAGTAATGTCAAACTTTAGTCAGCCAATCATTACCGATATGTGTGGACCAGTTGACTGTAAAATATTACTTCCCACATGTATTCTTAAATATGAGATGTAAACATGTGATCATTATGATCGACAGTTGTGATTGCATTATTGTCGGAGGACACTTATTCCAACAATAACTTAGTTCATCATCCAAACATATGAACGAATCCTTAATTCTTCTCAAGATTCTCAAGGATGTTCTTTAAGGCTTTTATAGGCCATATCATGAGTATTATCTTGTTATTGACTTATCATGCTCTAGGAATATGATACATCATGGCATGTGCGTCTGTTGGCATACATGATCATTCCAATGGCGGAAATATTAGCAATCGATTTCATGTAATCAACAACTTAATAGGTTCAGTGAACGACTATGACTCCATCATAGTAATTCCACTTTCATCAACATGAACAGCCTATTGAACCTTGTTGATGTACAACAGATACGAAAGATCTTATCGTCATAAGATTCTCAACTTTATGCTAATATTCTCTCTCATAGATTCAAAAATCTAGAATACTTTGCACCCTTTTCCAAGTCTCCAATCACTCTTTCACAGAAGAAAGCATTGGTACATTATTCTCAATAAGTATTATGTCATCAACATATAAGACATGGAGAAACAATTCTAGCTCCCAGTTAACTTCATGTATAATCATGATTCTTCAATCCTATGAATGAAACTATTCACTATTATCATATGAACGAAAAAGTATAATCCTTTGATGCTTGCTTAAGACCATTCTAGGATCACTTAAGAAAGCTACGCATAATATGTTAGGATTCTTAGATCTTTATCTAAGGTTTTGTGTTCCAAACACATCCTTCTCTAAATTCCCATTTTAGAAAAGCGTATTTTTAATATCATTTGCCATTCTTCATCAAAATGAAATGTGGCGATTCCTAACATAATTTATCTTGATCAACATCTTTATGTCAATTTTATGCATTTGAGTACTCTAAAGCTCTATTTATTTTTAAAGAGATCCTCACTTTAAAGTAAATCTACTCTTGAGTAATAATTTTTGGATTTTAATGCTATGGCTCGTATGTAACAAGGTCGATTTGGGACAAGCTCATAATACTATCCCTTTCACAAAGCAATATTTTAACCAATAAGACATGTGCGATAAACTCCCACTGAACTATGCTTCCAATCTATCTTTATAGATTATAGTTTAACTATACTCCCACTTTATAGTTCCATTACTTTCACAACGTAACACTATAAGACATGTTTGTAACGATCCAATCTACTCCCACTCTATCTCTCAGAAATACATCTATCTTATTGAGAGATAGCTTTGTGAGATACAAACATATATATGGTGGAGTATTAAGGAGTTTATCTAGACTATGCATTTGCTTTCAAAAGGCCATCCCTATCATGGCAGTTTGATTCATGTGATATGCGAGTCTTATCCATGTCATGTGTTTAATAGACTCTCTATTTTAGGTATCTCATGGTTGACCATCCGTTTAGAATTACTTGTCCGTTTTGGATTGCAAATTCCCAAAATTGAGTTCAATAACTCAAACCGACTCATTTTAGTTTGATCTTATGGGTAGTGACACTTGGTCATAATCCATATTTAATAAATCAAATTCATTACTTAGATCTTTGCCACTACGATCGAATCGTAATGCTTCAGTATTTTGTTCAATTGGTTCTCTACGTCATTTAGAAATTTCTCAAATTACTCAAATGCATCATTTTATATTTGATTAAGTAAATATACCCATATATACTTAAATCATTGGTAAAAGTGACGAAGTAGTCATAAATTCTCTTTGCAGTGATGCTCATTAGAACACATACATCGGCATGTATTAGTCTCAACAAATCACTTGCTCATGTTCCTTTACCACTAAAGGGAGTACAAATCATTTTGCAAAGGTGACAAGATTCGCATATTCCATATGATTGAGAATCAAATGGTTCATAAAATCTTTTGGATCGTATTATGAAGATATCTTTGCTCGAGTTGGAAGTGTCTAAAACTTGTATATCATAAAGATAAGTGACATGGCTCACAACCATGTCTGTTTTCAACAAAATACAAATCCTTTCATGTCTAACATAGAAATGGAAATAATGTTTTAGACAAATTGTGTACATAATCACCATTATGTTGATTACAACTCAAAGTTATTACCTAAAACAAGTACACAAGTCCCTCTTACACTAGTACAATTTAAGGCTACGAGAACGCCACTTAAAGAACGGTTGGTAACGGAACCGGTGTGTTTCTTATTTTTAGATATGGAGCTCATATATGACTCCAAAAGAGAACGGTTGTTTCTTTGAACCGTGCTCGTAAATTAACAAAGAGAAGGGTTAGGTTTGACCAACCGTCTTAAAATAATATAGAGACCGGTTAATAGCTAGAACCGTTCTCCTTGCAAATACAAAGACCACGGTCCTTTTTAATCACCGTTCTATTTGTAAATCCCGAAATACTAAACCTTTAAACTTCTATTGCTTTCTCAAACACAATTCATCATTGCTTTATCTCAAACACCGACAATCATTGCGTTTACCCTATCTAGCACGGTCTCGCCCTTGTTCTCCGCCGTCGTTCGTACTCCGGCCACCACTTGGTATCGTTCTTGCTGCTGGTATGACCATTTTTCAATACTTTTTAATGTTAGCTTTAAGATAATACTACAATCGACATTATATTTTTCACTTAATTCATTACATTGCTACTTTAAGACAATATCCATGGCTTAAACATGAAACCCCATGTATAATTAATTCAATTTGTGGTGATGTTAAGGTTAGTATTTAGTGATGTTAGGGTAGTGATTTTAGTCAACTGTTCACTTAATTCTTAGTAATTGACGGTTTGGGGTAGGGATATGGTTAGGTTGATGGTGACAAAGGGTTTACTGGATTTGTGTTTAGGTATTGGGTTTGGGGGAGATGATGGTTACGAGAATATGGGGAAGATGAAGGTTTGGTGGTTGGAACAAAGGGTTTAAGCAATTTGCTCATCTAGGGAGAAAAAAAAAGTAAAATTGGTTGCTTGTATAGTTGTTCAGGTGTTTCTACTTCCTAGAGAATGATGGTGACTTGTTGTTTTGTTCATTAAATGTGGATTTCTTGTTTATAGATTATAGTTTGGTGTATTCATATTGTTTTTAAATGAGCCGTAGCTTATAGATTATAGTTTGGTGTATTCATATTGTTTATAGATTATAGTTTGGTGTATTCATATTGATTTCTAGATTTTTGGTTAGTTTTAGCTGAACTAGCTTGCATTTTGTTGTGATTGTGGAATGTGGTACATAGCTTAGTAAAGTTCTGGTATTTGCTATTTCAGTTTGGTAACATCGCTTGTTGACAAGACACTAACTCTAACACTCTCACAAGCAGGCTAGATAAGCGCCAACATATTTCAGTTTGGGGTAATATTAATATATCAGGAACTATTTCCCCTGCGCAATAATCACAAGTAGTTAAATTTCATACTTATTCCAGGTATCATTGCTTTGTGCTCAGTTAACTTCCTGCTGCAAAATAAATAAAATGGCTGAAGCACCTTCATTTCTTACACACAAAAGGGTTGTTTTCCTCTTTTCCCTCCAACTATCACGTTTGAATCACTTCAGCCAACAAAGCAGTCTAACTATGTTTTTTGTGTATTAGGTATGCGGTGGTGACAGGATCAAACAAAGGTCTAGGCCTACAAATAAGCAGTCAGCTTGCTTCACAAGGGGTGGTTGTACTGCTGACTTCCAGGGATCAAAAGAGAGGTTTAGAAGCCATCAAGCAGCTCAAGAATTCAGGGGTTAATTCCGAAAATCTTGAATATCATCAGCTTGATGTTACTGACCCACCTAGTTTTGCTGCTTTGACCGATTTCATCAAGGCTAAATTTGGCAAGCTTGATATCTTGGTACTCATCATCTTAAATGTTTTCTTTTTCTTTGGTCACTAGATTTAGATACGATCACATTAATCAGAATAACCCTTTGGGCTTTTCAGGTGAACAATGCGGGAGTGAATGGTGTTATTGTTAATTTTACGGCTTTACTGGAAGCAATTCGCACTGTAAGTATCCCTACGCATAGCTCTAATTTTGTGGTATTCACTATGTATTAGTGGATGTTAACATTATCTATTCTGAAATTTTATACAACTGTAAGGATTTGTGTCCTAAATAATTGGCCTAGAAGTTACTATAACACCTCCTTAAGTTCTTCCTATTGTAATCTTTCAACTTTTAAGAACATCCGACTTTTCAGAAAAAACAGATGTCCTTTCCCTTTTTATCACTATGACAAGATCTAATGTCAGACTATAATCTAAAATCTAATGTAGCAAATTATCTGCCACACCAAGCTGTATTACCCCATTAGGATTAATATCCTTGTCATAAGGGTCGCTTTTGGCCATGTCAAACTCGAATTCAGACAAATCAGTACACTCAGAAATCCCATGAGCCAAGGAAGAAATGGTAACAAACCTAAGAGGCAGGGAGGGAGTAAGTGACAGATGTTGAGTGGTGATCATTTTTCATATCTTAACTTAGACGATGTCTTCTCTTTTAAATCAGACAGCTTAAACGTGTTTTATTTTGACAGGGATGGTGAAAGAATTGTCTGGTGGTTATACCGTTAAGTATCATCCAAACGGTTTTTTGACAAATGTAAGAAGTGAAGGTGCTTCAGCCATTCTAGTAAAGTTTTGATATATGTTGGAGCTTATCAAAGGAAGATATATTAATATTACCCCAAATGTAAGTTTTTTTTTATTCTTCATTTCAATCATTTTTTTTGTTGGAAATGTAAGTAATATATAAGTAGAGCCTGCACCATAGAATACCCCCATGCCTGATTATCCCCATATTGATTTGCATCAACTTCACCCTAAACGCGAACATTTCCTTCGCTTAAGCATACCCTCAGTACATATATTCCCACACATACTGATATTGAGCCAATCCAGAGCTTCTCATAACATTGCTTGGTATACTGGCACATTACAAATAGATGATTATGATCCTCATTATATATTCCATATAGAAAACACAATGTTTGAGTAATAATTCCCATTTTAGCTAATCTATCCAATGTCAGCACCCGCTCATTTCAACCACCTATTCACTAGATGGTTTCACATGTTGGGGATTGCATGGTAGCTCATGAGAGATTTTGGTTTATGAATTTGTTCCTAACAAGACTTTAGAGTTCCATCTCCATGGTTAGCCAACAATTGCTCTTACAATGTCGTGTCATATGTTTACTATTTTTTTACAAATGTACATGCAAAAAGGATGTAAACATATATACTTGCATCTAAGGGAAGTTATATACTGTAGGTAAGGGACGCCCTCCGATGGATTGGCCATCTAGAATGAAAATTGCTTTAGGAGCCGCGAAAGGACTGGCATATCTTCATGAGGACAGTAAGTACTCTAATCAACTCTTCTAAACTACTCTGTGTACAAGTCAACTAGCATAAAGGTTGCTGATAGATGTTATCCATGAATCCCATGATCATGGTTCAAAACTCGCTTTTGCATCAATAATTGGCAGCTGTTCTTTAGCATGTGTGAATATAATTCATGATCTTTGTAATGTAGGTTATCCAAGAATAATTCATCGTGATATTAAGGCTACTAATACTATCATAGACAATAATTTTGAAGCAAAGGTGAGATACATACCTCTATTGTTCCTTACTTATTCATTGGAGATACATCTAATTTTACTAACATTTATCACTTCCGGATAAATTTTATGTCCACCTATTCATTTCAATCATTTTCATTTCTTTGTTTTTCTCATTTCCATTTGAGTAGTTGTTTTACATTACACGTCAGATATAGGGTATTAACTACTTGGGTGTCTTATTTACATAGTTCATGCTTGAGCAAATTGACGAGGTGCGGAATATTTCGGCCGAATTCACACTCAATTTTAAGCCCAAAAGTAATGGTGGATGAAGACATTATTAGAGTTTCTTGATGTTCATTATTTTTGCACTTAGATGCGACTAAGTGATGACGATTGAAGGATTTTTATCTATGTTTTACGTATTTTGATATTTATATCCTCTAGTCTCATAAAAATATCATAGCATGTTTGTATATTTTTTCAAGGATTTCTCCTTATGAATTAAAATTAAAACTGAAGAACTTTGTTGCGTAAAACATGCTGGAGTTTCTGAATTGTAATGCAGGTTGAATTCTTATGAGCTATACGATTCAATTGTGTAGGGGTTACGATAAAAACAGAAATATTTTTTTTTTTAAAAATGCGAGGATCAAAGAGAACGGTTCCTTCTAGAACCTGTTCTCTTTGAAATTAACAAACTGGATGGTTGTATCATTCACCATTCTCGTTGAAAAGGTAAAAAAAGGCGCCAAATAAACCGGCAAGTTTATCAAGGAGACCAGTTTTATCAACGAGATTGGTTCTCATATGTAACCGTTCTGTTTGATATATCAAAGAAAACTGTTATGGAGCACAACCGTTCTAATTATTGTTACAAAGAGACCGGGTTGACTTTATTTTAACCGTTCTCTTAGATAAAAGAGAACGCTTGGCCACAGGACGGTCCAAAAGTCCTTTAAGAACGGTCTCTAACCGTTCTCTTAGATTAATATTGTAGTAGTGTTGAAGTGGCGGCTACCCTAGCTCCATTTCCATGTCGGAGATTTATATTACTCTTGTTTAGCTTTTCCATATTTCCAAGTCCCACTTGGAGTAGCAAGTCCAACTTTGATATTTCCCAAATACTTGTGGCAATTTCGCTTCCAATGGCCTATGACATTACAATAATGACATTCCTCATATGATTGGGCACCCTTCTTGGTCTTGGTTTTGGTAGTCCCACTATCCATTTCCAATTCATTATCAGGTTTGGGTTTTTCACCCATCTTTGCCTTCTCTTTAATAATACCAATACTACTTTCAGTTGCAAAGACACTCTTGCTAGAACTCCCACTGAATTTAATACTTTTCCTTGTTTCTTCAGACAAGGATGCCTTGGGTTTAGCGAGATTTTCTTCACAAGATTTTCTTACCAAAGTGGTGGGCATTAATATTGGAGTGGGTGGTGTGGACGTTGTAAAGAAGCAAAAATTTCCATCCTGACCAATGCCAACGCGTAATTCTCTAATTGTATCATTGTCATACTCAGAGCATTTTTCATCAAATGATTGGAGCCATGAATCAATGGTGATTGTGTTGGAATAAGTGTCCTCCGACAATAATGGATCACAACTGTCGATCTTGATGATCACATGTTTAAATCTCATATTTAAGAATACATGTGGGAGTAATATTTTACAGTCGACTGGTCTACACATATCGGTAATGATTGGCTGACTAGAGTTTGACATTACTGTCGTGCGATGGTGGTGATCAGTTGATCCCCTTAGGTCATACCTATATGGAAACATTCTTAATTGATTATTTAATTAATCGTATGTTGACAGGAGTTAATTAAAATTGCTTAAAATTGACGGACCATTTTGGTAGTAATATTTACGTGTCCCATTGTAATTTGATTAAATGAGATACGGTCTAAATAATCAAATTGTTTTATTACTTAGATGAAATTATTGTTTACGGAAACAATTAAAACAGAATGAATAATTAATTATCAATACAAGACGTTGTGATTCGATCAACCATTTTTGGTACAAGTAATTATGAATTACTAAGTTATTTTATAGATGACATATTTTGCTAATGTGTTGATTTTTAATTGTTAAAAATACATTTATATAAATATGTCACAACATGTAACATGTTATATGTGACATTTGACATATTGACAAAATGACAAGATAAAATGGACTCCTCCATTTTATGTTTGTACCGAAATTTTGGGGATGGGTTAGGGTGTTATTGTGTTAAATATTTTAGTGGAAAATACAATTATATCCTTGTCTCCTAGTCATGCATGCCTAGTATTTTTCTTGAGAAGAATAGAGGATCATGCATTGGCTATACTCCCTTCCCCATACTCGGTTTCTCCACCCACACAAGCAAAGGGTTTGTTTTATATTTTTGATATATACACTACTCTTGTGAAAAAAAATATTTATTCATTCATATATTGTTCAAAAACCTTGGGAAGTTTTAGAGAGTAAATACTCCAAATAACTCCTCCTCTCCACCGAAATTGTAGAGAAACAAAAATATATTTTTGTGTCCAAATTTGAAGTAAGATTGGTATTATTACTAGCTCATAATAATATTAGTCATTAAGGGTGTTCCTTGGGTATAAACTTTTGGGAGAGATTCTAATTTGAATCTTAGTTCATCCATTGTTGGAAAGCTCAAGAACTAATAAGTAGGAGATCTTATTGGTGCCCAATAAATCCGTAACACCAATGTAAGAAGTGACGATTTCTTCTCTACTTTGTTTTATGTTTGCATGCATAAGATCTAGTTATTATTTTACGACTAAATAATCACATTTGTATGAAATGTATAGAAATGGAATTAATGAATCCTAACAAGTGGTATCGAGCCTTTAGGTTGTTTGCATGCAAATCGGTTTATTGTTTTTCCGAGTTAATCTTATTAACAAACAAAACTTGTAATTTTGTGTTTATTATGATATATCACGAATCACTTTGCATGTTAAAATTTCTGGTCCTAAAATTTATTTGGGATATTTTGGTTCAGTTATGGATTATATTGTTCATTTTGTTAATTTATGACATAAAAATGTGATTTTGTATATATAAATGTCATTTTTGGACGAAAATTACTTAAACTTCGAATTTTCCAGTGGTTTTTAGATATGTTTTCACATGTAATACATACTGATGGCCTGTAAATTTTCATGTTAAAATAAGTTGTTTTGCCCGAAATATGAATTTTATAAGTTAAAATCGTATTTAAATGGGTAAATAGGTTAATAAGAGTTATATTTCGAATTTAATCATGAAATTTTAGTATGTTGTTACATGCAGTTTTACAAGATGTGTGTAAAATTTTTGGCTATAGTGAAGTCTTTTTGCATTATTTATGAATTTTTGATGAAAAATCACATAAATAGTGACTATAATTAGTTATAATGCTAAAACATACTTCATGACTAAAGAAAAATGTCACATGTTTCATTTTATCATATATTTCATATCTAAAAGTGAAAAGTTGATGAAAATAAATTCTCATATTTTAATGGTCATATTTGTTAAAACCGATAAACCGCAACATTGTTTTTCTCGATATTTTTTCGAAAGATTTAACCTAAGTATTGAACATTTTGAGAGTCATGGTATTTTTTCCAGAATGTTCATAAGTTTGAATTTCAAATTTTGAAATTATTTGAAATTATTTTGATTTAATTTGAAGTTTATGTTATAAAATTGTAATTTTAAGTTCATAATGAACAATGTTGTCAAATGAAGTTGAATTATTGTCAAAGTGTTAGTGAAGACTAAATTTTAAGTCCTAAGTGAGTTAGGATAATTAACTTGAACATAAATATGAGTTTATGTAACATATTGTGATTTAATAAGTTAAATCACGCAAATCCGTAAAAACCGATTAATATACGATATTGGCTCTTTAAAGGCGATTTAGCTTAAAATTTGGCATGTTCATACATATTATAAATGCTGCATTTTATTTATGATTGTCATAATTTTGGTTTATATAATTTTGAATTATGTAATTTTACTTAGTATGACCTTAGTTTTAATTGATATTACCCGAAATGTATGGGAATATCGATTCGGTTGTAATTTTGTGATCTCGTATCACCAATTTTTAATTTAATAGTTATTTAATTTTTATTACAAATGTATAATAAGAAATTATGTAATTTATTTTGTCATTTCCTGGAGTTCCCGAAGAAGACGGTGTTGCCTCGTTTTGCGTGCCAAGACCGAAGTTCAAGGGACCAAAGGAGTTGATTTCCGCATTTGTAATAGTTTATTAGATTTAATATTTTAGGAAGGCCATACTAGGATTTTATTTTTATGCTTTGCATTTTATTAATATGTTGCATGCATCGCTAAATCGCCATATCTAAACATGCATTTTAAATCGAGTTTATCGACCGTGTCAATTACAATTATCGTAGTTACCGCTTTAGGTCACTTAAAACGTGATAGATAATAAATTGACATGACCTCTCGCTAAATAAACAATTGAGACTTAGCCTTACCAAAAATTAGAAACCATGAAAACCTATTTCGTGAGGGAGTGTGCTCGGCCAAACCGGGGTAAAAACCTTGTTACGTAGGGGAAGTTGGTGATAAATGTCTATCCACCGAATTCATATTGATGAGGGTTGTATCGCCAAGGCGTGCCCAAGTTAATGTGAATTTGGATCATGGAAACATTTATTCGAAATTTGGGTTGAACTCAACAAAAGTATTCTCGAGCATAGCCGGATGTGTTTTGGGCTAAAGATAAATATTAATGTAATTTTATAGACCAAGAGTTCTAAAAGTAGAATCGATTAAAGAGTTAATCCACCGATTTATATTGATGAGGGTTGTATCGCCAAAGCGTGCCCAAGTTAATATGAATTTGGATCTTGGAATCATTTATAATAGTTGGGTAGAGGTCACTATATAAATGCTCATATCTTGTTAAATTATTTACAAGTATGATTAAAAAGACAAATGTTAATATTTCCTTTTCCTCCATACTTGTAGTTCATTACAATGAATCCATCAAAAGCTACTACATCGATAACTATTGAGTCTTGCCACAATGTTTTTGACGACGTTTGCTTCAACAATGATTTCGACACTACTAGAGAACTTTATTTTGGGATAGGTTCGGATGGAAACCTAAACTTCATCACTTCTTCTTGACCACCTACTACTACAAGATCTCTTGTGACCGGTCTCAGGAAGACCGCCTCATAAAATCTATAGGATCTTTATCTTTGGAAGAGAAAGATGCCGAAACTAGTGGGAGCTCAAGCAATCAAGCTCTTGCTTCTAAGGGCAAAAGGTTCAATAAGAAGGGAAAAGAAGGGAATAACTTCAAGCAAGTTGAAGATCAGTGCCATTATTGCTATGGCATGGGACATTCGCTTAGGAATTGTCCTATATATTTGCGAAATATAAGGGAAGGAATCATCGTTCCAAAAGGTAAAATTCCTAAGGAAATTTATGTTATTGATGTAAATTATACGTCCACTACGACATGGGTATGGGATACCGGTTGTGGTTCTCACCTTTGTAATCATTTACAGGGGCTAAGAGACGTGAAGAGGCTTCGCAAAGGAGATGTGGATCTACGCCTTGGAAATGGAGCTCGAGTAGCGGCCGAATCCAAGGGAACTTATGTATTGGCTTTGTCAAATGGATTTGAGTTGTATTTTTTAGGATTCAATAATATCATTAGATTACATATTCATATATGAATTAATTTATTTAGTCATAAAATAAATATAAGATCTTATGCATGCAAACATAAAACAAAATAGGGAAGAAACCGTCACTTCTTACATTGAGGTTTCGGATTTTTGGGCACCAACAAGATCTCCTTCGTGTTAGTTCTTGAGCTTTCCAAGAATGGATGAACAAGGTTCAAATTAGAACCTCTCCCAAAAGCATATAACCAAGGAATACTTTTAATAATTAATATTATTATGAACTAGTAATGGTATTAGTCTTACTTAAAATTGGACACAAAAATATTTTATATTTGCTCTTGAATATTTTCGGCCAAGAGAGGAGAGATTTGTGAGGTTTTTATTTCTCCAAGTTTTTCACAAATTGTAGAGAGAATAATTATTTTCTTACACTAGAAAATATATGTTGAAGTAGTGAATAATGATAGAAAAACCATTGGCATTTCTAGCTTGAAAAACCGGTGGGGAGGGGGAGAAAGGGGCCAATGCATGAGCTTGTTTTTCTTCTCAAGATAAACTAGGTTTGCATGGCTACATGTAAGGTTTAATCATTGTGTTTTCTTATTTAAAATAATTAACACAATTTCAACTATAATCTCCTCCAAAACCGGTACATATGTATAAAATAGTTAGTCCATTTTATTTTGTCATTTGTTAATTGTGACATATGTGACTGTTACTTGACATGTGAAATTGTAATGTATTTTTAACATATTAAAAATCAACATACTCATAAAATATGTCATATACAAAATTCACTAGTAATTCGTAATCACTTGTACCAAAATGGTTTATCAAATTATAAATTACAACGTCTTGTATTTATAATAAATTATTCATTTAATTTCAATTGTTTCGTAAACAATAATTTTATCTAAGTAATAAAACAATTCGATTACTTAGACCGTATCTAATTTAATCGAATTACAACAAGACACGTGAACTTTAATCACAAAATCATTCGTCAATTTTAAGCAATTTAATCAACTCGTATCGGCATACGATTAATTAAATAATCAATTAAGAGTATTTCCCTATAGGTATGACCTAAGGGGATCAACTGATCACCACCGTCGCACGACAGTAATGTCAAACTCTAGTCAGCCAATCATTACCGATATGTGTGGACCAGTTGACTGTAAAATATTACATCCCACATGTATTCTTAAAATGAGATTTAAACATATGATCATCATGATCGACAGTTGTGATCGCATTATTGTCGGAGGACACATATTCCAACAATCTCCCACTTGTCCTCGATAAGTGTGCGTCACCAATTCTCTTGTCCTATTACTATCTCCCACTCAATGCAAGGTGTCTTTCCGGTCGTACTTGCAAGTGATCATATCGAGAGTGGTTTCCTTGATCTAGAGAATAACTGGTTGACCGCAATTATCTACCATATATACCTTCCAAGCGTGGCCACGCATTTCCAGTTCATTACTCCTCCAGTGGTCCTGAGATATTTTTATAACCCTGACAAGGGGTGGACAATTCCTATAGCACTATTCCCTTCGATTAGCCACAACCATCATAACCCAAAATATGCCCATTTGACCCCATTTTCGAAGGTCGTAGTAACATAAATCAAAGTTAATCTGAAACTATGCCACCTTAGGCGAACAGTCTTTAGTCAAAAGAATCGACTCATTAGAATACTATAGTAGCTCTCGCCGCGACCAGGCTATATAAATTTGCCAAAACTCTATAAGCGGTCATTAGCCCGACAAAGTGTTCCTAACAGTCTGCTTATGTGATCGACTAGTCATCTCTCATGACTTCATGGCACTTGAACTTGCCATCAATCGTATCACACTCTAGTCACTTCGAGACGTCACCTCATGTAAGTGACTATGGGCGAATACAATGCTAATCCGTGTTCACTTTAACGGGGTTCAATTGTCTCTACAACCCGTTTGGATGTAACAAAGTATGGTGAGTTAATAATAACTCAAACGACAAATGTGGACATCACATTCGGGTAGTCAATACCATATTACCACCTTGTGATGTATATTGTAAGTGTGTAAACACTAATTGTTTGCAACATGAGTTTAACACATCATGTGTCCATGTGTTCAAACTCTTGAATTGCATTTTCCTTTATTTTCATGTTTGTCTTACATAGCATGAATCTCACCAAGTACATATCTAGTTATCCTGACTAGGTTTAGGTTCTTTATTTTGAGAGAACTTTCTTGTTGCTTATCACATAACAAGCGAATTATGGTGGACGACATAACTTGCACTAGTCAAGTGTTCTTCCAACTCATAATGTACCAGGTATATGTTTTGTACGATCTTTCAACAATTGTCAAGATGATTAGCTTAGCACTTCTCATAAGTCCTAGCAAATTTGAAAATACTAGTTTTGAGTAATTTCTTACTATAAGCAAGTATCTTTTCAAACTTCTTATTTCTCCTTTTAGCTTAAATAGCTTAGGATTTTCATAAATCCTTACGCGTTTTCGAACTTCAATATGTGCAACTTATGAAAAGGTTTCAATCTTAAACTTATGAAAAGAGATTTTAATCTCTAACTCATTCATTTTTGTAATGATGCGTAGCAATGTCATTATTTAAAGTGAAATCCCATTTAATACACGTCCTTCTCAAAATACCCTTTTCGGAAGGAGGTTTAACCATTTCATAATGAGGTTAAGTAATGACACTAGCGTGGTTAACAATTAACTTGGCTCTTGTAGACATCGGCATATCTTTCTTTGCAACTTTTAATCATAAATCTCATTTATATTCAAGGATGTAACTTCGTTTCATTTAGGCTCTTAAGTAAATATCAATATTGAAACTCTATTTATATCTAGGTCATAAACTAGCAAAATCTCTTGTTGAGACTTTTCTTTAGTCATTTTCTTTCATAAATTTTCTTTTGGTCTCCTCGTGTAGTTATCTTAAGAACATATTCTTTTGATTACTTCACTTGGTCTCTTTTGTTATGTAGATCTCATCTATTCGAGACCATAGATCTCATCTATTCATGTATACTATCTAATTTGGTATACAAATCATTCTTTCTTTCGTAGATCTCATTTACTCAAGCATACAAATTATTCTTTGTATTCTTTGTGTCGTCATTTTTCTCCCACTCTATCTGTAGAATAAATACACTAGATATTCAAAGATAGCTTATGAGACACAAATAATGTACTTGGTAATTGACATCCCTTTAGAAGAGTTCATAGATTGACTAATAGATTTTAGATTTGATGAGTGTACTTGGTAATTGACATCCCTTTAGAAGAGTTCATCAACTCAACATCACTTTATAATTGATCATACACAAGCCTTAAGCTTGTGGACATATAATGAATTTCATCATTATAATTGTCTATTGGATCACTTTAAGTAGATGATCATATGTTTCTATGTGCAAGCATATAAAGACGAATTATTAGAACAAATAAATACGATAAAAGGGGTGACTTGGGTTGCACGCCAGGCCACCATAATCCAAAATACAACCATTGTTTAGAAAGGATCAACCATTTCCATGTCGAACACGGAATTCAAAATAGTTCTAAAAATTCATAACATTAAAATAAAGACAATAAAAGCCAAGCTTCATTGGTAGCTACTCCTAGCTCCTTCATGATTTCTCAAGCTTGCTTCTCTTTTCCTTTGTCTTTGCTTGGTGGAGGCCCTATTTACAATAAAAAGGGGATACATTATCACAAGTTTGTATCAAAATACCATAGTTGAATTAGAAACATAAATGAAAGGATATTCATTTACCTACTGGAGTGATCTTTCCAGCTTTGATGTAACCAAGATACTTGGAACAATTCCTCTTCCAAAGTCCAACACCATTACAATAATGGCATTTATCAAGAGGACCCTTCTTGGTTTTGGAAGTGCTAGCTTCAATAGTCTTAGCCTTGGTGGAAATGGGAGCTTGCCTCTTACCGTTTTTCCCATTCTTCTTGAACTTCCCCTTGCTCTTAGTGCTTATATTAAGCACATCCTTAGGTGGGTTAACATTTAGCCCCATGTCTCTTTCGGCTTGCACAAGTAACTTGTGTAACTCTTCAAGAGACACGTCCTTTTCTTGCATATTGAAATTCACCCGGAATTGTACATATGCTTTGACTTTGGATAAGGAATGAAGAATCCTATCAACAATGAGCTCCTTGGGGATTTCAACCTTTTGAATTTTCAATGTCTCGACTAGCTCCAACAATTTGAGCATGTGAGGGCTAACCTTTTGGCCCTCCTTGAAATCGAGATCAAAGAATGCCGAGGCCGCCTCATATTGGACGATCCTCGGTGCTTGTGAGAACATTGTCACAAGTTTGGAATAGATTTCATATGCGGTGCCCATTTTAAAGGCTCTCCTTCGGAGATCCGCCTCCATAGCAAAAATCAACACATTTTTCATAGCGGCGGATTCTTTGTGGTAAGCCTCATATGCTTCCCTAGTGGCGGCACTCGACCTAGCATTAGGTTCGGGTGGAGAGGCCTCAATGAGGTAACGATGCTTGTCGTCACCTTGAGCGGCTAATTTGAGTTGGGCATCCCAATCGGAGAAATTTGACCCATTCTTTTCACGTTTACAACGATCCATGAAGGATCGGAGCCATGAAACATTAGTGAGAGTGGTGGCGTTGGTGTTTGGTGTGGCCATTTGTTATGAGAAATAAAAGTGGTCTACAAAACAAAAATAGAAGGAATGAAACACTTGTCGTTTTAAATAATAATAATAATCGTAAATTTTAATTTAAACAAGTTTTATTGCATTTATCTAGTGACCTCTACCCAACATGATAAATGATTTCAAGACCCAAATTCATATCAACTTGGGCACGCTTTGGCGATACAACCCTCATCAATATAACTCGGTGGATTAACTCTTTAATCGATTATACTTTTAGAACTCTTGGTCGATAAAATTACATTAATATTTATCTTTAGCCCAAAACAGATCCGGCTATGGTCGAGAATACTTTTGTTGAGTTCAACCCAAATTTCGAATAAATGTGTCCGTGATCCAAATCCACATTAACTTGGGCACGCTTTGGCGATACAACCGTCATCAACACGAATTCGGTGGATAGACATTTATCACCCACTTCCCCTACATAACAAGGTTTGTACCCCGGTTTGGCCGAGCGCACTCCCTCACGAAATAGGTTTTCATGGTTTCTACTTTTTGGTAAGGCTAAGTCTCAATTGTTTATTTTAGCGAGAGGTCATGGCAATTTATAATCTATCACGTTTTAAGTGAACTAAAACGGTGAACTACAACCAAGTGGTGTTAGTCCAGTGGTAGTTGGGTTAAACCTTGAAGCTTGCAGAAATGCAAGAGTTGAGAGGTCCCAGGTTCGACTACCAGCTGGGGCGATGATCACTTGGCCACTGCAGCCCCCGAAGGGGGTGGCTTACATGGTCCATGTGGTGGTGCGGGAATGCATGGGCCCGGGGGGACACAACCCCCTCGTCATCAAAAAAAAAAAATTAAAAAAAAAAACGGTGAACTACTATAATTGTAATTGACACGGTCGATAAAGTTGATGTAAAATGCATGTTTAGTTATGGCGATTTAGCGATGCATGCAACATATAAATAAAATGCAAAGCATGAAAATAAAGTCCTAGTATGGCCTTCCTAAATAGTAAATCTAATAAACTATTACAAATTCGGAAACCAACTCCTTTGGTACCTTGAACTTCGGTCTTGGCACGCACTTCAAGGCAACACTTTCTTTGATGGACCACCTTCTCCAATGGCACCGTCTTCAAGGCACTCCGGAATAATTAAATTACAAAACGAATTACATAATTCCCTATTATACATTTGTAATATAAATAAAAATAAATCTATTAAATTACAAAACGGTGATACGAGATCACAATAATTACAACCGAATCGATATTCCCATACATTTCGGGTAATACCAATTAAAACTAAGGCCATACTAAGTCAAATTACATAATTCAAAAATTACATAAAATTAAAATATGACAATCATAAATAAAATGCAGCATTATAATATGTATGAACATGCTAAATTATATTCTAAATCGCCTTTTAAGAGCCAATATCGTATTTTTATCGGTTTTCATGGATTTGCGTGATTTAACTTATTAAAATAACAATAATTACATAAATTCATACTTATGTACAAATTAATTACCCTAACCATCTTAGGACTCAAAACTTAGTCTTCACTAACATTTTGACATAAACTTGATTTTTTATTATTGTTCATAAATGGACCCAAAAATACAAAATTATGCTATAAACTACAAATTAAATTATAAAAATTTCAAACAATTTCGAAATTTGAAATTTAAACTCATGAACATTCTGGAAAAAGACCATGACACTCATAATGTGTAAAACTTAGGTTAAAAATTTCGAAAATTTATCGAGAAAAACAATGTTGCGGTTTATCGGTTTTAACAAACATAACCATAAAAATATGAGAACAATTATTTTCATCAACCTTTCACTTTTAGATCTGAAATATATGATAAAATGAAACATGCGATATTTTTCCCTTAGTCATGAAGTATGTTTTAGCATTATTACTAATTATAGTCACTATTTATGCGATTTTTCATCAAAAATTCATAAATCATGCAAAAAGACTTCATTATAGCCGAATATTTTACACACATCTTGTAAAATTACATGTGACAACATACTAAATTTCCATGAGCAGTTTCGAAATATAACTCATATTAACCTATTTACCCATTTAAATACGATTTTAACTTATAAAATTCATATTTCGAGCAAAACAACTTATTTTAATATGAAAATTTACAGGACATTAGTGGATAATATATGTGAAAACATATTCAAAAACCACTAAAAAATTCAAAGTTTAGCTATTTTTCGTCCAAAAATAACATTTTTATCATAAAAATCACATTTTAATGGCAATAATATATCAAATGAACAATAAAATCCATAAATAAACCAAAATATCCTAAAAATCACTTTGGACCAGAAACTTTTAACATGCAAAGTTATTTATAGGTTTATCTTCATAAATCCAAATTAATTTGTTTTGTATGTTAATCTTATAACTCGAAAAAACTATAAACCGATTTGCATGCAAACAACCTAAGGCTCATGATAACGCTTGTTAGGATTCAATAATCTCATTAGATTACATATTCATATATGAATTAATTTATTTAGTCATAAACTAAATATAAGATCTTATGCATGCAAACATAAAACAAAATAGAGAAGAAACCGTCACTTCTTACATTGAGGTTTCGGATTTTTGGGCACCAACAAGATCTCCTTCTTGTTAGTTCTTGAGTTTTTCAAGAATGGATGAACAAGGTTCAAATTAGAACCTCTTCCAAAAGCATATACCCAAGGAATACTTTTAATAACTAATATTATTATGAACTAGTAATGATATTAGTCTTACTTCAAATTTGACACAAAAATATTTTGTATTTGCTCTTGAATATTTTCGGCCAAGAGAGGAGAGATTTGTGAGGTTTTTATTTCTCTATGTTTTTCACAAATTGTAGAGAGAATAATTATTTTCTTACACTAGAAAATATATGTTGAAGTAGTGAATAATGATAGAAAAACCATTGGCATTTCTAGCTTGAAAAACCGGTGGGGAGGGGAAGAAAGGGGCCAATGCATGAGCTTGTTTTTCTTCTTAAGATAAACTAGGTTTGCATGGCTACATGTAAGGTTTAATCATTGTGTTTTCTTATTTAAAATAATTAACACAATTTCAACCATAATCCCCTCCAAAACCGGTACATATGTATAAAATGGTTAGTCCATTTTATTTTGTCATTTGTCAATTGTGACATGTGACATGTTACTTGACATGTGAAATTCTAATATATTTCTAACATATTAAAAATCAACATACTCATAAAATATGTTATATACAAAATTCACTAGTAATTCGTAATCACTTGTACCAAAATGGTTTATCAAATTATAAATTACAACGTCTTGTATTTATAATAAATTATTCATTCAATTTCAATTTCAATTGTTTCGTAAACAATAATTTTATCTAAGTAATAAAACAATTCGATTACTTAGACCGTATCTAATTTAATCGAATTACAACAAGACACGTTAACTTACTCACAAAATCATTCATCAATTTTAAGCAATTTAATCAGCTCGTATCGGCATTCGATTACTTAAATAATCAATTAAGAGTATTTCCCTATAGGTATGACCTAAGGGGATCAACTGATCACCACCGTCGCACGACAGTAATGTCAAACTCTAGCAAGCCAATCATTACTAATATGTGTGGACCAGTTGACTGTAAAATATTACATCTCATATGTATTCTTAAAATGAGATTTAAACATGTGATCATCATGATCGAATGTTGTGATCGCATTATTGTCGGAGGACACATATTCCAACAGTATTTACATAATTGTTTTTATGTGCCTACACTTTCTAAAAACATTATTTCAATCGCCATGTTGGACATGGACGGTTTTTGTTTTGTCATTGAAAACAATCGTTGTATTATTTCAAGGAACGACTTGGTTATAGGCCAAGCTCCTTCCATTAATGGCATTTACATTTTAGAAACCTCGAATCCAACTAATGACATCTACAACATTCAATCAAAGAAACTCAAATCAAGTGATCCAAATGAATCGTTCATTTGGCATTGTCGATTAGGTCACATAAACGAGAATCGCATCAAAAGATTAATTTCGACTAATGTGATTACACCATTTGAATATCAATCATATGGAACATGCGAATATTGCCTTCTTGGCAAGATGACTCGTAATCCTTTTAGCGGTAAAGGAACACGAGCTAGTGAACAAATGGGACTCATACATACCGATGTGTGTGGACCAATGAGTATCACCGTTTGAGGAAATTATGACTACTTCATAACCTTCACCGACGACTTGCGTAGATATGGGTATATCTATTTAATGAAGCATAAGAGTGAAGCTTTTGAGAAATTCAAGGAATTTCAAAATGAAGTAGAGAACCAATTGAACAAAAATATAAAAGCACTACGATCCGATCGTGGAGGAGAAAATCTTAGCCATGAATTCGATTCACACTTGAAAAGTTGTGGCATAATATCACAACTATCTCCATCCGGAACACCACAACTCAATGGTGTTGCCGAAAGGAGAAATCGAACCCTACTTGATATGGTTCGATCAATGATGAGTCAAACCAAGCTACCAAACTCGTTTTGGGGATTTGCAATCCAAACCGCAATAAAATATTTGAACATTAGTCCTACCAAAGCAACCGAAAAGACTTCATATGAGATATGGAGAGGAAAAGTTTCAGTTCTATCGTATTTGAAACTTTTGGGTTGTGATGCTTATGTCAAAGTTAAAAGTGACAAAAAGCTAGCCCCACGATCTGAAAAATGCATCTTTGTAGGATATTCTACCGCCTCAAGAGGTTTTCACTTCTATAAACCTCAAGAAAATAAATTTTTTGTGTCTTGCGAGGTTGTCTTCTTAGAAAGAGAATTTATTTCTAAGAGACAAAGTGGGATAAATTTTGAACTTGATGAAGTTCAAGAGCCACAAACCGAGGTAGAGACATAAGAAGACGTTCCTTCGTCGTCTAGCGTGGTTGTCCCTCCTCCACTTAGAAGAACGGGCCGAGTTTCTCGCCATCCCGATCCACATGTTGGACTTATCGAAGAAGATGGAACACTCGATGTGTTGCTTTTAGAAAGTGACGAGCCCGCCACCTACAAAACCGCAATCTCTAGTCCCAATTCCTCCTTATGGCTTGTAGCCATGAAGTCCGAGATGGATTCTATGCATGAAAACCAAGTTTGGAACTTAGTGGATTTGCCTGAAGGGGCAAGACCTCTTCAATGAAAATGTATTGTCAAGGTCAAGAATGGCATAGAAGGACATGATGATGTCTACAAAGCTAGGCTAGTGGCAAAAGGATTTACCAAAGTCCAAGGTCTTCATTATGATGAAACCTTTGCCCCCGTAGCCATGCTAGGATCCATACGGATTTTGTTAGCGATTGTCGCATTTCATGATTATGAAATATGGCAAATGGATGTCAAAACCGTTTTTCTAAATGGACATTTAGAAGAGGAAGTGTACATGATACAACCCGAAGGTTTTGTTGATTCTAAAAATCCTAACAAAGTATGCAAACTTAAGAGATCCATTTATGGACTTAAGCAAGCATCAAGAAGTTGGAACCATCGATTCGATCATGTGATAAAAGAGAATGGTTTTACTCGAAGTGTTGAGGAACCATGTTTATACATGAAATTTAGTGGGAGCAATGTTGTGTTCCTAATCTTGTATGTCGATGACATACTCCTCATTGGAAATGACATTCCGATGTTGTCTTCTGTTAAGAAGTGGTTAGGTAACCACTTCCAAATGAAGGATTTAGGAGAGGCACAACGCATATTAGGTATTCGGATCCATAGAGATAGATACAAGAGGATATTGGCACTAAGTCAAGAATCTTATGTTGATAAGATTCATCGACGTTTCAGCATGGATAAATCCATAAGGGGATTGGTACCTATGGTAAGTGGGACAAAATTGAGCAATTCTCAATCGCCCACCGAACCCCATGATGTTGAACGCGTGAAGTTGATCCCTTATACTTCCGCCGTTGGATCAATCATGTACGCCATGATATGCCTACGTCCTGATGTCTCGTATGCCTTGAGCATGACGAGTAGATATCAAGGAAATCCAGGTGAGAGTCACTGGATAGCCGTCAAGAACATCCTTAAGTACTTGAGAAGAACTAAGGATTCTATCTTAGTGTTTGGAGGAGACACCGAGCTCCGTGTTAATGGTTACACGGACTCAAGTTTTCAAACGAATCGAGATGACATGGAATCATAAGCTGGTTTTGTTTTCATGCTCAATGGTGGTGTCTTTGTTATGGAGCGACTTCAAGGAAGTTGTGATTCGGATTCAACAACGGAGGCCGAGTACATTGCAAAGATCGAAGCGCCAAGGAAGTTTGTATGGATCAGGCAATTCACGGAAGGTCTAAGAGTAGTACCTACCGCCAATGATCCCATCACTCTCTATTGTGATAATAGTGGGATGATCTTCCAAGCCAAAGAGTCAAAGTCTTGTAATAGATCTAGACATGTACTTAGAAAATATCATGTAATTAGAGATTTCATTGAAAGAAAGGAAATTGCGATATGTAAGGTTGGGACGGATGATAACATAGCTGATCCGCTCACCAAGCCTTTATCGCAGGCTAAACACAATGGACATATGGTATCCATGGGTCTTAAACGTGTACCAAGTTAGTGTTAGATTTTGAAATAAAATAAAAGTGTTATATTGTTCATAATCGCATTTGTTTTTTTATCTTTTCTTTATACCTTATTACATCCAAACGGGTTGTAGAGACAATTGAAACCCGTTAAAGTGAACCCGGATTAACATAGTATTCGCCCATAATCACTTATTTGAGGTGAGGTCTCGAAGTGACTAGAGTGTGATGCGATTGATGGCAAGTTCAAGTGCCATAGAGTCATGTGAGATGACTAGTCGATCACATAAGCAGACTGTTAGGAACACTTTGTCGGGCCTTATTACCGCTTATAGAGTTCTGGAAAATTTATATAGCCTGGTCGTGGCAAGAGCTACTATAGTATTCTAATGAGTCGATTCTTTTAACTAAAGACTGTTCGCCTAAGGTGGCATAGTTTTAGATTAACTTTGATTTATGTTACTGCGACCTTCGTAAATGGGGTCAAATGGGCATATTTTGGGTTATGATGGTTGTGGCTAGTCGAAGGGAATTGTACGATAGGAATTGTCCACCCTTTGTCAGGGTTAAAACAATATCTCAGGGCCACTCGAGGAGTAATGAACTGGAAATGCGTGCCCACGCTCGGAAGGTATCTACGGTAGATAATTCCGGTCAATCAGTTATTCTCCAGATTGAGGAAACCACTCTCGATACGATCACTTGCAAGTACGACCTGAAAGACACCTTGCATTGAGTGGGAGATAGTAATAGGACAAGAGAATTGGTGACGCACACTTGTCGAGGACAAGTGGGAAATTGTTGGAATAAGTGTCCTCCGACAATAATGCGATCACAACTGTCGATCATGATGATCACATGTTTAAATCTCATATTTAAGAATACATGTGGGAGTAATATTTTACAGTCGACTGGTCCACACATATCGGTAATGATTGGCTGACTAGAGTTTGACATTACTGTCGTGCGACGGTAGTGATCAGTTGATCCCCTTAGGTCATACCTATAGGGAAACATTATTAATTGATTATTTAATTAATCGTATGTTGATACGAGTTAATTAAAATTGCTTAAAATTGACGGACGATTTTGGTAGTAATATTTACGTGTCCCATTTTAATTTGATTAAATGAGATATGGTATAAGTAATCAAATTGTTTTATTACTTAGATGAAATTATTGTTTACGGAAACAATTATAACAAAATGAATAATTAATTATAAATACAAGACGTTGTGATTCGATCAACCATTTTTGGTACAAGTAATTATGAATTACTAAGTTATTTTATAGATGACATATTTTGCTAATGTGTTGATTTTTAATTGTTAAAAATACATTTATATAAATATGTCACAATATGTAACATGTGACATGTGTCATTTGACATATTGACAAAATGACAAGATAAAATGGACTCCTCCATTTTATGTTTGTACCGAAATTTTGGGGATGGGTTAGGGTGTTATTGTGTTAAATATGTTAGTGGAAAATACAATTATATCCTAGTTTCCTAGTCATGCATGCCTAGTCTTTTTCTTGGGAAGAATAGAGGATCATGCATTGGCTATACTCCCTTCCCCATACCCGGTTTCTCCACCCACACAAGCAAAGGGTTTGTTTTATATTTTTGATATATACACTACTCTTGTGGAAAAAAAATATTTATTCATTCATATATTGTTCAAAAACCTTGTGAAGTTTTAGAGAGTAAATACTCCTAATAACTCCTCCTCTGCACCGAAATTGTAGAGAAACAAAAATATATTTTTATGTCCAAATTTTAAGTAAGATTAGTATTATTACTAGCTCATAATAATATTAGTCATTAAGGGTGTTCCTTGGGTATAAACTTTTGGGAGAGATTCTTATTTGAATCTTAGTTCATCCATTATTGGAAAGCTCAAGAACTAACAAGTAGGAGATCTTGTTGGTGCCCAATAAATCCGTAACACCATTGTAAGAAGTGACGATTTCTTCTCTAATTTGTTTTATGTTTCCATGCATAAGATCTAGTTATTATTTTATGACTAAATAATCACATTTGTATGAAATGTATAGAAATGGAATTAATGAATCCTAACAGATTGGTGTAGGAGTATTAGATGAATTCATTGCATATAATTAACTACAAAAACGGAAATGAAGGAAATAATTAACATCTATCGTTTTAATGACCTCTACCCAACTATATAAATGATTCCGAGATCCAAATTCATATTAATATGGGTACGGTGAGCCGAGTCATCCCTTATTAATATAACTCGGTGGATTAAACTCTTAATCGATTCTACTTCTAGAACTCCCGGTCGATAAAAATTACACTAATTTTCATCTTTAGCCCGGAACACATGCGACTACGGTCACGAATACTTCCGTTGAGCTCAATCCAAATTTCGATGTAATAACATTTTATTACCCACTTACCCAACGTAACAAGTTTAGTACCCCAGTAAGCCGAATCTACTTCCTTATGAAATTGGGATTCATGGTTTCTACTATTTGGTAAGGCTAATTCTCAATTATTATATGTGAGAGGTCTTGTCAATTTATTATCTATCACGTTTTAAGTGAACTAAAGCAGTGAACTACGATAATTGTAATTGACACGGTCGATGACTCGATATGATATGCATGTGTTGTTATGGCGATTTGGCAATGCATGTAACATATTAAAAGAAATGCAAAGCAATAATAAAATTCCTAGTATGTCCTTCCTAAAATAGAAAATCAAATAATCTATTACATATTCGGAAACCAACTCCTTTGGTCCTTTGAATCTTCAAGTGGCACGCTTCCCAAGAACACCGTCTTCGTCGGATCACCTTTCCGAATGGCACGTCTTGAAGATACTCCATAATTACAAATAATAATAAAAATACAAAGCTATTCCTATTACACATTTGTAAAATGGAAAAACTAGTAAAAATAAAAATAAAAGTGATACGAGATCACATTAAATTACAACCGAATCAATATTCCCTTTCATTACGAGCAATATCGATTAAAACTAAGGCCATACTAAGATAAAATTACATAATTCAAAATTATATAAATAAAAGACATTCAACAATTGAAATATGCAGCATTATAATATATACCTATCATGCCAAATGATGTGCCAAATCGCCCTATTTAACTTATGTCGTACATATAACCCGGTTTTATGAAAATGCGTGATAATAACTTCTTAAAATCACAAATTAACGCTTAAATCACATCTAAGCTCAAGTTAATTATCCTAACACTCTTAGGACTCAAAAATTAGTCATCGCTCAATTTTTGACAATAATTCAACTTGATTTAATTTTATGCTCATATTTGACCTTAAAATCATAATATATATGAAATAAATCCAAATTAAATTACAATAATTTCAAAATTTAAATTTTAAATTTTTGAACATTCTGTAATATTTCCATGACACTCATAATGTCAAAAATTATGGTTAAATTTTCGAATTAATTTTGAGAAAATATAGTTGCATTTTATCGGTTTTATCTCATAAAACATCTAAAGTATCCAAAAATTAATCCAATCAATTATACAACCTTATATCTGATTAGTGGGATATTTATGCAACCTAAAATAATTTTCTCATGCCATATCATGCAATTCGTTTTAGCTATTTATGCTAAAATAGTAACTATTTATGCCATTTTTACACTAAAAATTCATAAATCATGCTAAATGAGATCATTTAATCTCGAAATTTACATATACTCTGTAAATTATGCATGTGACAACATATTAAGGTTTCATGGCCCAATTCAAAATTTAACTATTTTTAACCATTTTACTTCTTTTAATCAATTTTTATCTCATAAAAATCATAATTCATGCAATATTAATCCAATTAATACGAGATTTTACACACTATTTGTAAAATATGCATGTGAGGTCATATAAAATTTTCAAGGCCAGAGAATAATTCTAACCATTTTTAGTCATTTTAACCTCTATTTATGCCATTTTTAGACTAAAATTTCATAAATCATGAAATATTAGTCACATTAATAAGATATTTTACATGCAATACATAAAATATTCATGTGAGGTCATACTAAAATACCATGGCCAGTAGTAAGGTTAACTTATTTTAGTGAATAAAATTCATTTTACTCATAAAAATGTAATAAAATCACTAAAAATCATTAAAATGAGCAATAAATTTCCATAAATCATAAAAATGACCTAAAAACATTTTGGGACCAGAATATATAACATGAAAAAATTTTCGTGGCTTTACCTTCATAAAACTCAAATTTTTAGTTTTATATGTTAACATTTTAACTCGGAAAAACAATAACCGATTATGCATGCAACATTCTTATGCTCTGATACCACTTGTTAGGTTTATATACCTGTTATTAGACTCCTCTAATAGTAAAGTAATTAACTTCTTAATTATTTGTTCTTTAAATCTAGTGCATGCATAACAAAATGAGAGATTTATGAGAAAACAATGTCCCTTACATTGTTAATTTTGGTTTTGTGGGCACAAGTAAGGTCTCCTATCTTCACTTGTTCTTGAGCTATGATGAGTATTAGGATGATCCTCCAAAGACTCCAAGTATAGAAGCCACTCCTCTTGATTGCACCCAAGATAATCCCTTATCTCTACTAAATAATATGTGCTAGATATTTGTTTAGTAGTTTACCTTAAAATTGATTACTAATACTCATATATTACACTAATAATATTAGTAATGTGATTGAACAATTTAGATTATCATTTCTCCAGTTTTTGAGAAAGATAAAACAAAGTATGAGAGAATTTGCATGTGAACAACAATGAATGAATAGTGTGTTGAAAATAAGAGAACAATTCTCTTATATTAAGAGGAGGCCACGGTGGGAGCATGCAAATAGGCCAAGGAATGGCATATTTCTTTTTGCTTTTGTTCTTCACAAGAAATAGGTTGTGTAAGACAAATAAGAGTAGGTGTGTAAGACAGGTAGTGTACGCATGATTACATGCATTTTATCCCATAAAATAATCAACCACATTCTACGATAACTCCCTCCATTTCGGTCCACTTCATAAAATGGACTACCATTTTATTTTGTCAATTTGTCATTTGTCACACAATATGTTACATGTAGTATGTTACATGTTATTAACTAATTTAATGCATATTTATCACATAAATATCATTTTATGAATTAATTAAATTACATACAATAAATTGACTAGTGATACTTTTTCACATAAATTAAATGGGTCATATAATTGTAATTCACAACATCTTGTAATTATAATTAACCATTCATTCTTATCTCTATTGTTTCTCAAACAATAAACAATTTTAGTAATAAAGCATTTTTATTACTAAAATAAATCTTATTTAATCCCATTACAATAAGATATCAATATTCTCTCTCAGAAGTGAATTGTTCAATTTTAAGGAATTGATCAACTTGTATCGTTATACAATTAATCAACTTTGCTGATTAGGGCATCATCCTTTAGGTGTGACCTTAAGGGATCAATCGACCACCACCGTCCCACGATAGTAACGTCAAACTCTAGCAAGCCAATAGTTACCGATTAATGTTGATCAGTTGGCTATATAATGAATCATCCCTTACGTATTCTTTATATGAGATTTAATTATGATATTAAATCATGTGATCGCACTATTGTTGAGGACACATATTCCAATAACATATAACTTCACAAACTACTCTACTTTTAGTAAAGAGGTAAGTAAAGGTCGGATCCCAAGGGACGGGTATTGATGTAGGATTTTCGATTGCAAGTGGTTGTGTCTAAGGGTGTCACAATTTGGGTTGAGGTAGGAGATCAACTAAACTAAATAACAATGTAAACAAAATAATGAAAGCAATCAAGATGATTAAAATGAGATGTATACAATTAATTAAAGGCAATACGGTGTCATGGGTTCATAGGGGATTCATGGGATTTGATCATACAAACATGTTTCCTACTAGATGCAAGCACTTATTGTTGTGATGGGATCGAGTTAGTGTACATCTTACAATCCCTCAGAAGGTTTGGGTCCCGGAGCCGAATCGATTAGATTGTACAACACCTGCAAGTCGACTTAATCCTCCCTATCCAACTATATGCATGGTCTAATGAGACTCGAGTTGGTTTATGTCTTACAAGTCTCATTGAAAAGATAAGTGATAGGTAAAAAATGCAAGGATTCATAGGCTCACATTTCATCAAACATAACATGTGCATAAGTTGGAATCACAACAAGCAAGCAAATTAATTATGAAAACATATTAGATTAAGCATGAATGAACCCCTGTGTTGGTTTCCTCTAATCCCCATTAACCCTAGTTAAGGTAACTATTCACTCATTATCAAGTTTAACATGCTAACAAGGTTGTCAATCATACTAGCACGGCAAAACATGATGAACAAATGAAGATGATTAACAATAATTAAAAAGGATTAAGAGAGAATTATACATATAAAGATGATTCCAAATACTAAAGCAAAGAATAATAGAAGTACTTGATCATTGATAGAAGGTCGTCAATCCTCCAAATAAACCCAAATAATCTTCTAATTAACCAAAATAAATGATGAACAACAGAGAAATGAAGGAATGATTAAGAAATGAGATTTGTATTAATGCTAAATTAAGAGTTGATTACAAGATTAAGAAAGTATTAAGACTTGATTAAGATAAGATTAAGATCTATTAAGATGACATGCTAATCTAGGTAGTGTAATGGGGTATTTATACTAGATATTAGGTACAAAGATCAGGGTTACTAAGGGCTTAAATGACTATTAAGACTGATAACTCATATTTTAGCGACATTTTACTCATACTTTAACCTTTTATTCGACTCGATTTTGTGTACTTTTATCGAACTAAAGCTCATTTAATTTACTAATTATAATAATTTGTCGTCGTAGTCATATTTATTAATTAGTCGGATATTTATTTAATGTTATTATTAATATTACTTTATTATAATAATGTGTAGGTAAGGAGGGATAATGACACGGAGTCCGAGTAAAATGAGACGGAAATAAAGCGGGTTAAGACAGAGTCACGTGAAATGGTGAAAGAATGTGTTGAATCTTATCCCATAAAGTCAACGTTTGCCTATTGTTTTATGCAAAATTACAAACCCGTGTTGACCCTTGACTTTGACCTTTATCCATCACCATTGTCTCCTTGTATTTTCCCTGCATTTCAGACCTCATTACTCCATCACCAGTTACCTCGCTAATCAACAATCTCCTTCACCTCCATCAATTCGTCTCATTACCAACCTCAGACAATATCACCACTCACTCAAATTCTCCCCTTCCACCATTAACCATTTACATCACCATCATTCACCATCACTAACCTCAACTATTCACCTCCATCTCCATTAAACCTGCAACAACAACAATGGCAGCAACACCTCATACCTTCAATTTTCACCATCTCCATTTCCACTTCAGTCACCTGCATCACCAACATCAACACATTCATCACCATCGTCATTCTTACTACCACCTGATCTCCCACTCCATCAAAGCGAGGCACCAGCGGGCCGACATCACCATTTGCCCATTCATTCACTAATCAAACTCCATCACCACAACAATCAGTCTCCAGTGAATTCATCAATTTCGACCTCAGATTCGAACTCGGGATCCAAACTGAGCTTTTATGAAACTTTGTTCTCCGTGCCGGTGCCCCGGCAGCCGACTCCTCAACCGGCAGGAACACACCAAATTTGTTCTCTTTTTGTGAAGACCTCGCTACCGGTATAGGGATCGGCAGCCGTCTAGCCGGCACAACGCACCAAATCAACTACCTCGCATCATTTTTTGTGCTCCATGCCGGTGTTCCGCTGATCGATCGACCGTGAGAACACACATCCCACTTGATTCTGCTTTTTCTCAATGACCTGCTGCCGGCAAAAGCCCGCCACGGCGTCTTGGCAGGACACCTCTTTTGCTACGTTTTGTTCTTGCGTCCCCTTTTTCCCCCTTTTTGTCTTTGCTTTCATTGGATTTTGGCTTTTGGGAGCCGTGTAGTTGGTGTGGTGTGTTAGGATTATTATTATTATTATTATTTTTATTATTATTATTATTATTATTATTATTATTATTATTATTATTATTATTATTATTATTATTATTATTATTATTATTATTATTATTATTATTATTATTAGTAGTAGTAGTAGTAGTAGTAGTAGTAGTAGTAGTAGTAGTAGTAGTAGTAGTAGTTAGTAGTATTATTAATTAATAAATTAGTATAAAAAAAACTACCCATTAACACACACATTACTTAACACACATTACACATTACTACCTTAGAAATTAGATGAGAAAATTAGACTAGTTCATCTTTCTCTCAAATATTTTAGAACCCTAAATTAATTTTCCTCTTACCCAAGTTGTAATCTTTACTCAAAAATTAATACAATTGTTCTCTTGTTTATCCAAGTTCTTCCCTTTTCATTAGTTTACAATTAGTAATTTTGGGTTGTATTTTGGGAATTGAAGAATCCTTTCATTCTTTCAATCCAAAGTTTCCACCTTTTGCAATTAAGTGGTATAATTTCTCTTCTTTATTTCATTTGTTTACATTTTGTTTTTCTCTTAATTCTTGTTTAGTTGTTCATGTTAGAATACTACTTCTTGTTGTTTAATTGATGCTAATCTCTCTCTTGTTCATCTTTTCTCTACTCACCATTGTTATTTACAAGATTGAATCTTTGAATTTCTCATGTTAAGGATTGAGTCTTTGGGTTTATTGAGTTAAAGTTTGTGCCTTTAGTTTAATCTTCATTGTCTCTTGAATTAAATGGTCTTTCCTTATAATTTAAGTTGGATTGTTGCATGATTAGTAATAGAATTTATTCTTCCACCATGTTTATGCTTAAAGACTCCATCTTTATTGTTTCTCTTGTCTTTAGAAACATGATTAGTGAGTAGTCTTTTACTAGGGTGCGATTAGACCCTAACATGAGTCATTTATCTAATTGAGTTCATTAAATTTGTTGTTGAGGAGGGGTTGTTGGGTTTAACCAAAGGAATTGAATTGTTGTGTCTATTTGGGAGTAATTGTCGGTTTTGACCCTTGTCCGCCAACGGGAGTTGGTTAGGTTGGGATTGATTACATTACCCCTTTTTGGTCGTGTGCCGACTTGGGTTGAGCCCGGGAGGGAGAACCCAAGTGGGGTGCCTTTGTTTTTCGGTTTGAAGTTCACCTTCGGGAGAAGGGTAGGGATGACCGGGAGTTTATCGCGGGCTTAAGCCCTTGATCTTGATGATAGGTGAGCGGAGTGGGCCCACTTTGGTGAGCCTTGAGTCTTGAGTCGGGGGAAATCGAGTCATGAGCCCGGGAGGGAGTTGGTTCGGTATCACTAGTGTCCCACCATGAGCCCGGGAGGGAGTTGGTGGGCGAATTAGAGGCGTCTCCACCCAATACACTTCCCCCTTGACAACTAGTTGAAGGAACTCATGATTTATTACGAATGTCGGTGGTTTAGTCGCTCCCTAGGCTTTATTTAACTTGAGTAAATCGTATTTGATAGCTTGATTTCTCATTCTATAGTTTAATTAGTTTAATTTATTTCTTGTTATTTAGTTTAGACCTTTAGATAATCATTCATCCTTATTTTCTCCGACTTAGCTAAACATAAGAATTTAGACAATTAGTAATCACCCTTGCTCCTTGTGGTTCGACCTCGACTACCCTACTACATTAGTTGAGTAAATTGTTTGATTGGGGGAGTGCGACAAACCCCACTATCAAAATGGCGCCGTTGCCGGGAAGCATTGGCTTGATATTAAATTTTTTGTTCTAGTTTAGACTAAGTTATTGTCACTTTTGCACACCTTGGTGTGCCGTTTATCTTGCTACCCTTTTCACTTGAGTGTGTAGTGGTTTTTAAGAATTCATTTGAAAATCCGGAAAGTACAACAATGGGTGAACCGGTTCCGATTAGGGACTACATGGCCCCAAAGCATATTGTGAATTCTAGTGTTCAAAGGCCTAGGATAGAAGCCAACAATTTTGAAATTAAGAATGCTTTGCTTAACCTAGTGCAAGATAACCAATTTTGGGGAGGTCCCTTGGAGAACCCTAATGACCATCTCAATGATTTTCTTGACAATTGTGACATGTATAAGATGAATGGGGTATCCGATGTTGCGGTCCGTCTAAGGTTGTTCCCTAGATCACTAAGGGGAGCGGCTAAGGATTGGCTAAAGAATTGTGATCCCGACTCTTTCAAGACTTGGGATGAGCTCTCCTCGGCCTTCTTGAAAAAATACTTCCCTCCTTCAAGAACGGCTAAGGTAAAGAGTGAGTTGGAAGGGTTCACTCAAGAGGAAGATGAGAATTTGTACGAGGCTTGGGAGAGGTACAAGAGACTCCTACGGTTATGCCCTCACCATGGAATATCTGAGCCCGAGTTGATCAACAATTTCTACAAAGGTTTTACACAAGACTTAAGGCTATTTCTTGATTCGGGTTCGGGTAAGGGAGCCTTAGATATCTTGGGTCACAAGGCGGCAAAAGAGTTGATTTAAGAAATGGCCTTAAGGACAATGGATTGGAATGATGAAATACAAACAAGAAAGGGTAAGGGTAATACGGTACTCAATGTGGAAGTGAAGAGTATGCTTGAAGACCTCACTCAACAAGTAGCATTATTGAACTCCAACAAGCCCTCTAACTCCAACATGAGGCAAGTGTTATCTTGTGAACTTTGTGGTGATGAAGGACATACCCCAATTAATTATCCTTTGATCCAAAATTTTCAAGTCCAACAAAATCAACAACCATCTTGGGAGCAAGCCTTTGAGCAATTGGTGATTGCCAACCAAAAATCCGGTTCCAAACTTGACAACCACATCACTTTTCAAAGTCGTGTTAATGATGAGATTAGAGCTTCTCAAAGGGCCACGGAAATTCATGTTGCTCAAATTTCACAACAATTGAGTCAAATGGCTCAAAATTCGGGCAAGTTTTCGGGTAACACGATGAAGCCAAAGCAAATGAATGCGGTATTCTTGAGAAGTGGAAGGCATTGGGAGGAGATTGTGAAGACTCCAAGGTGGAAAAGGAAGAGGGTTTCTAGTGGATCAATGAAAGAGACACCGGTTGAAGTTGAAGTTGAAGTGGAAAAATCAAAGGAAGTAGAAATGGTAGACCCACCAAAGGAAGATGAACCGGTTCCATCAAAAGTCAAAGAACCTACTCCACCTCTAAGGGAGTATGTTGAACCAATTCCCTTTCCACAAAGGCTTGCAAGGCCAAGAATTGAGAAGAAATATGAGAAGTTCATTGAAATTTTGAAAGGTATGAATGTCACCATACCATTTCTTGACATTATCACCGAAATCCCTAACTATGGAAAGTTTCAAAAGGAACTTGTGACTATGAAGAGAAAGAGTGAAGGGGTGCAATCCGTTAACCTCTCTAGGGAGTGTAGTGCAATCCTCACTAGCAAACTTCCTAGCAAACTTGAAGACCCGGGAAGCTTTTCTATTCCTTGTTCTATCCAAGGGGTGAAGATAAAGAGAGCTTTGTGTGACTTGGGAGCTAGTGTTAGCTTAATGCCTCTTTCCTTGTTTAAGAAGCTACACTTGGAAGATTTGAAGCCTTCAAAGATCTCCCTACAACTAGCCGATCGTTCGGTTAAGTATCCCTTGGGTGTAATTGAAGATGTTCCTTTGAAGGTTGGAAAACTTGTGATCCCATGCGACTTCTTTGTCATGGACATGCACGAAGATAGCCATGTGCCAATCATTTTGGGTAGGCCTTGCTTTGCCACGGGAGGTGCTATGATAGATGTTAAGAGTGGAAAACTCTCACTCCAAGTAGGTAATGAGAAGATTGAGTTTGAACTCAACAATTCCATGAAGTCTCCTCCTATGGGCAACTCTTGTTGTAGGGTGGATATGGTGCAAGATAAATTGGATGAACCTAATTTAGAGCCTTCATTTTTGGACCCATTGGAAGCTTGCTCAACAAATGAAAAGGGAAATGAAGGTGATCTTATGTTGAGAGTTGATACGAAAGAAGTTTTGGGTGAATATGATTCAAGAAAAGATGAATTTGAAGACCAAATTGATGATGAGATTGAATTATATTTGAGCTCTCCGGATTATTTTGGTCTAGGCTCTCTTGAAGGTACACCTTGGTTGGAGAACTCTTCAAGTGATTGGGAAGCTCAAATTGATGCCTTGGAGGCGGCTCTCAATGGAAATAGTTCGGTTCAAAAGGAGAGTCAAGAAAATGGGGATAAAAATGACAACATCATGAACCTCAATGTTGAGAAGTTGACTCCTCCACCTACTATTCCCTACCAATTTCCTTACTTTGGTGACCAAGAAGAGAGTTTCCCAACAAGTGAAACTTATGAGATTCCGTTCCTCCTACCACCTAGCTACCATTCCAAGTTTAAGGGTTCTAACCATCAAAAGGACCCAAGAAAGGAAGCAAAGAAGAGTAAAAGGAAGAATGACAAGAAGTGTTGGAAGAGAGGCCGGGTGCGGTTTGCTATAGCTTGGCACTACTTGTGTCTAGTTGAAGGTTTTGATAGAGCATTTGACCGTCTCCTCTGTGCCTTGAGTGACATGGATCATGCTACTTGGAATTTCAAACAACAAAATTTTGCATGAGAGGTTTGGTGGAGTCCCTCAAGAACCACTAAATTGTATATATTCTTTTCTCTTACTTACTTATACTTTACTTGCATTTTATTTTATTATATAAAAATTTGAAAAATTTCAAAAACATGTTATTTATTTTCAAATATTCAAAAAAATCAAAAACATGTTCTTACATTTTGGAAAATTCAAAAAAACCAACAAAAATATGTTATTTAATTTTCCATTCTCTCCCTATGCTTTGTTCCATTGAGGACAATGTAAATTTTAAGTGTGGGGAGGGAAATATCCACTTTGTGCATATTGTTTATAACTGTATATATTTGCTTGTTAATTTGAGAAAAATACAAAATGCCTAAAAATTGAAAAAATTGAAAACTTTCAAAAAATTTGCATTGTTTATATTATATTATATATATTGCATTTGTCCTAACCATTTTGATAGGCAACACATGAATCATCGGAGAAGACGCTTGGTAAAATTCTTCCAATTCTTTCTCCTTTATCCTTCCTTTTCTTTTTGTATATATAAGCATGGAGGAGGACGGGATATGTGATGTGGGTGTTCCCTTTAGGAACCGTTTTGGATATACTTGTGTTGTTGGTGTGTTGTTAGGACTAGATATTGTATGCATTTAGTTTAGACATGTATATATGTGTTCACTCTTGCATTCACGTAAATTGTTCATATGTGTAGTTTGCATTCATACACGTTGCATTTCGTATGTAAATATTTTCATAGGGAGTCTAAATGTGGAGGGTATATGTCGTCAATGATGATAATTGTTTTGCCCATGTCATTTCCCTCTTGATAGCTCGTGCCTTTTGATGACACATGTTAGGATTTTTGCTTGCAAAAACCCGGAAGTCTAGCTTAACAACCAAGTAACGACCACCTTGTGAGACCGTATTAGGCCCGAGACTTGACCTTGGTCCGATATAGCTACTAAAATGTGAGGATATAGCCTCCTTATGGCCGGTCCATCAAACCGGTCCCGTTTAGGTTATGAGAGTAGTTCTCCTTACGTGGTATGTTATGTCAAAACGCACAAGTATGGTGCTCATTTCTTACCGTAGAAGTGTCGATGTGCATGTTGAGACAATTTTATTCAAATAAAGTAACCTCACAATAGCCAAATAAGCTTTTGTTATGACCTTGAGTCGATTGTTTCCTTTTGTTAACCCGTTTTGAGCCTAAGCCTTATCATTTCTATTACCAACAAAATAACTACATCCCATAAACAACTCACCTTGGTTGAGTAGTTCGTCATTGTGGTTCTTTTATGGAGTATATTTGGGTTGAAATTTTGACTCTCCTTGAAGTGTATGATCTTAATGCCACATGAGTGAAATGCAACTTTGGCTACTTTTGTCTAATAAGAGGTGAACAAGTCGTGAAAAAATGCAAGAAAGAAAATCAAATAGAAAAGAAAAAAAAATGAAGAAGAAAAACAAATAGAAAAAGAGAAAAAAAAATGAGATGAAAAACGAAAAGAAAAGAATGTCGTTTTTGTGCCAAATAAAGGGGTGATGGAATTACAATTGTGTCTTGTTTTTAAAAGAATGAATTGAATGAGTTTTGAAGATGGCAATCTTGCCATATTTTGTGAAAGAATTCTTTTGCATTGGTACGGTTTAGTGAATTGGTTAGATGTGGCGACTACTCGATCCGATAGCCTCACATGTCATAAAACGGTGCTTGCACCGATCCCTTTTCATCTAACCCAAGCCCCATTACAACCCGGTTGTCTTTCTTATATGTGCATCATTTGACATTTCTCTTGCGGATATTGGATATAGTACCATATTAGATTGCGGGCATGCTTCGCAAGTCGAGTTAGGAGAGTGATTTTGGCTACTTTTGTCACAAAAATCACCCCGTTCTTTCATTTGTGTGACTAGTGAAACCCGTGAGAGTCGGTCTTTGGTCTCCTTTTGGTCAAGGGTTTGATATTAGGTCGAATCTTGTGTGTGTCGTGTCATTCTTGAGAGTAAAGCTACATACTTCCCTTTCCCGCCTAGAATTTGTTTCTTAGGCACCCCGTGTTGTCAATATTGGCTACTTGAGCTAAAATTAGGGAATTGACACCTTGGAAAGACCCGGAGACGACATCCTCCACTAATGACTCTCTTTATTCGTCTTTTGAAAGTAAAACGGTCGCTTAGATGAGGAAAGCGGTTTGACTTTTTGTGATGCATCTTATTTGTTGAATCGTGCTTAAATGATGGATGTGTCAAAATTTTCCGCAAGCCCCCACTTGCCTTGCAAAGGAGCACATACCTCATTGTGTTCCATTGTGAGTTGAAGGGACGGAGAAGGCCCGTTAATTGCCTCTCATCGGATATTATTAGATTAGCTATTCTTCTATATTAAGGGTCATAGTTTAATTTAAATGAGCTAAATCGAGGACGAGTAAGGTTTAAGTGTGGGGAGATTTGATAACTCATATTTTAGCGACATTTTACTCATACTTTAACCTTTTATTCGACTCGATTTTGTGTGCTTTTATCGAACTAAAACTCATTTAATTTACTAATTATAATAATTTGTCGGCGTAATCATATTTATTAATTAGTCGGATATTTATTTAATGTTATTATTAATATTACTTTATTATAATAATGTGTAGGTAAGGAGGGATAATGACACGGAGTCCGAGTAAAATGAGACGGAAATAAAGCGGGTTAAGACGGAGTCACGTGAAATGGTGAAAGAATGTGTTGAATCTTGTCCCACAAAGTCAACGTTTGCCTATTGTTTTATGCAAAATTACAAACCCGTGTTGACCCTTGACTTTGACCTTTATCCATCACCATTGTCTCCTTGTATTTCCCCTGCATTTCAGACCTCATTACTCCATCACCAGTTACCTCGCTAATCAACAATCTCCTTCACCTCCATCAATCCGTCTCATCACCAACCTCAGACAATATCACCACTCACTCAAATTCTTCCCTTCCACCATTAACCATTTACATCACCATCATTCACCATCACTAACCTCAACTATTCACCTCCATCTCCATTAAACCTGCAACAACAACAATGGCAGCAACACCTCATACCTTCAATTTTCACCATCTCCATTTCCACTTCAGTCACCTGCATCACCAACATCAACACATTCATCACCATCGTCATTCTTACTACCACCTGATCTCCCACTCCATCAAAGCGAGGCACCAGCAAGCCGACATCACCATTTGCCCATTCATTCACTAATCAAACTCCGTCACCACAACAATCAGTCTCTAGTGAATTCATCAATTTCGACCTCAGATTCGAACTCGGGATCCAAACTGAGCTTTTATGAAACTTTGTTCTCCGTGCCGGTGCCCTGGCAGCCGACTCCTCAACCGGCTTGTTCTCTTTTTGTGAAGACCTCGCTACCGGTATAGGGACCGGCAGCCATCTAGCCGGCACAACGCACCAAATCAACTACCTCGCATCATTTTTTGTGCTCCATGCCGGTGCCTCGGCGGTCGACTGACCGGCAGAACACACATCCCACTTGATTCCTGCTCTTTTCTCAATGACCTCGCTGCCGGCACAAGCCCCGGCCGCCGGCGTGCCGGCAGGACACCCCTTTTGCTGCGTTTTGTTCACGCGTCCCCCTTTTCCCCCCTTTTGTCTTTGCTTTCATTGGATTTTGGCTTTTGGGAGCCGTGTAGTTGGTGTGGTGTGTTAGGATTATTATTATTATTATTATTATCATTATTATTATTATTATTATTATTATTATTATTATTATTATTATTATTATTATTATTATTATTATTATTATTATTATTATTATTATTATTATTATTATTATTATTATTAGTAGTAGTAGTAGTAGTAGTAATTTGTAATATTATTAATTAATAAATTAGTATAAAAAGAACTTCCCATTAACACACACATTACTTAACACACATTACACATTACTACCTTAGAAATTAGATGAGAAAATTAGACTAGTTCATCTTTCTCTCAAATATTTTAGAACCCTAAATTAATTTTCCTCTTACCCAAGTTGTAATCTTTACTCAAAAATTAATACAATTGTTCTCTTGGTTATCCAAGTTCTTCCCTTTTCATTAGTTTACAATTAGTAATTTTGGGTTGTATTTGGGGAATTGAAGAATCCTTTCATTCTTTCAATCCAAAGTTTCCACCTTTTGCAATTAAGTGGTATAATTTCTATTCTTTATTTCATTTGTTTACATTTTGTTTTTCTCTTAATTCTTGTTTAGTTGTTCATGTTAGAATACTACTTCTTGTTGTTTAATTGATGTTAATCTCTCTCTCTTGTTCATCTTTTCTCTACTCACCATTGTTGTTTACAAGATTGAATCTTTGAATTTCTCATGTTAAGGATTGAGTCTTTGGGTTTATTGAGTTAAAGTTTGTGCCTTTAGTTTAATCTTCATTGTCTCTTGAATTAAATTGTCTTTCCTTATAATTTAAGTTGGATTGTTGCATGATTAGTAATAGAATTTATTCTTCCACCATGTTTATGCTTAAAGACTCCATCTTTATTGTTTCTCTTGGCTTTAGAGACATGATTAGTGAGTAGTCTTTTACTAGGGTGTGATTAGACCCTAACATGAGTAATTTATCTAATTGAGTTCATTAAATTTGTTGTTGAGGAGGGGTTGTTGGGTTTAACCAAAGGCATTGAATTGTTGTGTCTATTTGGGAGTAATTGTCGGTTTTGACCCTTGTCCACCAACGGGAGTTGGTTAGGTTGGGATTAATTACATTGCCCCTTTTTGGTCGTGTGCCGACTTGGGTTGAGCCCGGGAGGGAGAACCCAAGTGGGGTGCCTTTGTTTTTCGGTTTGAAGTTCACCTTCGGGAGAAGGGTAGGGATGACCGGGAGTTTATCGCGGGCTTAAGCCCTTGATCTTGATGAGAGGTGAGCGGAGTGGGCCCACTTTGGTGAGCCTTGAGTCTTGAGTCGGGGGAAATCGAGTCATGAGCCCGGGAGGGAGTTGGTTCAGTATCACTAGTGTCCCACCATGAGCCCGGGAGGGAGTTGGTGGGAGAATTAGAGGCGTCTCCACTCAATACACTTCCCCCTTGAGAACTAGTTGAAGGAACTCATGATTTATTACGAATGTCGGTGGTTTAGTCGCTCCCTAGGCTTTAATTAACTTGAGTAAATCGTATTTGATAGCTTGCTTTCTCATTCTATAGTTTAATTAGTTTAATTTATTTCTTGTTATTTAGTTTAGACCTTTAGATAATCATTCATCCTTATTTTCTCCGACTTAGCTAAACATAAGAATTTAGACAATTAGTAATCACCCGTGCTCCTTGTGGTTCGACCTCGACTACCCTACTACATTAGTTGAGTAAATTGTTTGATTGGGGGAGTGCGATAAACCCCACTATCAATGACCCTTAAGAAAAGTTGAGGAAGTACTCCTCTCCAAGGAGATGCTCATCTCTGTTTTGGTGGTCTCAAGACGATCTGCTCCTTCCGAGCGTCTAGGCAGCAGGGACAGTTGGTTCTGCATGGGAATCCTAATGGATTGTGTGAGGGACGCTCAGATCATTTGGCCTTAAGACGAGCGTCTTGGCATCGGGACGCTCGGATTGTAGCAGGGGGACGCTCTTCCTGCGCATCGGTACTCTCAGATCACAGGTCAGTCACTTCTCTTCTTTATTTTCCTTAACAATCCTCGGGGTTCTTTTTGGGGATGCAAGGATCCCTTCATCATTGCCCAATCTACTTTATTATCTACATAGGCCTTCTAGTATTGTCTTCCCTTTGATGCTTAGTCACTGAATTTGATTAATTTAGCTCTATTTTGCCATAAAAATGCAAGGTTTGCACTCCTTTCCTACCAAGGGATCAAAACCTCAAAGAATATGCAAAGGGAAAACTAAAGGTTGTAAATGACCTAATTATGCAGTAAAAAGCATAGGAACGAGGCTAATTCGGGGAGTAAATATGCTCAAATATGAGTCACGTCAGATGTCGACCACGTGGAAACTGGTTTGCCTTTCCAAAAGTCCGGTTGTAATGATTAGGGTGATAATCCCTGCAACTTTACAATGAGTGCCATCATAGGCGCATACCCCTTGATTGGTTGGGACCAAATCAGTATCTTTGATACCCAGTTTATGAGCCGTTTTGAGGGGAATGACATTGACCGCAGATCCGTCATCCACTAGAACCATAGGTACATTCTTTTTGAGGCACTGTACGGTGATGTATAGGGCCAGGTTATGGTTGGCTCCGAATGGAGGGATATCTTCATCGGAAAAGATGATCAAATTGTTCAAATCGGGGACATCCCTTGTCATGTGTGCTAGCACTTCTTCAGGAGAGGAGGTAAAGGGAACATTCAGTTTTCCCAAGGCTTGTAGTAGAGCTTGCCGATGTTCGAAGGATGTAGCAATCAGTTGCCAAATTGAAATTTCGGATTTTGCCTTTTGCAGCTGTTTAAGTATCGAATTTCCGGGAGCCTTGGGTTGGGTGTCCGTGTCCGTGTCCGGGACAACCTGGTTATTCGTTGTTGGAACGACCGTTGAATTGTTTGGGTTTTGATAGGGACGTCAGGACCGGGTAAGATGACCGATCTCTTTTGCTTGTTTCTCCTTTCCCGGGACCATATAAACATCCTCAGCGTCATCTCTCTAGATACCATTGACCTCGGGATCTCGAGGGTACCTCGGAGGGGTATTCCTTGGTGGGTATTTTTTGTGAGGGAAGTTTTTGTGAGGGTAATTTTTGTGAGGTTGATTGTTGTGAGGGTGATGGTTGTGGAGTTCGTGCTTGAATGGTCGCGGGAGCAATCCTTCCTGGTGAGGGTAGTTTCGGGTGTTTGGAGGACCCTCCCTCGGGCGTGGTGTTGGTGTTGGTGGGTTAAAAATCAACCGGCAGTAAGCGTCGTCAAGTCGAGTAATCCTTTCGGAGAGACTTGATATAGCCTCCACGACTTGTTGGAACATGGCAAGCATGGTTGCAGCGCTGGATACGAATACCCAGTCTGAGGCATCCTTCTCCAAGGCATTCACCTCATCATCAATTGTTAAGATGAGGTGTGAGGAGTCTAAGGTTGGCTCATCATCGGAGATAACATGGATTCCCAAAGGGTTTGTCTTGTTGTTTTGTTTTGTTGGCGGAGGCAAAGGTAATTCCCCTTTCTCGGTCATCTCTTGAATGATGTGTTTGAGCTTAAAGCAAGCTTCTGTGTCATGACCCTTCCTTTGGTGGTATTGGCAGTAGCCATTAGGATTCCAGAAGCGGGCCTTCTTAGTCTCAGATGGATCCAAAGTGGGTGCGATAGGTTGAAGTTTCTCTTGTTCCATAAGCCTTTTTAAGGCGCTTGCATAAGTGGACCCTAGTTTGGTGAATACCCTTTGGGGGCGTTCGGCTCTTTTTGTTGTTGGCTCGAGGAGGTTGACCTCATCAATTTTGTTTGTTTGACCATAGGGGCGATATCCGGTTGATGTAGATCTCTGATAGCCTCTACCGGTGGTTTTGGCTAGGACACCCTTTCGGAGGTCGTCTTCGATGCGGGTTCCAAGGATTTGTAGATCCTGGAATGTCTTGATGTTTTGGTATCTCAGTAAGTTAGCATACACCGGGCGGAGATTGTTGACAAATTTCTCTGCCAAAGTTGATTCGTTCGGCTCATTGACCAATTGGGTGCTTACCCTCCTCCAATGGGTTAGGAATTCCGTGAATCCTTCCTTATTATTTTGAGTCAGGACCTCAAGAGTGGGAGTGTTGGCTTGGATCTCGACATTGTCGGCATACTGCTTAGCAAACTCAACCGCGACCTCATCCCAGGTAGTGAGGTTCTTCGGGTCGAGGGAGTAGTACCATTGACGAGAGATCGGTTCCAAGGATGATTGGAAGATCTGGGTGAAGAGTTCCTGTTTGACCCCGTTTATGGCCATGTAGTCTTTGAAGGCTCGAATGTGATTGAGTGGGTCCTCCACTACCTTGAATTTGGGTACATTAGTCAAGGTAAAGTTGTCGGGTAGTTTATCCCCAACGGGCTCGAATCTTCGATTGTTTTCGAGGTGGATGTTGTTACCCCGGGCTAGGAGTTATTCTTCCAAGAGTTTGAGCCTTTTCTCAGTTTCAGTCAAAGGCGGAGTGTTGTGTTCTCCAGTTTCCTTGTTTTCCAGGGTGTCGATACGGGCCTCGACACGGTCCAGGGTGACCTTAAGAGCAGCGAGCAGGCTGGCTAGCTGAGCCGCCAAAACATCTCTGTTGTCGTTGTTGTTGTTGGACGAAGTTGAAGACGGGGCCATGGTTCTAAGGCAGAAAAATGGCTCATAGTACATCTCAATCCGACACGGTCCAAAGATTGAACGCAGACAACACAAAGGACGGAACAAAGATCAGACTCAACAAGACGAGGATGACCGTGTGTGGTACCTCGGTGCTGACTCGATTTATAAGGTGACGGTGTTGAACGGACTTTGACTCGCGTCCAACATAGTGGTGTGACGCCATTGGATGAGTCTCGTGGTGAGATGACTCATAAGTAAAGACCCATAAGAACGTTTGCTTCGACTCGATAGACACGAGGTGGAATTGGAATGGTGGACTGAAGTTTTCGAAAATAGAGATTTTCAAAAAGATTCGTTTGTCGCTTTATGGACGGCTTCCGAAGAATAGGGATCTCCGAAAATCGGTCAGTTGAAGGATTGTCTTAACTTTGTTTTCGAAAGATGGTTTAAGTTTGAGTCGGCTCGGAAAACAATGGAACGTTTCCAGAGACGGTTTTTTAAATTCAAAATTGTATGTTTTGAAAATCGAGTTTAGAAATGTTTGACAAGGTCTCGGGGTCGGTGTTTGGTCCTCGGGATTTTGAAAATGTCTTGAAAAAGGGGTGTGTGACTTTCTCGCGAGACGGGTTAAAATACGTGTCTTGACGTGGCGATTATAACGGCGTAAAAAGGTGTTTTGAAATGGATGTAGAAAACCAGGTTTGAAAATCGATATTACGACGGCCTAGAAAGGCGTGTTGAAATGGTTGTAGAAAACCGAGTTCAAAAATTGTCATTACGACGGCCTAGAAAGGCGTGTTGAAATGGTTGTAGGGAACCGAGTTTGAAAATCGTCATTTTGACGGCCTAGGAAGGCGTGTTGAAATGGTTGTAGAAAACCGAGTTTGAAAATCGTTATTACGACGGCCTAGAAAGGCGTGTTTTTTGAAGTGCAACGGTTGGCGAAAGACCGAGGTTTTGAAATGGCCTTTATAACGGCGCGAAAGGGTGTTTTTGAAAGTTGAAAATGACACGAAAGGACTTATGATCACATAACACATAAGCACTCGCAGTTTCATTATATTTTGCAAAATGGTGACACGGGTTTTGGCTTAAAAGGGTGGGTTACACACCAAGCAATCAAACCCCGATTTTCGAGAGGGATACCAGTCCAAACAAAATGTGTAAGGAGAGTGCCCTAGCCTCGTTCTCGAAGGTGATGAAAGCTTTTTGACGAAACAAAAATGTGTAACGTTAACGGTATGCTTGACTCAATCGGGATTCGAAACGCGGGGATGAGAAAACTCATGCCAACGAGACGAGCCAATTGGTCAAAAAGGGTTAGGTTGTGGGCCCCGACAAGGAACCCGACTATGACCGTAATGTCAATTAATGCATTTCAACCAAGACCTTGTTCGAGCCTCACCATCTAGGGATCACAAAGACACAAGTGTCCTAGTTTTCCCCAGCGGAGTCGCCAATCTGTGGACATGGCCCACCTGCAGATGCCCAACCGATCTGTGGGCACGGCAACGGTCTTTTTTTTTTAAGCCACGCTTGGCGGCGTAGGGAATACTTTCGACCGGATCATTTTAGATCGGTCGGTTTCGTATCGGCAGGGGTCTCGAAACGATGCAAGAGATATTCGGAGTCGCCACCAAGCATTTGTGGGATGCTTGGAACCCGTTCGAATCCACTTTATACCTAGGTCAACCAAGGCAAAAAGCGGTGTTTGACATAGGTACTAAAGATAAGGAATCGTCCCTCTTTAGCATCCTATCTCTAAAATGATTCTTGTACGCCCTGGATAAGGTCGCCCACTATCCAAAGTTTCTGAGTAAGAGGTGAAGTTACGTATTGGGAAGCCCTTTAATCGGACACCCAATCCCGCCTGCGGTAGCGGCCTCTACTGATCGATCTTGGTTGGTTAAATGCAAATATTAATAAAACGGGTAAATACATGAATGTGCATCCACTAGTTTGAACCTAACATGTGAGCTTTCTATGTCGGTTTGTTTAATCCAAGTATCAAGTATTTGATGTCAACTTGGATTTAATATTGATTTCATCCAAGAAGGATATTAAACATCCATTTACCGAGTTAGGTTCATGGTGCATAACGTGATCCATTTGTCTTAGTAAGGCGTTTTGCAAATATAATGTAAAATGAGCAGATTTGTCATCTGATCCGTCCTGTATTCGGGTTAACCGAAGTCGGGATCGTCGTAGACAAAAGCTGGAAGGGAAACAGACCCTACATCAGGGAGCCAGAAGAGGCGCGAGCCTGTTGGCGATGCAAATGGGTCTGCCCTGGTTTGAAAATGGGAAAATAAGTGACCTATTTAGGCGTAAGTCAACAGACGATGAAAGACGTCTTCTGACCATTAAAAGGGGTTGTAAAATGTATTGAAAAATGGGTGTTTAAACCCGTTTTGATTTAAAAAGGCCGTTTAGGCCGCTTTTGTGCTAATTTGAAGAACGAGACTTGAATAATCGTCGTTGTTTTGACAATATTCGATGTCAGTTTCGGTTTTGCAAGCTTGACATGAATAGTTTTGAAAATGATTATGAACTAATTGTTTTAAGTTCATTTGTTTGTAATTAATCAATGTTCATCATCGTACCCGGGTTAAAATCCGACATTGTATGTAGAACCAAGGATTATTTTTTTGTTGGTGACTAATACATTTGTTTTGAAAATGTAAAGAAATGAGAAAGGCTTTAAAATACCCTTCACAATGTAAAGAAATGAAATAAAAGGCTTTAAACTACATTTTATAACGTAGTTAACCAAATATTATCAACGAAACACGGATTAAATCGTCAAGGTATTAGGAACCAAGGGTGAAAAATGTTTCAAGGTTAAAAACTTGTCATAAAAATGGTTTGAAATATTTGAAATGGTAAAAACCGATTACAAATATGAAATGAAAATAAAAGGGAAGAAGAGACAAAACACGTTTGGATTAAGGGTGAGAGGGGCTTTAGGCGCGAGCCTGACTGCTACATAAGCAGCCCCTACCTCAATCAAAAATCCGGTTTTGGCTCATTTATCCTATATTTGGACCATGTTATGCATGTTTTAGCATGTTATAGTCATGAAACAAATGAAAAATATGATAGAAGAAGATTTTTACACCCTCATACTTACATGCTAGGCTTGAGACGAGAAATCGACGAAAGTGTATCAACTTGTTTGGTCAGAAAACTCGGTTTGAAAATCGTTTTAGCAATGTAAAAAGAATGTTTTAAGTTTAGTGATGGTGTAGTGGTCGAGATGGTCGGTCAAGTGATTTAATGCACGATGACGGTACCAAACAATGTGTAAGGCTTGTCTTTACGATCGGTAGGTCATAAACACGTGTCGGTTTGTGACTTGAGAAGTCGAGTCTAGAAGTTTAAGAGAGAGGTGAGGGGGCGGACACTCGCGTAACTCTCAAATGGTGGCATTTGAGGGGTATTTATAGGAAAATGGATGGTTGTGTGCATTTTGAGCGACGTGGCTGCATGGGCTGCTCGAAGAGGCGCGAGCCATTTCGCGGGTCTTCGAGGTGTCTTGTCACTATCACGCAAATGCAATCATGATTTATTCTATCCTAGGTTTTGGATGAACTTGATTTGTCTTTGACCATTTAGGATTCCGGGAAACCTTAACATGGATGTCTTTGAAAGTTTTTTTTTTGTGTTTGACTCGATTTGACTCGTTGTTGGAGTTGGGATTTGTATTTTGAGTCGATTTTTGGTCCGGTGTCGGTTTTGACTCTAATTATTGTCATTGCGACCCCGGTGTCATGCATTAAACACTCCAGGTACTTTTAAAAAGTTTTGAAATGTTTTATTTTCGAAATCGTTTTAATTTTTCCGACGTATAGTTGTACAAAACTGTCGATCAAACGCTGTGATTCCTAAGCATGTTGTAGTCCGATAATCATCGGGTGTTTGTTGGAGACTTAACAGATACTGGGTATCTACAGAAGCTAAACCAGGCCTCTATTTATACTATTCGGCCTTTCCTAATTTCGCTCAGGAAGAGACCTCCTGGGGAGATAACGCAGCAAACGTTGCGCCCTTTTGAAGCACCGCAACTCTTGCTGCTCCTCTTCCCCAGCCAAGTTTCCTATTAATTCCGCGAGGATCTTTTTTATTCCGGTAAAATATGGAAGTTTTTATTTCCTTACCAAATTTTTACTCCGAATCCGTTGCGGAATCCGATTCCAACACGGGTTCGCTTTTCAAGACGATATCGTCATTTCGCCTTTCGTCACGAGCACACTTACCCATTTTATTTATTTTTATTCTTTTGGGGAATCACTTCGCTCCCTCATCTTTTTTCAACTTTTATAAACTTACCATTTTTCAATTTCATTTTTTAGGGGGAAGCACTCGTGCTATCCGTCGTGTGTCGAGTCAATTTTGCTCAGTATATAGGGAATTTTGTTTTTTCCTTATCGAGTCATTTTTACTCACTATATAGGGCACTTTATTTTTTTCTTGACGAGTCATTTTACTCACTACAGAGGGCACTTATTTTTTCATTTTATTTTTAATTTCTACATTCTCGACTTGATCAAGTTGCATTTTGTGCTGTTTAGGTCAGTCTTTATTCTACAAGTGTTCTATTTGCATTCTATGTGAATTTCGGCAACATGACGGCGTAAACTATCGAAATGCCAAACCTGTTTCCAAGATAACCTGCAGGTACAATAGATTTTACACCAAGCAAAAGTAAATGGACTCCATCATAGGCCTCCATCTTGGCCGTGTACCCGGAAAATGACCTCATATTCCCGGCCTCCTGCATTTTCAAAAATTTTATTAGCTTATTAGCTAAGTAAAGCAGATAATATAAAGAAAGACTTAGTACGATGCAATAAAAGACCGAAATCTCACCATGCTTCGTGCCGCACGAAACGACAAGTGACTCTCCGCTGCCCAAATGAGATGCCGACCATCCCATTTATCAGCCCATTGAGGCGCAAGCACAAGTCGGCGCCCTCTTCTCCTCATGTTGACCCTCCTGGTTGCCTCATCCTCTTCCTTCATTTCCCCCATGTAAATCACCATGGTCGTAACGGGATCAACATCCACCTTCATAGCGTCTCGCCCCAAGGTAGAAGGTACGTCCTCTGCAAAATAAAGCAAATCAAAGTATTTAGAGGCCATTTTAAGCCGTCTTTTAATGCCATGTTCTCGAGCCCTACCATCAAGAAAGTTGATAAAAGTGATAAAATTACGTTCCTACGTATCTAAACTAAGCTTAGTCATGGCTTCGAGCCAAAATTTCGGCAGCATTTCTCTACTATGGCCAAAACCCATACAAAAACGTGTCCCGGAGAACCTGTCACAAACCAAAATTCCCACAGTATAGGAAATTAACCCATCATCCAAGTGTTCCAAAACATCAAGTTTCATCAAAATTCGACTAGTGTAAGGTAATTTTCTAGCCCACTGAAGCGGTCTACCAAAGATCATCTTATTTTGGTCTCATTTGATCAAAACTCAACGAAAATTCGAAATGAATATATGGTTATGCTCCTAGGATGTTCAATTGAGCATTTCTAATGTCAATTTAAAGAGACAAATTCATTTGGGACGGAACCCCCAAATTTTCGACTATTTTGGGCATAAAAACCCCAAATTTTCTATCCAATTCAAGCTACAAATGCAATTTAAAGTAAAGATGAGATACATACCTGGATTTGTCATGATTTGGGGCGGATTTTGATCAAATTTTTGTGAAGTTTGGTTGGGTATGCGGGTTTTTTCGAGAGGAAGAAGAAGAAGAAGAAGAAGAAGAAGAAGAAGAAGAAGAAGAAGAAGAAGAAGAAGAAGAAGAAGAAGAGTTCGGTTTAAATGAAATAAGAACACGTGATGAGTTCTGTTTTACTCAGGCACGAATGAGCTCGGAGAAAACGCAGGGTTTGCTGCGCCTCTTCCTCAGGCATGTTCCTTGCTGCGCCTATGCTTCAGCAGGTTTCACAAGAGCTCTTCTTTTAATTCGTTACAAATTCGTTATTTGCGGGGCCAAGCCCCATATTTTCCCACTTTTGGATATTTCCTCTAGTGCTAGGGGTATTTTTACTCCGTATATTTCCTACGGGCGTATTTCTTCACCAAATTGGTCTTTATTTTTCCCAGCGGTTACTAATATTTTATTCCCCAGCGAGAGTTCGTTACCGCTATACAGCCCATGTATTTCTTTAAAACAAGTCTCATTTTCTATCAAGTAAATTAAATCTCAAGCATTTGATTCTCGGAAAGTCCCATTCTCAAAACAATTATTATCCAATAGTTTTCAGAAACATCCGCCTTATACAAGCCAATTATTTGTCAGCGTTTCTCGAAATGTCTCACCTTCTACTAAAGTTAGTTATTGTCAGCAGTTCTCGGAAAGTCCTGCCTTTTCTCAGCGTTTCTCGAAAAGTCTCGCCCTTTTACGGAGTCGATTATTTGTCAGCGTTTCTCGGACAGTCTCGCCTTCTACCAAGTCAATTATTCTTCAGCGGTTTTCGGAAAGTCCCGCCTTCAACAAAAATAATTATTATTAGCGGCTCTCATAAAGTTTCTTTGCTTCAAGCGTTCTCAGAAAGTCTAGCTCTTCTATAACGTCAAGTTGCTTGGCGGTTCTCAGAAAGTCCTGCCTCCGTCCCAGTGGTTTCTTCTAACGTTTTGCTGCCGACATTAGATGTTCCAATTCGCCTACATCTCAGGTATGGTTTCTTCTTATGGCTGGCGAGTCTCCTCACGTAGTCTAATGGAATTTAAACGACCCTCCTCAATAGTCGACAAACTCTAAAATGTTCCTGACGATAGGTCCTTGGCTCAGACCCCTTAAGCCACCTCACGTCACTATAGTCTTCGGGTTGTAATCTTCGATTGTCCTGGAGGCTATACTTTGACTTTTTCCTTGTCCACGCCTCGGTCAAAGTGGACTCTGTAGACACCTCGTTTCTGCACCTCCCACCAACTACCCAGTGATGATTGGGATGCATGTTTAATCACGTGGAGCGATTTATGACGTTTCGTAAGTTCGTCGACACATGATTGCTCAAACAGTCGAGTCAACCTCATGGTCGTCATCTACGCGCCAATACGGTCATTTTGACAGTCATTAGAGTTCGTTTGGTGCATGGGTCAAAAACCGCTTCTATTTTCTAAACCGTCTTAAAACCGAGTCGGAATTTTTCGGAATTTTCCGGAGTATTATTCCTAAATTTTATCTTTTATCAAGAAAATATCTACTTTGCGGAATAAGGAAACATACATCTTCCCTAATTCCTAAATAAAATCACATAAATCTTCCTTGCTTAAGAGGAAACTGCCCAAGAGATAAAGCATCAGGTACTGCGCCTCTTCGATGGGTCGCAGTTCCTGCTGCGCTTCTTCCTCGGCTGCTTTTTCTCCATTTTTCAGATTTCTTCCGGATTTCTTTCCTAATTCAACTATTACCATAAGTCCTTCACTTGATTAGTATAAATAGAGGCCTCCGCCTCACATATTTCTCACGCGAGTGTCCGCCTTCTCTTCTCCCTTTGCATTCTAAGACCGCGCTCTTTCTTTTCGACACCTACGTGCTTGTTGTACGCGACCACGTATGCTCAGATTATTCTGAGTACCAGTAATGTTACATAGACCGACCCATTTGATAACTACACTTTAATCAACTCAATCAATTTGTTCTAAATCCTCTTAAGAGGACACTTTGATATTACATCGAGTCGTGGAATCACTAATATGACAACTTAGTTATTCTCGCTTCATCAAACGTGTAAGTCTGCGGGTGTAAATAACAATTTTCTTTATTGCATTTATTTTATATTGATTTATGTACGAATTTATATCACAAGTATGCTCAAAACCATTTTCAAAATCATCCTTTCAAACCTATTTTTCAAAACAGCAGCGAAGAACGACCTAGAAGAAACACATCAGCAGATGCGCCTTCTAGAATAGTCGCAGCATTTGCTGCGCCTCTTCCAGAGGCTGTTTCTCTACTGCTGATCTTCTTCTCCTTCCTCGAGAATCTGTTTCTTTGTTTTCTTTCGTTTTCTTTCATTATGCTTTCAATTTTCATATTTTCAGTTTACAAAATTTGTTTTCATTAATACTTTTCAATAATTTTCGACTCTAAATCCCTTATAACAAATATTTGCGGGTTTTCGTCATTAAATTCGAACCCGAATTTTAGAGACTCGATTTCTTCACATCAAGTCCCTTAAATTCGTCTTTGATATATGATTTCCGTTCTTTTTCTTCATCAATCTTTATTTTCCAGTTTCCTTCTCTAATTCAAGTTTTGTATGTAAATCGATTCCGACATCGAAAATAACCATAAGTTGTAATATTTCATTGTGTTTCGTTCTATTATCTCTTTACGACGGTTCCGTATTCATGTAATATGATTAAATCACTTTTACTCGAGTTATATAACAATAATGGATATTAATTAACAAACGAACGATAACGATTTAACGAGTTTGACTTTCACCGTCAGAGCCCAACTCAAGACCAGACGCACGGTCGGATGCGCACTTGTGACGTAAATTCAAGTTATCCATTGTAATTTATTTTTGTAATTTATTCCTTGATTTCATATTGCTCTTGTATGATTTATTTACTTGGCAATTCACATGTAATGAATCTAACTTCCAACTTCGATCTAATTAATTACTAAATTGTTTGTTCACCGACATAGTCTAATATCACATGCTAGGATTAATCCATGTTTGTTGCATTGCATGCATACAACTGACAACATATCGAGTATGAATAACTTCCATGATCATTAGTAGAGTCTGCTATCCAGGCGGGCGGGATTAGGTGTTCAAATAAACGAGCTTCTAATACGTACCCTCACCCCTTACTCAAGATCTCTGTGAACATCCGTGTTCATTGGCATCACGAGAGTCATTGTAGACATATAATGCTAAGGGTAATGAATTTCTTAGTGTTCATGTTACTACTTGGTGTCTTGACATGATGCGAAATATTCAAACGATTCAAATTTTCCATAAAAATTGGTGGCGACTCTACAAATGTAGGCTTGTCAAACCTTTCACCGGTTTCAATGCCTTACAAATCGGTAACGGTCCATGACGTGCGTTGGCCTCGAGCCGGAATTCCATGTGATAGGGTTAAGCTAGGTCAGTTTACGATTAATATAATAATATTATAATAAATTTAGGAAAGAGTGGAATTAGGAATGTAATTAAGGCGTGTCCTACTCAACGAGTTAAGCTTTGCATACTAATTTTCAAATAGCTGTCATTTCTTAGTTACTTATCGGAATTAAGTTTGTGACCATGCGTTGGAAATCTAAGACCTTAAGCGTTCACCTCCAGTTTGAATCACCCTCAACGGATCTCTAAAACTCTAGAGATAATTATTTGAAAATGCCTCTAAAATAAGCGATCACATTTCCAACATTTAACACATTTGTTCAAGTTCCTTATTATTCTTCCATAGTCTACACTACACTTGGACATACACAAAGGGTCCGATAACCTTAGAATATGAGGTGTATTACAAGTTCACATTTATTAATCATTTATTCATTCATTTATAAATCACTAAACTTGTTACTTAATTAAGTTGTTCTTTAATTGGAGTTTTGAAACATTGCCTCGGGAAACCTAGCTGGTAACATCTTCCCATTTTCTTGGCCGGGTAAGAAGGGGTGTTAAAATAAGACGAGTCGTGCATCACGGGTAGCTGATCAAGGGGAGCAGAATACAAGCCCATCAGATGGACTACCGCTGCCTAGGAGAGCAAGCAAGCTAAACCTTAATAGGGTTTAGTCATATATAAGATGGAGAAGGGCAAAGAACACGATTCATTCATAACCTCATAGCCTCACGCGTAATACTCATATACTAGTAATCCATCCGTTTGGTCCCTCTTGTACTTGTGACCTAATTTCGTATTATTGCTATTGGAATTTTTGAAGGATACCGTCTCCTTCCCGCGGTCGTTTCCTCCATAGAGTTTTCCGCATCACCAAATCTCTTGTGTCAATCTCTTTACTTACGTATTACATTATTTACGTTGCAATCATACAAACAAAACCATAATTGCACGATTAACATATTAAACCGCCTTAACCCTACATTAACTAACTCAGTAAAAATTACCAAAACAAAAAACACGGATTGTCTGACATCAAATTGTACAGCTATGATCATGTCCTCTAAAACATGCCTTTTCAGTTAAGCATTGTCGAACTTTTGGTAGTAGTGCTCTAGGAAAGCCAATAATTTAGCATTTCTATAAGCATTAGGTAAACGAAAGAAGTGGCTTGCTTTACGTATTGGTAGTCAAGGTTATTCGAGAATTAGGTTCTCTGTGTCACCAAAAGTGAAGCCGTACATATATGCAATATAGTAATATGGAATTAGTCGAGTGCACTAATATAGTAGAATTGAACTGGATTCCCTTTTGGAAATAATACAAATGGCATTAATTAATATGAAAAAAGATTGTAAAGTGGAAATAGATCACTACTAACTAATATATCAAAAAATAAAAATTGATAACTTTTCACCAGGAAGAAGGGAGTATATTATTATTTAGCCTATCAAATTCAGACCCAACCCGCCGCCCAACACGTTCTTTTCAGAGTGAAGACTCGTAAATCTCGACCTGCGATGCGACCCCCAAAATGACCGGTAATTTAGGCTCGAAACCCGACTCGAACGGGTTGACCCGTACGTCAAAGATAAATCAAGAATTTTATACAAATATTAATATTTATATATTATATTTACAAAAATAAGAATTCAAAAATAATTAGTTGTAGTACTTTAAGTTTAAAAATAATTTAAAATCATCATCATCATCATATATATATATATATATATATATATATATATATATATATATATATATATAACTTTATTAATAAAAAAATATTAAAATAACTTAATTTCTGTAATTTTGTCAAAATAATTAACGTAACCATTTATTGTGATTAAATTATTAATATTAAATCTGTGTAATTTTTTTAAAAAATATTTTTTTATTTAAAAACTGATAGAAAAAAGGCGCTAAAACTATTTTTTGACCAGTATTATGACCCTAACTCTGCCTGAAGCTCGTATGACCGGACTCGTATTGAACACAATATGCATCCGACTCGACCCATATTCTGACCCTACCCGACATGCTTCCCAACGTGCCTGGCCCGTTTGACATGTCTAACTAGTATGTATCATTCACCCATCTATGTCATTTTATTAACTTGTCGTAAATCTACCCAAAATAGAAACTAGAACAATATAAATAATATGGAAGGAATATTATTTCGTGTCGGGTGAACAGACTGTCTCTCTAAAACCTCCCCCTTCTCTCTTAAAAAAAAAAAAGAAAACCCTAATTCTTGCTTTTGACCCGCCGCCTTCCCTTACCAGTCTCTTCCCCCATTCTCCCCCTACCCATCGTCGGAGATGGGGTCACTCCTTGACCCATCTCCGGTGATTGATCACGGCTCCTCTTTGTGGCGGCCCTCAATAGCCTGATCTCACCCCTCTTTCTTCGGATCGTGATTTCCGTCCTGATCGTCCGGTGGGTTTGGCTTGTTGTGATGTGGTCTTTCTGAGGTCGGTCCGTTTCGCGTTCCCCTGTCATGTCATCGAAGCATCGCATGCGTTCCAGAGGTGTTTCCCCTCTCCCTCGCCCCTTTCTCCACCCCTGGTAAGTCATGTTGTCTTGAATGTTGTCAGATGGGGTCTGGTCGATGAGCATAGCTCATATGGGTGGTGTTTTTTGTTAAGTGGTGGTGGTTTTGGGACGATCTCGTGTTTCTCCTTCCCCTCGCCCCCTCCCCCACCTGATTGGTCCCATTTCTTGGTGTTCTTTTGTCGGTTTGATGTGTTTATGGTTGGTTGGGTTGCATGTGTGCCGATGGTCCTGGGGGGTTTGTTTGGAATTTGGAGTCTCAGTGTCTGGTGTTTGTTGGGTGGACCGTGTCTTCGTGGATGGTTGGTCGTGTCCGGCTGTTTCTTGGTTGGGGTTAGGTCATGCTTAATGGGGACTGTTTCGCTTTGTTTGAGGTGTGTTGGGTAGGGTGGATTTGGGTTTCCGGGGATGGCGTTTGTTGGGATTGAGGCGGTGGTCTTCTCGTCTTGGAATGGTGCTACTGTTTCTTTTCCTGTCTTGTCTTTATCCATTAATAAATTATCTCCATATATAGGAGTCTTAGTCGTCTCTTTAGTTGTAAGCCAAGTCCTTTAAATGGTGTTAGAGTTACGGTGTTTGTGTCTCTAGGGGTTCGTGTTACTCTTTGTTTGTTGGCCTTCTTGGTCCGTCGGTACTATGATCAATGGGTGCGATTTCTTTGGTGTAGGAGATTTATCTCCGCCGAGGGCAGACTCCGTCTTGCTTCTCATCTTTTCTTT